>NC_136071.1:1025960317-1026390317 GCF_964261635.1 Lissotriton helveticus
ACATCATTTGTTCTGGGACGATGCAGGCTCTGAACAATGCTTCTAAACCTTGTACCTGCCACTCTTTTGTGCCCCGAACTGTTTTTGTCTCAAAGTTGTCTTTCCAAAAGTCAAAGCCTAAGATGGACAATTGAGCATAAAAGGTTGCAGAATAAATTTGTTTAGTGTTTGTCAACATACTTTTCATGCCTGTCCTATTCATATTTTTAAAGTAAAAACTTTCTGGGTTTGTTACATTAAAACCTTTGAAATATGGAAATTTTCTAAGAAACGTTTTACAGCTACCTTTTGGAGGAGTTGGACAATGTTCCCATTGATTATAAGTTAAAACATTTCTAGGGTTTGCAGATTTATGCAAGTAATGATGGCCAAAATGACTAAAACAATACATTTCTTCATAATTTGCTGAACCTTCTAAGTATTCATGTTTTGTAAATTTTGCTGACATTTCTAAGTCTGCCATCATGTTATTAACAGTCTCAAAGTCCCAATCATCAGAAAATGTGCTGAGTGAAACAAAATCACTCATGGAAACTTTAAATTGGTGTGGAATTTTCAGCCGCTCGACAGGGCTATAAATGTCAAAATCAGTTGTCTCCCATGCTATTCCACCAGATAGAGGAACCGCTGTGATGTTCACTGATGACCGGTCTCGTTCTAAACGATTAGATGATTTGTGTGGCTTCAGGAGCAAGTTGATGTTCTTACTTGCTGTGTCCATTTTAATGTGCTTTCCATCTATCAGCTTTCCCAAACTTAAAACAAGAAGGGGCCATAGCAGGAGATAAAGTACACCTAACACTATCCAAAGTTCAACCCAAGGTGAAACCAGATATGTATTTGTAAGCTCTTGACCAATTTCCTTTATTTTTTCCTTGAAAGTTTTATTTGCTGGCGTAGTTTCAGGTTTACTATGATCCTCAAAAAAGTTATCAAAGTAGATAAAATAGCCAGAGGCAGTTCTGTCAATAGTTGGTATTGCATCCGGATTCTTTGAAATCGCTGGGGTTGCTTGTTTCCTTGACATGTTTGCATAGTCAGATGCTACATCATTGTAGACTGGAGTTTCTTGACAAACTGTTATTTGGGTTTCAAGAGGCACAAGTTCCATGGCATTGTTGCATAGTCCTTCTTTTCTCACTTTAGAATCTTCAAAGGTGATGAGTCTTTCAGGTTGAACCTCTTGGATGGTAGCAAGATTTGGTCGTCTGCTACATCTTGGGAGTCCACTGGGCCTACTACTTATTATCGGCCACATGGTGTGGTTTTACCAGGTCAATTGACACAGACCGGTTCTCCTTTTTTCCAGCAAGGGGCGGCAGTAGTACTGTTCTTGATCCGTGGATTGCTAGTAAAGATACTGGTTTTCTGTAAGAAGGCCCAAATTCCTTCTTGTCCGCTATTTTTTCCCTGACCAGGTCCCCAATCTTTGGAATCCAGACAGGTCTTGCTGGGACAGGTGGTTTTTCTTCAGGGGTCGTTGGCTTTTCGCTGGTATTGCTTAGACTTCTTCTTGTTTCATTTAAGTCCAGTAAAACAGCCAAACAATCTTTGATATCAAAGGGTTTTTGATCCACCACTGAAGTGTGACGATCGAGGTCTTCAACCAACATTCTAGTACCAAAAAGGATTTCATATGGAGTGATTCCACCCAGAGAATTTCTTGGCAGGTTTTTAAGACTACATTAGACATTTATTAGATGTTTGACCCACCCATCACCCAAACCTAATACCCTAGCTGTTATAGATTGCTGTATGTCAGTTTTTTCTCACCACAACCGAATTTCCCTCAGGATGGAATGGACTCCAAAATCGTAATGCAACACCCAAGCTGGCCATGGCCTCCTTGTAAGCCCTAGAGCTAAAGGCAGGACCCTGGTCAGAATGTAGCGTGCCGATTGCGTATGTGCAGATAAAGACTCGCAAATCTTTTATAACAGTTCGGGCGTCAGCTGAGCGCTGAGGCCACATCCAAATGAATCTTGAGCATGAATCTACTGCGACCATGATATATTTATAGTTGCCATCCCTTTGTAAGGGACCGCAGTGGTCCACGTAAACGCACGCTAGTGGTTTGTCTGAAATAAGAAGGGGTGTCTGCGCAGGACGTTTCACTGTGTAAACTTTTATTTTCTGACAGATTTCACATTCCAAAACATAGTTTCGGGTCTTTTTCCTCATGCGCAGCCACCAGTATCTTTGTTTTAATAACACTGTGGCGGAAACACCTGCGTGTGCAGAGGTGAGCCCTTCATGTGCTGCTAAGATTAGTCCTAATCTATGTTCCATGTTTGGAATTACTCTATCCCTCACTCCAGGGATTCTAGCAAAAGGAACATTATTTGTATCGGTTATATATGAGTACTTGAGTGGAAAGCCTTTTGGAAGTGTTTTACCACTGTCTATTTTTGTTTTTGAGCGAGTAATTGCAGCTACGGAAGCCGTTTGCACAGCTGCCTTTGCGGCTTCATCAGCCAATGAATTCCCTTCAACGTGAACGCCATCACGCTGATGAATCAGTGTATGGATCACATGAGTCTTTTGTAGTTCTTTCTGTAAAAGAACTACTTGTTCCCAAAGCATTTTAGGCTTGATTGTGCCACCTTTTGCGTCTTTAAAATCATTTTGAACCCAGGTCTGCAAATATTCATTGTATGACTGGACACAGTAGTACGAATCTCACACTATGAGTGTGGGGAATTCGCGATCGGTATTTTCAAGCGCCATCTTGAATGCTTGGAGTTCAGCTCGCTGAACTGTACAGTCTCCTAGTGATTGAGTTTTTGTGACCATAGGTCTGAATTTACTATCGCGCCAGCGACCTTTAACAATCGCGCACGCAGCACTGTAAGCTTGTTTACCCCCAATTGCGGGCTGTGCTGATCCGTCTGTATATATTATACAGCCGTAATGTTCTAGGGGTAGAATTTCAGTAGGCAGAGGACATTCTTGTTCGAATTGGAGAAATTCTTGTGTCCTCAAGTAAGGGTCAAAAACGTATTCAACGTCTGTTGCAGCAAGAGAATTAACCCATTGTATCCATCTTGGATGTAGAGCTTTTGCATTTGGAATGCTTGCCTTCGTGACTGCCTCTAAGGCAGGTACAGGTGTAACAACTTTAATATGTTTGCCCTGTGCTAGGGCTCTCTCCTTTAATACAGCAGTCTGAACCGCTCTCAGAATTTTTTTCTGTTGAAGTGAATTTCATTTCAGCTTGTGTGTACAAGTGTGATTTGTAAGCTATTGGAATGTGAATCCGCATCTCCCTGGGATGATTCGATAACAAGGTTGCGTACATTGTCGCGTGTTTGTAAGTGTGTTGTTGCCAACAAGTCTGTTTGTACTGAACGCAAAGTTTCTGTGTGTTTTTGATTCCAATTAGTTTGTTTGAAATCAGGTTTGATTAATTCGTAGAGGTTTAACCCTTTCTGCGTAATTCAGAATGTAAGTGCTTCCGAAGTTTAGGAATCCTAGAATTGACTCTAAGTTTTTCAGCGTTTTGGGAGTTTAGAGCAGCGCATATTTTTCTAAAAAGTTTGCTGCTGAGGTACTGGGTTTTTAAGAACCGGCACAGAACCGGTAACCCAGCGGTGTCAGGGTACACCCAGAGACCTCGGGTTCTTCCTGATCCAGACCACAGAAACTCAGTCTTCTAGGTGAGGTCAAAGATCGATTTATTGGCTGCAACCAAGGTAACAAGTGTCCTAGAAGTACAACACACGGGGAAGTATATTCTCAGGAGACTGCTCGAATTTACAGAATCAGGCTTCTCTTCTTATACACAATTTTAGGCTTCAGGCAAAACATTCTTGGTTGTAAAGTAAATCGTTCACATATTTCCAATACAAAGAAAAAGCAGAGTCATAATGACATGTCCATATTTCACTTCGTGCTGCCTACAACAAATCATCCGGCAAGGCCTAACATTTCATCAGATATAGGTGGACCCCCAATAAAAACGGGCACCTCCCCACCATAAAGCAAGTGAAGCAAAGGAGCAGAGGTAGATGTGAGCAAGATACGGCAGGTGTGCGCGCTGAAATGGTTTTATGACTTGTTGAGCCCTGATGCTATCTTATTCGGCCACTGGGAGGGGAACTGACCAAACGAGTTCGGCCTGGGGCAATGGTTCCAACTTGCACAGGTCATAGGAAAGTCGATTAAGGAGTACGTGTCCTTGCTGGAATGAATTTGGCTGGATTAAGGCCTATGTAAAGGGCAACACACAAGATGGCTGCAGTATGTAAAATGGAAGCCGAGGGTTCTGAACGATAATGACTATTTCAAGGAGAAATCGTTACTCGAATGCGCTGAAAATATATGTACATGGTGTGCTCGTCATTCTCGGTCTTTTGATCCCAAATTCGTCATGTCTCGAAGTTTTAATTCTCGAGTCCAGAACGATCACATGAATCCAGAATCTTCAGAACCACAAACCCTCCTTTTGCCCTTACATAGGCAATTAATCTATCCTCATGTTAATCTGAGTCCAGATCTATATTCCTAAAGTCATTGAGATGTTGCTGTAACATTATTCTAGTACTCAGTTCATCTCTTGATACAGGCTTCCTTACACATGATGTGACACAGAGGCCACATATTGCAGGAGCACACTGTATGCACAGACAGAACAGAAAAAGAATGGCTAAGACCATCCCAATGACCATCAGGATTTTCCATCCCCAGGCAGATATCAGTTCCCAGAACCATCCCATTAACGACCAATCTCCTTTATCCACATGAATAGATTCGGAAATCTTATGTAGTTTGGAGATGGCCTGGTATACTGTTGGAGCGTTATCAGGGATGAAGATGCAGCAACTAGATTGGATCAATCTGCATACCCCACCTCGGTCTGCAAGTATGGCATCTAAAGCGACCCTGTTCTGAAGGGTCATAAGTCGATCCGACTGGAGCTCAGCGGTCAAGTTACTAAGGGCACCAGTAGTTTCAATCACGGTGGACTCAACTACCCTTGTCAATTGCCTAATGTTCCTGCTGTTAGCCATGGATCCCCAGAACGGCAGAAAACCCTTTGCAAAGTCTCCAAATTCTTGACCTGCAGTGTCTTCTTCACTCAAAACACCTCTAACTATCCTTGTCCTGTGGTAGTCTGCTGCTGCTGTGTAGGTGGGAGGCAACAGGAAGGAAACAAAACATGAGCCCGAAAAGTCAGGGGGCAACCATGTATATGCTCTATCGTGGCAGATGAAATAAGTACCCTTAGCTGCTAAAAACGCAGGGGAAGTCTGAGATCCAAAAACATACGTTTCAGTACAGACACTCTTCCCTAACTGAGCCCTGGGATTCGTACCATTACCTTGCAGACACAGATGACCCTGATGGGGTACAATCCAAATCGGGGACGATCTCTTAGCTTGCTGTTTCTCACTCAGAGTAGTTCCATATCCAGTCATGTTCCATCCTATGTATAATAGTGTCTCATCTCTAGGGATAGTCTCATAAGAAATACCTTCCTTAATCATGTCTACTATACCCTTGATTAGAGCACTCTTTCTAGTATTGTCTGTTACAGAACGTAGGGGGTAGATTTCGTGTGCATATATGAACATTGTCCTAAATGCCCATACAGAACCATTGTGACTAAATGGCAGGACCAAATAAGGGATACCTTTATCCGTTGTGTGAGGCATAAGGCCACATACCCAACAGTTAGTTTTGTTCATTACAAGTTGGTGTTGGTGTAACAACTGAACAAAGGAGTTATTGGTGAACTCCAATCTCCTATTTGATTCGTGGTCAGGCAGAGGGTGGAAAGAATGAGAGGAAACAGTAGGAGGAGGTATGGGTGATGCAGTGGGTGCAAATGTTACACGAAAAGAAAGTAAAACATAGCTGATCAAAAATATCATTACACTGAATAGCATAAGAATACACAATATTATAAAACTTTTCCTTGTCATCACGTTGCACAAGTCATGCTTAAAATTCATCCGTTTGGTAGGTCTCTCCACATCGGGAAACTCCATCCTCTCTAAAGTGCTGCCCGCGGTGGGAGGTTGCCTCTGCTAAGGGATGCTTCTGTCAGTCTAGGGCAACTCCCTTGGACCAACCAGAACTACCGACCTAACGTCGTCAGCTGCACCCCAAAGACTTTAATCAACCGCGGCCCTAGCAGCGGAACCCGGATGGCGGTTCGAAAAACAAAAATAAGCAAGTTTCTTAGATGGGAGAGCTGCACTTTCAAAAAATAGTACTTGGGGGGGGAAAAGGAAAATATCATTTTTTATTAGTCCAGGGATCTTAGTCTCAAATTGCAAAAAGAAAGTGTTTTACTAGTTGGTTTTTCTCGGTCTCAAATTGTATCGCTCCTTTCCAGGTATTGTCTGGTCCTGGAACAAAAGGTCAGGCTCTGTGGTGTTCAATAACTTGGATGGTGTCACAGCCTTGTGCAAAATGTTCTCATTTTTTTGTTCAGAGTCAGTTCTCTCTACGTGCAAGTCATGAAAAGGGACGGTATGTGACACGGTATCAGATTCTGGGTCAGCGACACCCTTCTGGACCCACTGGTCATAGGGCAGAGGGAAAGGGATTTTCTTACAATGGATCCCGTGGACCCAGTTGGCCTTCCCCTCCACCCGGACGTCTGACCTTGTAGAAAGAAGGACGAGATGAGGCCCGGTCCACCTGGGCTGGTCGTTCTTCGTTCTTTGGAAGTTGCGGACAAGTATCCAGGAACCGGGGTCAATGGCGTGACCCGGAGTCTCAGAGACCGGAGGCAGGGTGTTGTGGACCTGTTGATGCAAAACACGCAATTTAGCCGTCAATTCATACAGATAATTAAGCAAAATAGGGTGTTCAAGCTCGCTGAACTTGGTGGGTCTAGGCACTCCCCATATGTTGGCTGGCCGGCCAAAAACTATTTCATATGGACTAAGTTTCACTCGTGAATGTACAGTCATTCTAGTGGACAGGAGTGCTAAGGGTAGAGCGTCAGGCCATTTAAGACCTGTGCTCGCTTGGATTTTGGCCAGTTTAAGTTTTAGAGTGCCATTGTAACATTCTACTAATCTAGCTGATTGGGGGTGATTGGCAGCGTGGAACTTCTGCCGGATACCTAGCCCTTCACACACGACCCACAAATTCACTCCCATTGTCATACCAGACCATTCTAGGCATTCCAAACCTGGGGAAGTACTCTTTCACAAGGGCTTTTGCTGTGGACAAGGCAGTGTTGTCTTTTAGGGGATAGGCTTCTACCCATCTTGAGAAGGCACAAACAACAACGAGTACGTATTTTAAATTGTTGCACCTCTCCATGTGAATGAAATCTAGCTGCAAAACCTCGAACGGATACGTAGGAGGTGCAAAATGACCAGCTGGAGTTGGGGTTCCCCTACCAGGATTGTGCTTCAGACATACCATGCAATTCTTGACAACATTCTCTGCACACTTGGGAATCCCTGAATTCTTCCATACTGGGGCCAACAACTCGCAAATCCCTTTCACGCTGATATGAGCCATTCCATGAGCCATTGTAACCACCGCAAGCACATATGCATCGGGTAACAACCATCTCTGATGCTCTGATCATTCAATCCAGCAACCATTTGCATCCATTCTACCCGTACTTTCTCTCCACGTACTCAACTCTTTCTCTGTGGCCTCAGCTTGAATGGACTTCACGCTCTCTACTGTGTCTTCACACATTCCAACATCACCAGTCCATCTTGCAGGGCCTGCAACGAACATTCGGCTCATTACATTTTTTCCCGTTTCTTTCGCGATTTCATCAGCAAACGCATTTCCACGACCAACATCATCAGTCACCTTCTTGTGAGCACTACATTTCACAATCGCCATTTGCAGGGGCAGGGTCAGTGATTCAAGAAGCTCATTCACCAACTGACCATGCTGAATCTTAGCTCCATGCGAAGTCAGGAATCCACGTTCTCTCCACAATCGCCCAAAACTGTGAGCCACTCCAAATGCATACTGACTATCAGTGTAGATAGTCACTTTCATCCCTTTAGACAACACACATGCTCTCGTTCGTGCAATTAATTCTGCTGCTTGAGCTGAATTATGTGGAATACGTGTAGTTTCAACAATCGTATGCAGAGTTGTGACAGCATATGCTGCAGTCGTGTCACCATTCGGGAGCTTGAAACACGAACCATCCACCCATAATGTACCATCACATTCAGCAAGAGGAGTGTCTAGGAGGTCTATTCTCCCTTTCGTTTCTTCTTCTGTCTTAAGGAAACAATCATGCTGTTCTGAAGCATCTAATTCCTCTACCATTGGCAACAACGTAGCTGGGTTGAGTGTTTTGCATCTCTGTATGTGCACATGACTTGCTAATAATGTTAATTCGTAACCTGACAATCGAGCACTAGTTAAGTGCTGTGTCCTGGTTCTGTACAACAATATGTCTACTGCATGCGGAACCATAACGATCAAGGTGTTATTCATCACTAAACCAGCAGACTGTCGAATAGAAACAGCTGCTGCCGCTGTTGCTCTTAAACAACTTGGCAATGCTTTAGCTACCGGATCTAAAGTCGATGAGAAATATGCACATGGGCGCTGTATGTCTCCAAATAACTGTGTCAGTACTGATAATGCGCAACCTTGTTTCTCATGGACATACAATGTAAAGGGCTTACTGTAGTTGGGGGTACCTAACACAGGAGCCGAACATAATGCATCACGCAATTCAGAAAAACTTCTCTGACACTCTTCAGACCAAGGGATGGGATTGGGTGTATTTTTGCACGTTAATGCCACCAAGGGTTTGGCTAATAACGAAAAATTTGGAATCCACTGTCTACAGTATGATGTAATGCCCAAGAAAGCACGCACTTCTCTCTGTGTTCTTGGCGCATTCAACTTCGCTATTGCCTGAATTCTTTCTGGGGTCAGTTTCCTTCACTCTTTCGATAAGAGGTGACCTAAGTAGGTCACTTCTTGTCGGCAATATTGCAGTTTGGAAAGTGACACCTTGTGATGTAGTTCACACAGATGACGTAATAATGACAGCGTTGCCTTTTTACAAATTTCCTCAGTGTCTGCAGCAATGAGCAAATCATCCACATACTGTACAAGAGTAGCACCTTCAGGAAAAATAATTGTATCAAGCTGTGCTTTTAGAGCTTGACTGTATATTGATGGACTTTCACAGTAGCCCTGAGGAGCGTGTTTAAAGCAGAAGCTGCGACCTCCTAAACTGAAGGAAAAAATATCCCTGCTTTCCTCAGCAATCGGGATGCTGAAGAAGGCATTCTTCAGGTCAATCACCGAAAACCAAGATACAGATGCTGGGATCATAGTTAATAATGTGGTAATGTCGGGGACAACTGGGAATTGTTGCACGACTATTTTATTCACCTCTCTCAGATCAATCACGAATCTGTACACAGGTGGCTGAGAAGGGTCAGTTCGTTTTAAGACAGGCAGAACAGGACTATTGCAAACATTGCCTCGTGTTTCTTCAATCACATCCTTTTCAATCAATTCGTAAACGATCGCTAGTAAAGCTTTTTCACCTTCACTCGAGATTTTGTATTGGGGAATTTGTGGCATTTTAACGTTGGCTTTCAATGTTACAACATATGGTGGAATTTCTAAGAGACCTACATCATTAGGACCAGTGGCCCAAAGAATATCTGGAAGAATTGACAATTCTGCTGGAAGTTTGTCCCTCGACAAATACATGGGAGAAACTACTTTCTTACCTAAAGTAAGGTGTACTCCCGAAGGACAACAGTACAAAGTCGCATGCAACCTTTTTAAAAAATCCAATCCTAGCAAGTTTTCACCACAACCTGTTGTCAGAATGAGGGGTGCTTCGAATTCACAAGGACCAACAGAAAGAGACAAAGGGTCAGAAATCGGATTTCTAACTGGGGCGCCAGAAAAACCTACAGAAACGTTCATTTCGCCAGACAAAGGTGCGCCAGGGAGTTTGGAGTGCATAATAGAACTCTTTGTAGCACCAGTATCCAACAGAAAAGGTTCTGACACACCTGATGTAATCACCTCAACGTATGGTCCACTCTGATCTACTGGAACTGAAACAACTCCCTCTCTTTGTCTATGGCTGTCCTAGCAATCATTATTCTCCAAATATTCATCTTCTGTATAGTAATCATCAACGTAGTATTGAGCTGTCCTGTCAGATGCGTTAGTCTGCTGATCAAACCTATTCATAGAATTTTGTGGTGGAAGGGGTCGTGCGTTCTGAGGGACGTTTCCACGTCCTCTACCTCTAGGTGCTTGCTGACTACCACGACCTCTTACACCAGAAACTCCATTGGCACGCTGTAACAAAATAGGGCAACTATACTTGAAATGACCTTCTTCCTTGCAATACGAACACTGGTTGGGGCCTACAGGTACACGGGGTTGAATGTACTCGACTCTTTGCGAGTTCCTCTGATACTGTTGAGGCTGCTGGAAATTACTCTGATAGTTATTATGACCATTATTATTTTGATTACCACCACCACGTGGCGGATATGCTTGCTGTAATAAAACCTTTGTTTTCAATTCCTTGGTTTTCTTTTCTACTCTATCTTTCTCATCCTTGTCTCTATTTTCGTAATATTGGGCAGTAGCCAATATCTGCGCTGAAGATGAGACTGCCCAAGAACTTTCTGAATCCTTTAACTTTTTACACAATTCTGGAAGCAGATTGTGCACGAATTAATCGACGAACAACCTCTGACCACCTTCTGTGGTCATATCTTGACCGCTGTGGTCAACAAATGTTTCTTCAAATCTGGTGAAGAAATCTGAAACAGTTTCTTCTTTCTTCTGTTTGCATGCAGACAACTTGTCCCAATTTACACGTATTGCAGGCATTATCGTTTTCATGTAATCAACTATTCTACCAGGGAGTTCTGCTATCAAAGGCTCAGGCTTAGCACCACCAACTTGTCGGGCATCTGCAGCAGCAATATTTGCCCATGAGTCACCTAATTCCTGATCATGATCTGTATGACGAATTTTACCCCATAAAGGTTGTGGAACAACATTCCCAAATAACATATCGATATCGGCTAAATTCATTATACATGAGCCAGCAGTCTGTGACAACACTTTATAATATCCTGCAGGATTTTTACGCGGATCAGGTAATGTCTGTTTAAGTGCTAAAACTTCAGCTCGCTTCCATGGGACATGTACCCATACACGCTGAAAGTGTGGCAGAATAGGTGGGTTAGCAGTTGTCGCCCTCTCTCCATTGTGGGGGAACTTCTCTCATCGGGTATTGTCGCGCCTTTTTCCTACTAGATGCACTAGGCTCAGATGGTGACCCAGAACTGCTTCCCTTACTCCGATATGATAACATTTCAACTGCTTTTTCCACATCTGGACCTACAATCATGCCCTCCCCAAACTTAAACCGTACACGACACATCTCTTGCGGGATGTATTCCAGATCATTGTCTTCCAAATCCTCGCAAAGGAAAACACACATCTGTTCAAAAACATATCTCTGTGTCGGTGCTTCCCATTGATGGAAAGCTTCCATGACCGACTCTACATCGTATTTTACGGTGTCCATAACCCACTTTCGTGCTAAACGATTCAGTGAGTCTCTCTCCTGATAGTCAGGCAGTCGACTTCGCAACTGTCTTCGTTCTATTTTAGGGGTCGTAGTAGGCGACCCAAAAAGAGGAGAAAGAAGGTTAGTGACAGTGCTGGCCATTTTCTGCCGAATTGAAGGTGAAACTGAAGGAAGAACGAGCGAAAAGATGGGGTGAGATAAGGCAGAGGCAGAGATACCAGCAGAGGAGGCATCAGGAGAAATAGAAGGAGCACTAGGCAAAATCGCAGAGGGAGCATTAGGAGAAGCAGAAAGTACAGTAGGCAAAATTGTAGAAAGTACAGGTGTGATCGGTGGGCCTTGAGGAGGCTGCACCAAAGGAGTAGGAGCCAACTGAAGAGTAGCTGGCGGTTGCTGTGAAGGAGCAGGAGACATAACAACCACAGGTTGTGCAACTATGGGTTGTGGAGGTGCCGTGGGATTTTGTGCATAGGGAGGTGGTGAATTTAATAAGTGTGACATTAATGGATCTTTTTCACGCTCTTTTGCTGCCTCTTGCTGAAGAGACGGCAAAACTGGATAACACTTATCTATCGCCATTTTACGTTGCCTGTGCAACTGCTCACTCAGCTGTTCTTCTTCATTGTCTTTAAACTGCATAGCAGCTTGCATTACTGAAATTCCTCCTTCTCTCTTATTTTTCTTAGCTAATTTGATTTCTTTCTGTCTGGCCTCCTTACGCCATAGGCGGAAAGAGTCGAACATTGCCGGCCGGGCTTTCTTTTTGAACAGTTTAACTTCAAGGTTATCTAAGATTTTGGTATCAAAGCTACCATATTGGGGCCATTTTAAAACACCATCTTTCCTCGTGTATTTGATCCACACTTCATTGTATGTGATGGGGCCTACCCCATGTTTCACATATAACTCGTAAGTTGGAGTTCCAACTGGAGGAACCGGACATGAGTCCTCCAATCGGGAGTCCCTATTATTACCACCAATACAAAACAAATTTCCAAGTCTAAGACTAGGCATTTTCGCTCTCTAGTCTAGTTCCAAACTTCAAAGGATTATCGATTACGATATTTCTCGTGAATACACGAGTCCTTCGGTTTTGGTGCTTGCAAGTACCAATAATTATCCCAAAGGATACCCAAGACTAAGACCAACTAAGGACTGGGAGACGCTCCACTTATACTTAACTGAAATGTCGATGAGGTCACCAGAAGACTCGTCTTAGTGTTTCGCTCTACCAAACTTCAAGGGTCCAAATCAGGGCGATAGCCAGGGCAGCAGTCCTTGTAGCCGTCGGGAAGCGGGGAACCTCGCAGCAAAGACCTTCGGACCACGTCGACATGCAGGGGTCGATGAGGTGGTTGGCCGTCCTCCGGAATTTTCACACGAAGCTCCTCACGAACCTCTGGCTGACTGGTACCACTGGAATCGCCCCACGTTGGGCGCCAACTGAGGTACTGGGTTTTTAAGAACCGGCACAGAACCGGTAACCCAGCGGTGTCAGGGTACACCCAGAGACCTCGGGTTCTTCCTGATTCAGACCACAGAAACTCAGAGTCTTCTAGGTGAGGTCATAGATCGATTTATTGGCTGCAACCAAGGTAACAAGTGTCCTAGAAGTACAACACACGGGGAAGTATATTCTCAGGAGACTGCTCGAATTTACAGAATCAGGCTTCTCTTCTTATACACAATTTTAGGCTTCAGGCAAAACATTCTTGGTTGTAAAGTAAATCGTTCACATATTTCCAATACAAAGAAAAAGCAGAGTCATAATGACATGTCCATATTTCACTTCGTGCTGCCTACAACAAATCATCCGGCAAGGCCTAACATTTCATCAGATATAGGTGGACCCCCAATAAAAACGGGCACCTCCCCACCATAAAGCAAGTGAAGCAAAGGAGCAGAGGTAGATGTGAGCAAGATACGGCAGGTGTGCGCGCTGAAATGGTTTTATGACTTGTTGAGCCCTGATGCTATCTTATTCGGCCACTGGGAGGGGAACTGACCAAACGAGTTCGGCCTGGGGCAATGGTTCCAACTTGCACAGGTCATAGGAAAGTCGATTAAGGAGTACGTGTCCTTGCTGAAATGAATTTGGCTGGATTAAAGCCTATGTAAAGGGCAACACACAAGATGGCTGCAGTATATAAAATGGAAGCCGAGGGTTCTGAACGATAATGACGATTTCAAGGAGAAATCGTTACTCGAATGCGCTGAAAATATATGTACATGGTGTGCTTGTCATTCTCGGTCTTTTGATACCAAATTCGTTATGTCTCGATGAAGTTTTAATTCATGAGTCCAGAACGATCACATGAATCCAGAATCTTCAGAACCACACTGCCAGGCTTTTGCCTTCACTCAAAAGTTCCTATCCTAAGAATAGGACGTTGAGGGCGGCAATTCTTGATTTTTTTAAAGTTGAATTTATACCCCTCTGAGGCGAACCCAAGTATTATGGTGTTCACCCTGTTCAAGTGCCTGTCCAAATCATCATCTGTAAGGTAGATGTCATCGACATAAGATAATGCCTCATCATCATACGTTTGTAGTAACTCTGTTACTCTGGCTGAAAAGAATCCAGGACTGTTCTTAAATCCCTGGGGGAGATGACAGAAGTGTTGTTATATCCCCATTATTGAGAAAGCGGTCAAGTACGTGCTTTCTGGTGCAATGTTTTGACCAAAAAAAACGTTTGAAATATCTAAAGTAGTTTTATATTTCTTCCGAACAATATTATTCATTAGTGCTTCACTGTGTGAATTTTGTACTTCAAAAGTTTTGCAACAAGAGTTTAAATGTCTGTAATCCAAAAGTAGATTATATGTTTCTTCTGGTTTGGAGACGGGAAACAAAGAATTGTTCATTGACGAGGTGCATGTTTCAATCACCCCTTGGTATTCAAGTTGATCTAAGATCTCCCTGAATTGCATTTTAGCTTCCTGCTTAACTGGATACTGTCTCTGAGCAGTTGGTTGATTTTGTAACTGAATTTTATGGTGAGGAGAGTCCTCATCCCATCCCACATGATTTTTATATAATGCTGGAGCCTGGGCAACAGCCCATTTTCTGGCATAGTTGTATTTTTTATGAATAGGAATATGATTAGAGAAGGCTGGCATAATGATCTCTTCGCCATGTGGGCACTCCCTGACAAATTCAGGTGGCCAGTATTTTTCAGCTACAAGGATGTCATAACCTTTACATAATTTTTCCTAAAAGAGTGCTTTTACCTTCCTAGTTATATTCCCCTCTATCCGGAGTGTTACTTTGTATAACTTATGGGTACACTAACCCTGGTGTCTGCAGTTTCAACCTGAATGTATTCATTCAGATCCACTGTCTCCAGATGATCTTTCAGGATCCTGCGAGCTATAGTGACCTCTGCTGCGCTGTCCAGCATTGTCTGGGCCCACTCCCCGTTCTTGAGTTGTGTCCTCAAGATCCTCGGCAAGTCTGATTTTTAGACTTGCTACATTCTTTTTGGAGAATTGAGTTTTCTTATTTTTTGGAACATGTTGATCGTCTTTAGACTTCACTCGTTCTTCCTTGTGTACTTATCGTCCTCTTCGTTCGGATTTCTGCGAGGAAGTCTGAAAGGTACGAGAGGATCGTGTATCAGTATCTTGATATCTATCAGGTTTTCTTAAATTATCCCTATTTCTAAGGTTATACCTCTTTTCAGAGTGCTCCTTTTGGGGAGATCTACCTCTGGACTGAGAGCGCTTCTCTTTAGGAAGTGGCTGTCTACTATTTTCCCATTTCTTTTTAGGAGTAGTTAGATTGTTTTTGATAAAAACTTTTTCAGGATTTTCTGTTAGTTCAGGCTTTACAGGTTTCCCTCCCAAACTGTCTCTTCCTAGTTCATCTTAGGATTTTTCAATAATTCTGGCAAGTTCATACGGTTGCTCAGTAATATCAAGTTCTTTTAATTTCTGGCGGATTACCACTGATGCTGCTTCACCTTTAATGTTCGCTAATAAGATAGCGGAGACCTGTTTGAAATCTTTCAGTAATTTTATACCCAGATTTAAGGCCGGTTCTGGACCGTATTCATTTTGAATCTGTCTCAGAACGTCTGTTATTACCGCCATAGACGGGACACCATGTGTTTTTGTGTAAATTGAAGCAAAGACTGTACCCCAAGTGTCACAGTCCTTCACGTGTTGTTAGAATCCTGTGTTTCTCATGAGGTGTACTATCGGGAAATACTGCCTCTATTTTAGTAATTTTCTGGGCTAACCAGAATGGAATTTGTTCCCTTTTTGCGGACAACTTACAGATTACTGACTGTATAGTCTGTGGTGTGATTTTGTTTGTGTTCCCCTTGGGAGGGGTGTGCTGTGGAATCCTTATAGCAGGTTGGATTGTTAGAGTCCGCATGACATATTGTACAAATTGTCTATGTATTTTAATTAATTGTTTTAGCTGAGCTAATAGTTCTGGACCTGTCATTTGTTCAATGGCAGGATGTGATGTATAGCTGGCTAGTACCGGCCATGTAGCTCCTGGTCTACCTAATGGACCGAGCCTGGTAATGTGATTTTGATGTTGTGGGGCGCCTTTAAACCAGAGCTGATGCTCTTGGTAAGTCAGTGGATTTTCAATGTCCTTGAAAGGAACGTATTCCGCTGGAGGTTCCTCTATCTTGTAGAAGTGGAACACGTGTTGTTCGATTTGCCTGTGGAAAGACAATCCATGAATAGAATACCTCTGTCTGCCGATATTCATGTGCCTCTATGACAAATATGACTCTACCACCTCTTGATGATAGGCCATTTTCTATAAGCTTTATAGCTATGGTTTTCCTCACGTTTTCCGGGATGATTATAGCATCCGGGTCATTTTGTTGGAAACCTGTAGTGTCAAAACCTGGTCGGGCTGCAGTTACTGCAGTTCCACTGCCTCCAGGTTTGTATTCGTCTGACATTTTGTTTAAGAATTTTACAGAGCAAGTTTCAATGAAATAAAGATAAGGTGCACAATATTTTGGAACACTGTATCCTTCAACGTTGAACAAACCAAAAACTAATACATAGGATTTTCGTCCTACTCGGTTATGGCGGATATTTTATCCTTTGACCCACTCCAGACATCTATTGGAGTATTTACGGGAAAAAGGGGTCTTTGTGAAAAGCACGACTGAGTTACTCTAGTATCTAGCGATAAATTAGTGCCTTACCAAACGTTGGGCGCCATGTAGTGTAGTTCCTATATTCCCAATAGGCTCTGCGCATTGGAATAGTATATCCTATAGATTCGACGTAGGACTGAGGTCGACTAGGTCTCTATTGAATATACTAGACTTAATTGTGTGTGCCAGCTAGCTCAGAGGTCACTAGAAACTTTCTTGAATTCACAAGAAGGGATTAGTCTCTGACAACCGCATAAACATGACAACTTTGTTTCCCCAAGATAAAACGTATCTTCAGTGTCGTGGAAACAATAGATAGATATTTCACTCAATCGTGCATGCTTCGTTTCACTAGAGGTGCAGAGAAAGTAGAAAGACGGGCGTTTTCAATAAAAGGATTAATTGAACAGTCTTCTTTCTCAAGCATAAGAAATGAACTGCTACAATCGTAAAACTGTTTATAAAATATAATGCATACAGTACAAAGAGTAGGATAAAATAATACTGTAAGAGCATTGTATGGTTCCTAAACCATATAACAGAGGCTAAAAGTACTTAACTGGTGCTCCTAAAATACGCCTACTCCGGTGTACCTAACCTAAGCTTAGTACGAGGGAAGAAGTAAGTGAGGTGTAGCATAAATGGAGTATTCTTTTGACAAGAATCTGTCCAAGATTTCTCTAAGGGTCTAATCAGCTCTGTACCTTAGTTTAGAGTGGAGAAGGTCGGTCTCGGGACTCGATTTCCTAACAACCAGCAAGGGTAGCTTGGAAACACTGGAGCTGGATTTCTCGGCAGGAGAAAAGACAGCGTCTCTCTCAGTGCATCTGCTGTAGGGTCGGCTTCCCTCAGCACTTGCTGTAGCAGGGCGCGTCGGACAAGTAGATAGTCAAACTGCTCCAAACCACCGTGTGTTTGCTTAGGCGAGTGTGGGCATATTTATACAGCGAAGGTGCCGAGTTTGACATACAGTTGGACATAATAACGTCATCAAAGAGACTCAGTTCTTTGAAAACTCCATGAGTTCTTGGACAAATCAATTTTCAAGCAAGGGGAAGTCCCTAGCTGCTGAAGCTGAGTTTTCCAAGAAATCGTTGTGGATTTTTGGAACTAGTGGAAGTAGCCCTGCCGTATTTGGACTGCATGAGCTATGCCTAAATATGGTTATGATTTCTATGCCTATATAAGGATATGGTGATTTATACCTATATAAGGGCATGAATCGGGAAATTTACAATACGGTCCTAAAATAATACATTACACTAGGTGGAAGCACAGGCGCAGACTGGTGGAGCTACGCGGCGTGGGGAGCGACCTGCCTGGGTGCAGGGTCAAGGGTCGCTCTCACTGTCGCGTAGCGGCCGCCATAAGAAGGGGAGGTGGGAGGGAGGAGCAGCTGAGTGGGGGAGACGGGCGAATGGGGGCGGGGGCGCAGCTGCGGGAAGCGGGACTGGCGAGGGGGGCAGAGGGTGAGCGGGCGCGGGAGAAGGCAGGCACAGGCCGGGGCACGGGCACAAAAACAGTAATTGAGGAGAGAATTAATCCATTTTAATGGGCACAGGATGCAAAACAGCGAGGGACAGAGCGCAGAAACCGGTAATTAAAGGGGGAATAAGACAATATTGACGGCCACAAGATACAAAACAAAACAGGGAAAACAAGTGGAACAGAGGTCAGAAGGGCACAAAAAACGAGTGGAACAGAGGGCAGAAGAGCACAAAACGAGTGGAACAGAGGGCAGAAGAGCACAAAACGAGTGGAACAGAGGGCAGAAGGGCACCAAAAAACGAGTGGAACAGAGGGCCGGAAGGCACAAAAAACGAGGGGAAAGCAAGTGGAACGGGGCAGAAAGGCACAAAAACAAGGGAAAAGCGAGTGGAACAGAGGGCAGAAGGGAACCAAAAAACAGTAGATGAGGAGAGAATTTAAACAATTTTAACGGGCACAGGATGCAAAACAGCGAGGGACAGAGCGCAGTAACCGGTAATTAGTGGGGGAATAAGACAATATTGACGGGTACAAGATACAAAACAAAACAGTGAGGGACAGAGCACAAAACCAGTAATTAAAGAGAGAATTAGATAGTATTAACGGGCACAAGATACAAAGCAGAGAGGGACAGAGCAGATCGGGGCCTACCAGGTGGGCCTCGAACTCGACAGCAGCTAGGTGGAAGGATGGGCGCAGACCGGTGGAGCTACGCGGCGTGGGGAGCGACCTGCCTGGGTGCAGGGTCAAGGGAGAGATGCGACAAAGTTCACTATACGTTGTGGGCTTGACACCGACTCACTGGGCAGAATTATGTAATCGTCCATGGCCGTTCGACGCCACAACTGGCTCAGAACTTCTGGTTTTTCTGGCGATGTCCAGGCTTCCCTCATGGACATGCCTTTTGATGGCACCCATCTCTTCGGAGATCAGGCAGACATGGCTCTGGAGCGCTTTAAGGACTCGCGGGCTACGGCCAAGTCCCTGAGCCTGTCAGTGTCCACCAATCCCCACCTGCTTTTCGCCCCTTTCGTTACCACGGAAGGGGCTTTCAGCCATGCCAGACATATCCCACCTGCAAGACAGCTCAAGTTCAGCAACCTCTGCGCAGCCATGGGTGTGGCTCCTTTCGACCCTGTGGGTCAGGCGGCCAGAGGTCCAGTCAGTCAATTAGAAGAATCTCCAAGGGGTGAATTTAAGATGAGTGAATGATTGAGCACTCACTATGTCATGTCTGTTTATACCTTCGCAATGTAATCTTGAGGTGCTCAAAGGGAGGAGGTAATCACCCTTCAACCCCGCCAAACAAGACCTACACAAAGAATCCTAATAATATTAACCATATCCCTGAGCTCACACTTTATGGGAAAAAACACAATTGATTAGGTGATTCATTTCACATGCAATCAATATTTGTAGTTGTATTTATTGTCAATCTTTATTAAGCCTTTAGCCAACATGTGTTTCATCCTGTCAGGATTCACCCATGACTTCTTCAGGGCTAAAAGATGCAATAAACAACACCATTCTGGTTGCAGTGTGCCTGCATAATGTAGCCCATTGTACCTGTGACATAGTGCGGTCATTTAGTAACATTACTGGAAGTGAACATGTGGAAACCCATGCTCAAAATCTCTATACAATTCAATTATCTTTGATTTGTCATGATTATATCCTTATGTTCCTGGTACATATAACAACATATCACCTTTTCCTTATCAGTGGGATAGGATGTGCCAATAATTTAATTTCTAGTATGGAAGTTGAAATTGTAAGTCTATTAAAATACCACTTCTATTCCACAGTGTTTACAATTAATTAGTCCACCTACCTTTCTCACTTCAACCTGCAATGTATATAATGCCAATTTGTCGCCATCTCTAATAAGGAATCAGCACCCCCAAGTCAATTTATTTCTTCATTAAATCCGTAAATGTCTACCTTACTGCCGATTCTACTTCTGTCCTGGTATTGTCTCAGTTCATTTTTCTATTTATTTTATATGATATGTGTATCTGTAAATGATTAAACCTAATTATATTTCCCAGTTGTACATAGATCAGTACAGGATGTAATAAGGAGTCATGTCTCACCAGTGTCCGCCGTCTAGTACTCTCTGTGTCAGTGTTATGATTCGTGCCCTTTCTGTCCCTTAGTATGCTCAGAAACTTTGTAATGTATTATCTGAAGTTGAAAAATATCACCATTAGTTTCAAATGTATAATGTTTTTTAGTGAAGCTTCAATGTCCCCGTTCATTAGTGTTCTGTATGAGATCTTACCTGCAGTTGAGTATGCTTGCACGGCCAAACTTTCCCCACATTCCTCCCGACGTCCTAAAGTAATGGAGCAGAAGCGAACCTTTGACATTCCTACCTATTTATCGACTCATGCGCTAGAGACTATTGCACAAACTAACCATGTCACCATTTAAAATATTTTTGGTAGGTCAACATCAATTATAACTAACATAAATTTGCAAGCTTCCATAGATAAAAGACTAGACTACGTATTTTTATCCAAAGACGTTTATAACCACTGTCTGCCATACGAAAATTATATTATACTACCATGTAAGAGTATATTATTAGTGTCACGTCCCATTCTCCAACACATAGCTGTTCAATTCATCGTAACTCACGTCCCATATATTATTCACATTTGTTGATCTTTTTAAATCGTAATTCATATATTATGCATTTTACCCACAACCTGCACGGCTAACCATTGTTAATGTTTGTTCTTTTCTCAATGTAAATCTGCATTTGATGTATTCAAATACGATGCAGCCTCTAAACCTTCCTAGTCCAGCCTTCATGATCATGGGCGGTCAGTTGGTGGCAGTATAAGCCGTTATCTCCACCACTGGCAAAACATCACATCAGACAGTGGGTTCTTAATAGTCTGAAGGGGCTATTCCCTCTCCTTCGAAACTACCTCTTCCTGCATGCCTCCGATTTGCGTCTGGCTGACAGAGGACCACCTGAACTTGCTTCAGGAGGAACTCAGGACTCTCTCAGCCAAGGGAGCTGTAGAGAGGGTTCTGGCACCAGAAGTCTGCTGTGGTTGCTATTCCCACTACATTCTGGTCCAAAAAAAAGTCAAGGACCATTGTCCTGTTCTAGATCTGTGAGCTCTCAACTGCTTACTCAAAAAAGAAGCATGAGAGCAGCTTTAGGACTGGTTGTATTGGTGTCCACTGAGCAGGAAGGAAGTCCTTCCCTTTCCTGTTTGTGGAAACTGATCGGGAGAGAGTTGCGCACCGGGGCAGCAGTGTATGGTGAGGTTGGCGCTCTAGCTTTGACGTGGGATAATTGTTTTCAACCATTTTGTTTCCTTTATATTGTACACACACAGCTTCATTGGTACAGTTAGATATGCACTATAGGTAATAGATCGATGTGCTTATGGCTTACCTGCATGGTCTGGACAGGGACGTATGATTCTACAGACTCAGATAACCCAAGTCCATTAATTATACAAACCATCTTTCCAGTGGGGATTCCACGTCACACACAACTATAAAGTCTCCTACTCTGATTAGGGCAGTTTCCAGGGTCTCCCGTTTACTGCATCGGGGTCAATGTGGCATGTAAATCATGGCAAGGGTCCATGGCACCAAACCCAGCAACCGTTATCCATTCATCTTTCCCACCGGTCAGGGCTGTGAAACATACATCACCTTTGTCAGCTTGCAGCCCATCAGTCTGCCCAGTCTATCACTATCGGGTCCCTACTCAGACTCCTAGCATCTCCAGACCTCTCTCTCCTGGGCCTTTTTGGGCTTCCTCCTCATGTCTATACATTATTTTGCTACAACAGGGAAACTCTCAGCAAACCAAAAAGTGTTATTTTTTTGGTGGGGATTTGGGAAAGTGGTGCAACGGACAGATACTATAAGTTGAGAGTTAGTGTCAGTAACTTCTTTTGAAAAGGCTGCAGCAAAAAACAGTTCCAGACCATATGGTAAGTAGCCTGGTATTGTAAAGCGCAAATGAATCACCCCTAAGGGTTTCAAGGCACTGGGGGCTGTCAGGAAGATTGTGAGCTATTGCCCAGTCTTACATGATGCTGAGCTGATATGCCTCCGGTGCTGGGGATCGAACCGTGAGCCCTGCGCTCTGGAGTTAGCCGCCCTGGCCGCTGCGCCACACCTTTCCTTATGGTAGAACCCAGTTCCCATCTGGCTCCATCTAACACATTTTTATTAACTTTTGTGTTCATCTTTTTCAACCTTCTCAGTCAAATTTGCATTGCGGAAGAAATTTTGAACAAACTGTCTCCCCTTAACCTGATTACTCATCGACAGCTCACACTAGTGTCTGTTTCACAGTTGAGTCGTATCACAGTCCAGTCCAGTCTGCCATGTTGGAGCAGCTTTCCCACTATCCCATGGCCCATTCGTTCCAGGATCAGATACACCTCTGGCCTATCAGTTCTGTTGTTCCAGGTTTCCTCTGACACCCTTGCCACACTCCCGAATACTATCCACTAGCGACAACTAAACTTTCCCATTCACAATTCTGCTTCTTCCTGCATCCCAGATCAAAACTTCCAACAGCGACTTTAGCTCCCACAAATAGCACATTGGAACAGTTATTGGGAGGTTTGCAAAGAGATACCGGAGGACAGCTAGAATAACCATTTTGGAACGAGGAACCCTCCATATAGTCAATAGTAGAAGTGTGCACCAGAGCCTCTCTGACCTCCGCAGAGCCAGCAGTGTTCGGTCCAGGTTATCCATTAGAACTAAAAGCATACTTTTGTCCAATGAGTCCCTCATTGTTTTTAATTTTTATCATGAAGACCAGTTGCTAATTAATTTCTATTATTACGGATTTCCTTTGCTAATTTTAAAACTTCACCCTATGATTTATCCCAATCTACATTTACCAACCCTCTGGATGTAAGAAAAAAAGCTCAGAAGGGAGAACAATATGCCACATTGGTTCTTTGAACTCAGGATAAGAGATCTCCATAAAGAACTTCAATAGCATTCTCGTTGCATATTACATACCCCACCCGATGAAGTGCAGGAGCCTGTGAGAAAGCATGCCACTCCGGTGGCTAAGGGCCCCGTCATCCTAACAAGGAACGCCCCTTAATTAGGAAGTGTTCTCAACATAGCCTCATCAACCTATTAATCACGGGCAACTTCAAAACAGATGTAGTTTCGGAACATTATACCTTGGTTGTATGTTTGAAGCTTTGTGAGGATGTATGATAGACCGACCACCGTGTATACCGACACCCCAGGTAACCATCCATCAGGTCGCCCCAGGTATTATGTATCCTAATTCCCAGATATTTGTGCATGTCCAGAGCCAGCACCAGGCAGACATATCTCAGCATCTGTAGATTCCTAGGATTCACCTTCAGGCCAGGTACAGCACCAGCTTTGTTCTTTAGTTTTGGCCAATGACAAAGCATTTACAGGGTTTTTGTCTTTCAATGTGTACTGCATAAAAAGCAGTATGTTAGGTGTTGAAATTTTACTTTTTTCCATTCAATACTATAATAGTTGGCAGTGAAAATAACTGTTAAAGGTATCATATAAGATTCATTGAAAACACATGGTCTGCCACTGTTACTGCCCTCATTACCTCCAACATTACAGACCCCTACCACACAGTACAATAACGTAATTTGGTGCACAATGAAAATCATACTGGTGCACATCTTAATCATATTTTGTCTGTTAACACCATTAAATAAAAATAGAAACCGTACCCTACCACCTCCACCAGCAGGTGTTGCCCCTGTAGAAAATGTTCAATTTACCCAATGTGCATTACAAAGTTGATCTTTAAATACTAGAGCTCCTTCATTAAAGCTGAAGTAATTTATCAGGTGCCTATCTAGTTTATGTAATTGTCTGCCCTTGCCGAAAAATGTATATAGCGTGCATGTTGAGAATGTTCAGATTTAGTGAACTAGAAATTTATGAGCTCACTTTTATGGTTCATTTTCACCGTAATGTGCTTGACTCATTACTACGCATCGTTTTTCCTGCATCACCTCACAGTCAGATGCCTGCCAAATGAGGTTGAGGTCGCATCAAACCCCATATGCTGTTATTTTCAGCCAAATAATCTAATGTGGCCAGTGGCGAGTGAGGGTGGTATCTTGCATCTCCTTGTGAATCTTACATAGACTCAGTATGTTGCCTCCTTCACCCTGCTCCAGAGTTGCTGTCCATTTCAAGTCATGCTTCGGTGATAATATTACATTGCTGTATCATAGCCTGGAAGAGAGAGGTCTTGCAGTTTGCTTCAAAGTCCTTTTAGCTGAGTGATGATTATAATAGCATATTCTTATATAGCACTTAATACCCCGTTTTGCCATTTCTAAGAGTTGCAAATAATAGTTGTTACTGTAACCCAATTTAATGGTTCTCCCTTTTGTTGCTCTGCTGGGAATTGTTTGCAACTTGTCTGTCACGCCAGAGGTTAGGCATTGGCACTTAACTTGCCAAGCCGTCTTGCCCTAGAGGAGTTTAAACGAGACATTCTGAACTCCTATAAACGGCAATTTCCTCTCTTGAGTGTGTTATTTGATGATCGTTAGCTGTTCTTATGAAATCTGAGTCCATGCCATGTCTCTGAACAAATACAATATAACAACTAGAGAGCTTGGAACTGACCTTGGTACTTGTCCTTTTCCCCAATAATGTATAGAAAACAATGTGGACAAGTCCTATAGCAGGTTAAAATCAGGGTTGTTCACATGTCACCTAGTAGAGGAACGCTGACAACAGGTCGTTGTCTTATGACACCCCTCACCCACTTACCTAGTTGGTGGCATGCTTCATCATCGGGGTCCAGCCGGATTGCCGAATGCAATCCAGCTGTGCTACGACGCCCGTTTACAGCGGAGCAGGTTTTTAGTGTGAAGTGAAGTGCTATGTGAAGTGAAATTGAATGATAAAAATGCCTATAGGAAATACCCTTGTAAAAGTTTTAATGTAAGGGTCCTAGGGCGCGAGTAAAAACATAGGCGGGATATATATGAGGTGTAAATGTGCCTCAATATCCCTGAAGGTCTTTGGACCCTATTTAGAGTTTGGCAGATGTGGGACATCCAACAAGAAGCGGTAAATGTTCCTCCCTATGTAGGAGGATAGAGTGCCTCTGCGCATTCTAAAGAGGTCAGTCAGGACATCATTCAAAGTTTAATTAAGGTCCTTATTTTCTTAAAACAAGCCACACTCTTATAAAATTTCAACATTTTTAGAAAGTCCTGTTCATAAGTCCATCTGCGTACTCGCGCTCACCCATTCTTTCATCCATTCATCTATTCACTCACTCGTCCATCCATTTATGCATTCAGTCATTGATCCATTGACTCCTACTCATTACCTCACTCACCACCATCCATATAGAACATCACCCATCAGTAAGGAAGCACTTTTACTTATAAAGCCACCCATATTGGTTTTAGCAATGCTTGTTCCACTTCTGTGAGCATGCCCATTTTCCACACATTATTGGCATAGTTAAATTTCTGAAACCACTTAAAGTTCTTCCTTTCTGAAGTTCTAAAAGATTTTCTATGTAGCATGTCTGGAAATGGCCAGTCTGTAGTTGACTTCAACATCGAAGAGCTGCTGATGCGGAAATATAATTCTAAATTGCTCAAGCATGTTTTGTGCATGCTATGGGCATCTATGTGCGTTGTAATCTTTGTTAGTCAGGCGCTGTGTTTTTTTCAGACACCGAAATTAAACAATTTAAATTAAGGCTCACAGTTCCCCATTTTTACTGATTTTACACATAAATATAGACAAAAAACATCCCGGTTGGCATTTATCTTTAAAACTGGAAAATTCTAGAAATTCGACCTTTTTGAGTGTCGCGTCATGTGTTCCTTCACGAGTGGCAGCCCAAATAGTTATGTGCATTGATAGTATAACATGATTTTGATTGAAAATTGCTAGAGCGCAAAAAAATACCCATGGGTGTCAAGGCGCTGAAGTCCTTCTAGGCTGCTAGGCAGGAGCTGAAAACGGGAACGAGATGAGAAAAGATTCCCACACTCTC
The DNA here is from genome assembly GCF_964261635.1 of Lissotriton helveticus. Taxonomy (NCBI): domain Eukaryota; kingdom Metazoa; phylum Chordata; class Amphibia; order Caudata; family Salamandridae; genus Lissotriton; species Lissotriton helveticus. The sequence continues at coordinate 1,025,986,514 of NC_136071.1, forward strand.
CTATGTCTTACTAAAGTCTGAAGCGCCAAGTTTTTAACGTCTTTCTAAAAGGAAGATGTGGCCTTATGGAGGTAAGATTAAGGGGTAGACTGTTCATAGCCTTACAGCCACAACCAAAAAGGCTCTACCATTTCTTCCTGCGGACTCTGGGAACGATCAACTGATTGCGATCTGCAGAGCAGAGATTCTAGCTGATACATACCACTGAAACATGGCTTTAAAATCTGCTGTGCCTGCAAAGTAGAGGGCTTTATGTACTATGCAGAGAACCCTAAACAATATGCGCTTTTCTGCCAAGAGCCAGAACAGATCACCAAGACCTTTTGGTGCTGACTGACACTTGGGTATATCCATTATGAGTCTAGCTACTGCATTCTGCACCAATTGCAATTTTCCAATGGTCGTCTTGTTGGCCTGGAGGTAGAGGGCGTTACAGTGATCTATCCTAGACGTAACCAGTTCAAGCACAGTCCGTTTCCAGCCCTGACGGGTCTGTAGGGTAAGGATTTCCTTAACATTTCGATCGTCCAAAAGCAAGTTGACACGATTGATATGGCTGTCCAATGACAGCTCGCCATCTAAGACAGTGCCCAGGTTCTTCACTGTTTCGGCTGGCCTCGATAGGGTTTCTAATGTCTCCGGCCACCAAGTGCTATTCCAGACCGAAGATTGGCGCGTCTTCTTTCCATTAAGTTTCAGGTAGGGCTTGCCCATCCATACAGTTATAGCCCTCATACAGAGATTGAAATGAGCTACAAACTCCTCCGAATCTTTGGAGAAGGACACAGTAATCTGTGTGTTAACAGCACATGACACAGCCTTCAATCCAGAAGAAAGTATGAGTTTGGCACGTAGGGAAATATACAGATTGAACAGTGTAGGGCTCAGGGTATGGGATGTTATTGAAAGATAATTTTGTAATAAGGATGTAACAGCTTTCGATGTAGACAAATTGGCTTTTTTCATTTCTTTAACTACTTAGTACACCAAAATCGCACAGACATCAAAGTGTGAGTGCACATTTATTTATCAACTAATTTAATCTGGAAATATCCCAGGCTCGGCTTAAGTTTTTCACCAACCAAAAATATGAATATCGATAAATACCATTAAAATTAGAAAAACTAATTTGGAAAATACAGGCGAAAATGCAACAAAAAAACATAAAACTGAGAGTCCTAATTTTATTTCCCTACCAAGCGCTCTTTGTTAAAGTGGTAGAGCAAGTTAAAAAAAAATAATGGAGAAACTCCGTATATCCTGTTGATGAGGTAAGCAACATGAAAGGCACTAAAGGGTGATCGCCAGAGTTCATCGAAGATGACCTTAGGATGCACATTGCATTCCTTGCTTGTGCGTAAAACGTGCTCTGACTGACGCAGCTGTCTGCATGAGGTCATTGGTAGTCCGTATTTATTAAAGCATTGGATACGTGGTGTAAAGCTAAAAGAAAAGTCATAGATCAAAGTACAGGTTATCAAGTTGGTAAGATCGTTTGTGGCTTTCTTTATTTAAGAATGAGAAAAGAAGTCCCAGACTTGTGAATTTACAATCCTATATCGCAGCTATAAAGAACGCTTCGGTGCGGGACTTCAAAGCGCCAGCTATCTCAGTCTGAAATCGCTACCATAGGCAGGAGAAGAATAAAAAAGTCTAGTAAATCACTTGTCTTCCAGACTTAAAATAGGATTTAGAATAATGGCGTTTTTGTCCCAATAAAATGACTTGAACAAGTAATAAAATGTAGAATGTGCTTACACGCGATGGTTTATTGACTATTTAAAAAAAATAACTCCTGATTTTTCTTGTCTTTTGTGAATTAGTGCTTTGTGCAACATGGAGCACTTGCTACGGAATAATAGGAAGCAATACCGCACTTTATCCCCTATACACTTATTATTTCTCTAGGCCCCTTTTTAGCCACTAGTTGACCGAGTTGTGAGAGTTCCCACTTCTTTTCATAAAATGTTGCAGTCTGAGGTAGCCAGAAATACCGTTGCACCGTGAAATTGGTTTATCTAGTATGTAAACATGGGTTTGCCTATCAACACAGATGAGGTTTCTAGGAAAGAGGCATATTCATTTCGGCAACGATTGTCATACATATAAAAAGTGTTCACTATTTTCTTAAATTGCACAGGGTTTTGAATGGAGAAATGATATGACCCTATTGTAGGTTTTTGACCTCTTACTGTAATTTGAGACAAAATCATATGAACAATATGCTTTTAAAAAGCTGAAACACAATGGTAATTAACCTGTTTGCTGCCTAGTGTATTGTTCTTATTTATGAAAACGTGCATGATTGATGCATATAATTGGGGACAACAACAGGGAACTTAGGGCCAGATGTACAAAACTTGTTTGTGGTCACAAACAACACCATTTGCAGAATCGGGCGTTCGCGACCGCAAAAAATCTTTTTGCTATGTACAAAAGGCAAATTGTGATTCCGTAATTTGTAATCTAATCCCAGTTGCATTTGCTACCAAATTCGAATACAGTTCTTGGAAGGGATGTCCCTTCCAAATACCGAATCACAATGGTATGTATTCATGTTTTGGGAACAAATTCCGATCGCAAAACAATAACACTTTACCACCAGTTTAAAACTGTGAACAGGGTTCCTTGGGGACCCCTTCGAGAATGTTAAAATAACTTTTTTTTAAGAATAAGTCATGGTCCTATGGACAGGGCTGCACTTGAAACTCAAAGCAGCCCTGTTAATTGTGTCCGACCGGCTCCCGAGGGGTTGGGGGGTGTAGGAAAGTGAGTTTCTGTTGCAGTAACCCTCCCACTTTTTGCCGGACACTTGATGCACTTTGACTCAATGTACCCTGGGTCCCTGCCAATCAGGTGCCCAGGACCTGTGTTCCTTTCCAAAACTACCTTTTTACCCACAATTGGCACATCGATGACCACAGGGTAAACCCCTTGTTAAAGGTACCATGGGAGCCAAGAGCACTGTGACCAGGAAAGGCCTCCAAGGGCTGCAGCACTTATTGTGCCACCCTTAGGGACCCTGCAATCTACGCCCACACACTGCCATTGCAGGCTGTGTGTTTTGGTACAAATAAAAGTGAAGAGTCGACATGGCCACATCCGTGTATGCCATACCTTCAACCCACTGCCTAGGTAAGTCACCCCTCTAGCAGGGTGCACTAGCTCCCAGGTGAGGGTACAGTTGCATGAGCACTGCACCCCTACAGTGTTTAGGTCCATTCTTAGCCATTGTAAGTGCAGTAGAGCCATAAAGAGTATATGGTCTGGGAGTTCAAATTTACAAACTCCACAGCTCCATAATGGCTTTATTGAAAACTGGGAAGTTTTGTAGCAAACTTCTTAGCACATTAAATCCACACTGATGTCGGTGTGGGATTTAATGTAAAATGCACGTAGAGGGCATCTAAGAAATACCCCCTGAAAAATTACCAAAACTGGTGTGCTTCCTGAATTGCTTCCCACCATTTGCTACCTAAGACAGGTTTGTGGACCCCTGGGTAGAGGGCCTCTGCTATCTGGGTCCAGGAACAAAGCTCATCCTGGGAAGAGGTGTCATGCCTCCTCCCCCAGGATGGGCTGGGTCCACAAAGGGAAAGCTTTAAAGACCTGATGCCTTTGTAAGCTGTCCCTGCCTTTTGAGGCAAACAATTATTTCTACAGTGTGCAAGGAAACCTGTTCCCAGCAAAAGCCACAGAGTTTGAGTCTTGTAGGGACTGTCCAGTTCGGGAAACATCCTGAACAACGAAATTGGAACAACGACTTCTCTTTACAACAAATTCTGAATCACGACGAATCTCAAACAACGAAGATTCCAACCACGAAGACCTGAACCACGACTTTCTCAAACAAGAAGACCGAGTATCTCATCCTACTGCTTCCGGGCATTCGAAGACCGAGGAAGACAGTCACGTCATCCTACATTTGCCAGCAAAGCAATGTTTCAAAGAAGCTGATTCGTCACGTCAGTCATCTCATTTCCGAAGGTCAAACTGATACACTCTATGGCACTGGCTCAATGTTCCGGCACCTCTTCACATTGGTGCAAACAGGAAGGCGGGTAATCAGGAATTCTCTAAGCACCCTCCCACTCGGAATCGGAAATGTTGACTTCAGGCTGGCGGACAGTATGGAGTGTGAGCAAGCAGTATGATCACATCATGCTTTGGTCGTGGGAACAGGGTATTTAAGAAAGCACAGTTTTTTAAAAGGTAGGCGGCATTTTTTTTGAAAAATTGTTAGGTGTTATGTTTTTGTACATATGTGGTAACGCATGTTTAATTTTTGTAATACTTTAATTTAGTGATTAATGCAGACCGCTTCGGGAAAAAAAATGATGGAATGTTAATTTTGTGTCTCCTTGCTTAAATAATTGACATTTTAAAGTACGTCCGGTAATGAAAAGTATGGCTTAAATAGACAAAGTAAGATTTAATAAAGATAAAATAAATCGTCAAGGACATGATTAAATAAAAAAGTACATAGTAGCGTAATTGGAAAAAGAGAACCGTAAAGATTGTTAGTACTTCAGGAAGTCGTTGTTTAAACAGTAGTGGATTAGCAATGCTCGTTGTTTAGCCTTCGTGGTTAAGGCAGTTGTGGTTAAGGCAGTAGTTGTTTAGTCATACAATCGTCCAGTGCTACCATACATGAGACTCGATGGTAGCGTTGGACCTGCAGGGCGCTTATTTTCAAATGGCCGACCTGCAGTCTCACAGGGTTACCTGCGGTTCAAGGTAGACCACAAGCATTTTCAGTTCTTCCTATTCCCCTTCAGCCTCACCAGTGCCTGTCGGGTGTTCAAGAAAGTAATGGCTAGGCTTCTTCAGAGGTTGGCTTTACTAGTCTACCTGTACCACGGGCTGTTGAAGGCAGTCACACCGCAGTTCGTCATGGACCATCCCCAGATTGCACAAATCTCTTTACATCTTTGGGGTTCTTGATCTGCGTACCCAAGCCACACCCGACTGCTTCACAGAGGCTCCCTTTTATCATGGCCATTCTGAACACGGTGCTGTTTCGAGCCTTTGTTCTGGTTCAACGAGTCCAGGATATTCAGACTATGATCCTGATGTTTCAGCCTCGCTCCTGGGTATCAGTGAGAGTGGCTTTGAGACTTCTTGGCCTCCTGTATCCTGCTTGTGGACTACACCAGATATCACGGGTGGGATTTGCCGTCTCAGTGGGCTCAAGACCAAGGAAACCTGTCTGATTCCATCCAGGATTCTGAGGAGATTGCAAAGATCTGCAGTGGTGGCTGCTCCACCGTAGTTGGACGGGCGGCAGACTAGCCTCGAGTTGGAGTTGTGGGCCATCTACTTGGTGTTGAAGGCCTTTCTTCCGACCATCAAGGAAAGCTAGGTTCTGTAGTAGGGGATCTCTGTGTATAGTTATAATCTAGTGAATAGTCCCGCCCATGTGCGTGGACCCCGGAGCAATCAAAAATAATCTCTTAAGTCGTCTTCTTTGCAATCCTGCATAGACACTTAAGAGAAAATTAAAGACAATAATGCAGCCTGTACCTACAAGGCTACACTTTCCAGTACTTCAACTAGAAATGCCAAGGATATTTTACCAACATCACATTTACCATAATGTGTCAAGTTCCATCCATAGAGAAACTTCCCCTTCACAAAAACCTTGGAATGATAGAGAGGAAGAGATGGACAGACAAGCCTCCATAGGCTGCCATTATGTGTCTGGAAAAGGGATACCGTGCCTTTTAAGGAACTCTCCAGAGACCCTCGGTATCCCAGCATGCACAGCTAAGTCCTTTTAGTTTCAGTTCTTTTTTCCGCATTGAGCTCTCCCTTTTTGGGTTTAATTCTTTTTGTTTCACTCGACGTCTACCTATTCCTTCTTCCATTTGCTGGAGTTTTTTTTGCCAGTTTTTGGCACTTTTTCTGGCGAAAATGCCTGCATTGTTCGACAGATGCCCTGAGTGTGCCAGAAAGAAGGCCAAATCGGACGGCCACAGAGTGTGTATCCTCTGTCTCCCTTCATCCCATGTCCCTGATGATTGTGAAATCTGTCAGTCCTTTTCCAAGAGGACCAGGAGAGAGAGAGAGAAGGAGAAGATCCGGCTCCAAGGCCTAGAGCTCAGGAAACTTCAAGATCAAGGTGGGTCTGGGCATGGGAGGGCTGGATCTGAGTCCTCTACCTGTGCTGAGGCCTCGGGGGGGCTCCCCAGTCAAGAGAAGGCCAGGAAACTGCACATTTCTCCGTCGACATAGATGGCCTCGACGTCGGCATCGAGAGGGTTGACCACCATGTGCTACCAGTCGACCCAGGGCTCTGGGTCGAAGCGGCGTCACCGTTTGACACCGAGGGGGCTGACGTCGAGACCTCAGACGAGGTCGACGTCGAGAACTACATCAACGTCGAGAAGTCAGAGACGTCGTGATGGTTCCAGGCACTGGCGCTCGCCGTCGAGGCGACACCGCCGCTCGCCGTCGAGGTCTACTCGGCATTCGACGTCGAGGAGCAGGCACTCGACGTCGAAGAAAAGGAAATCGCCTTCGAGGGATGTGTTGACGTCGAGGCATTCGACGTCAAGGAAGAGGTCGACGTCTAGAAAGGAGAAGTCAACCTCCAGGAGGCGATCCAGGGCAAGGACAAGGACGGCGTCCCCGGGCTCGGTGGTCAGCCTGTCTTCTGCTTCCACGAGCCCCCGGTCGGGGCAGCGCCGGCGCTCGTCCAGTAGAAGGTCTGCTTCTCGGACTTCGCCGCGAAGGCCGGCAAAGAAGAAGAGAGTGATTAGATCTTCCGACTCGGAGTACTCTCAAACCTACTCCCCTTCTCGGCCAAGGTCATCTACGCCTCCTACGTTGCCGCAGAAGAGTCCCACTCCTCCACCGCTTCCACCACTTCGAGGACTCCTCCTCCCCCTCTTCCTCCTCCTCCTCCTCTTCCGAAGACTCCTCCTCCGCCGACACTTCCTCCTCATCGTCCTCCGCCTCCTCCACCACGGCCTCCTCCAAGGTCAGTCTCGCTGCTGTGCTTCCCGTCACCGCTTAAGTGGACGCCACAACCGAAGACTCCGGCTCTACCTCCGCAGCATTCACCCCCGACCAGGCCGGTGGATCGTCCACGACCTCCGAGGTCCAGATCACAATCCAGGTCGCGATCCAGGCGAAGACGCCGTTCTAGGAGTGACCGTCGTTCATCTACAAGGTCCCAGCGGCGTGACAGACGAGATTGGTCGAGATCCCGTCATACGAATTCGTCCAGTGCTCGGAGGTATTCACCCACTGTCAGATTCACCCCACACGAGAGTGTCACCAGTGGACGACATTGTGTCGTTTCAAGAGGTGTTATTGTGAAGGGGGATCTTCGAGACCCTCCATAAGCGGCAACTGTCACCACCACTGTTGCCCTTAGTGCCAGGGCTGGAGGAACCTTCGATGGAACTTTTCCTGACGCCGGCGTCAACAAGATCCACCCCCTCCAGGCTGCAGAAGAAATACAGGCCTCCAGACTCCGATCCGGCGTTTCTCAGATCGGACTCTGTCCCAGATTCGGTGATCGTTACGGGCGCCAGGAAACAACACGCTACTGCTCCATCATCCACGGTACCCCCTGATAAAGAGAGTAAGCAGATGGATTCTTCGGGTCTAAAGGTCTGCGGTACGGCTGCTACGTCTATGAAAGCCGCTAGTGCCACGGCTCTCCTAGGGCGATACGACCGATCGTTGTGGGATTCCCTACAGCAGTTTCTGGAGCATCTCCCTAGGGACAAGAGGGATGATTTTCAAGAGATCATCAACGAGGGCATGATGGTGTCCAAATAGGTGATCAGTGCGACGGCGGATTCATCGCTCTTGGCTGCCCATGGCTACTGCCACGGGATAAATTTGAGACGTCATGCCTGGTTGCGCCCGACGTCGCTGAAACCAGAGGCCCAGCAGAGGGTCGCCAACCTGCCGTTCTCTGGAGCGACATTGTTTGGCAAACACGCTGATGAGGAGATGGCCCGCATGAAGGCGGAGGCTGAAACCCTGACGGCCGTCGGGTTAGAGAAGCCAAAGGAGCAGAAGAAGTCTTTCCGCCCCTTCCAGAGGTGTTTTGGTACCCAGGGCAGGGGGCAAGGTCATCAAACTGGCCAGCAGCAACATCAGCAGCAGCAGTATCAGAGGCGACCTTTCCAGAAGCGACAAAGGGGCAGAGGCGGCCAGCAGTCCTCCTCGACGCCCAAAGGCCTGGCCGGGTCTAGGCCCTGAGGTGGTACTTCCCCCTCGTTCGTTACCTGCTCTGGTGGGGGGAAGCATCCAACATTACTTGGCAGAGTGGAGAAAAATGACTCAGGACAAGTGGGTGCTGAATATTGTTTGCAATGGATACAGTCTTCGTTTCACCAGCCCGCCTCCAGCAATTCCACCGGTTTGCTCGCAGTTCCGCCTGCGCGAGCTCCAGGCCGAGGTCGATACCCTGTTAAGAAAAAGGGCGATCGAAGATGTCCCTCTGTCTCAAAGGGGAAAGGGCCTGTACTCACATTTCTTCCTGGTACAGAAGAAGGACAAGAACGAGTTCAGGCCCATTCTGAATTTGCGACAAGCAAACAAATGGATTCACAGGGAAACGTTTTGCATGTTGTCTTTGCATCAGATCTATCCTCAGCTCCAAAGGGGAGACTGGCTCTGCGCGATAGATCTGCAAGATGCGTACTTCCATGTGCCCATTGCACAGAAACACCGGAAGTTCCTGCGATTTCTAGTCGGCACCAATCACTATCAGTACACCGTACTACCGTTCGGACTGAAGTCTGCACCCAGGACGTTTTCCAAATGCCTGGCAGTGGTGGCAGCGCACCTGAGAAAGAACAAGGTGTTTGTCTACCCGTACCTGGACGACTGGTTGATCAAAGCCTCCACCTTCCAGGAAACGCAACTGCACTTCAACAAGACGGCTGTTCTGTTGAGCCAGCTGGGGTCAGGGGCGGATTGGCAATGCGGGCATTCGGGCATGGGCCGAAGGGCCGGTGTCTTCCTGCCCTCTGTGGGCCGTTTTTTTTCTCCCCTTTCCCAGCCACACAGTGAAGCTGCATTCATTTCTTTGTCTCCGTGCTCTCTGTGGACTAGGAAAGGGGAGGAAAAAAAAACGGCCCACAGAGGGCATGGAGACAGAGACAGAAAAAATGAATGCAGCTTCACTGTGCGGCCAAATCGGCCTCCCTGGAGGCCAGGTGTTGCTCAGGCCTTTGAGCCATTTTCTCCTCGGCCCCCCAAAGGGCCCACCCAGCACATAAAGAGCGTTAGTTTTAACACCTCGCCCACAGCCCTTCACATTCAGGGCATAGTGGGCGAGGAAGAATGGGTCTCGCTGTGGGGGCCAGGTGATTTTTGGAACTTGCACCATCTTCACCTCAGCTTCCCCCTGGCTACAGTGGATGACCCAGCAGCTGTGGTTTGTGCTCCCCTGCCCGGACATTGCCCTGAGGCCTGGAGGGCTGGGGAGGGCGGATTAATTTACTAATTGCAGGGGCCTTACTGCTGTTCATGTGCTCCTGAGCTGAAGGTCTGGGGAGGGCTGAGTAGGTTAGTAATAGCAGGGGCTTCCTGCTTATTAGGTGCCACTTCCCTGGAGGGCTCAAATAATTTTGTGACAGAAAGGGGCCTTGCTGTTTTTTTTAGTTGCTCAGCATGTAGGCCATTGTCACCTTGGTCCTCTGTCCTGTGCAAGAAGAGTATCCTCTCACTTTCATTCCTTGTCTGTGCCAAACATTTTAAGGATTTTGGGGTCCCTGGGCCAAACATATTTTTGGGCCCCTATTCGGAACAGATTTGAATTTATAATCCAATTTATGCTCTTTGATGCCCTCTTTCAGCTGGTCACTGGACAGAGCACTACCATACTTGACCAAATTCTTAATGTATTTACATCTAATATTCAAGGACAATGACGTGTGTCTTCAATATTACAACACCGTAGCAGCTCACTAAAATTACTGAAAATAATCTGTGACATCCTCCCATTTCTCATATGTGATGGCTTGTTTGATCTCAAAGACATTTTTTTATGGATTTTGCATTGAACATAAACACATTTTTCTGCAAAATCTCTGTGATAGGTTCTTACTCATCGCCCATATTAAAAATAAATTTGAAAAAATGGTATTTAAAACAATCTGTTTAAGGAGTATGCATGGTCATTAGGGCAAGCTTCTATGCAGAACAGAGCTGGCTCTATCAGGGGGCTCCCTGAAAGGCTGGGGCCCTGGGCCAGAGCCCACATTGCCCATGCCTTAAAACGTCTCTGGTCTGTGCATAGGCATATGTGGCCTGACGTCAGAGTTGCAGAGATCGGGATTCAAGTTTGAGTCCCAGCGTCTGCTCAACAACCTATGATTCTGGGCAGATCACTTCATCGCCCAGGCCCTTAAATAAAAAATCGGATCATGTGTACTGTAATTGGTACTCATAAATAGAACTGTGTTTTTTGTACATGGACATCACCTGCTGGTTGTGAAATACATTTATGACTAGATTGTACAGATACATTTTCCAGCATTATTTACACCCCAGACTGCCTTTTCCTCGTTTGTGAATTCTGAATTTTGTTATTACATGTTCTATTCCCAGAGATTCCAGTCTTACCCTTTCTCCTTGACTTTGTGCTAGATTTCTGATTTATGTGATGATTAGAGTCTAGGACATAGCTGGTTGGGAAAGAGTATCTAACGGCATTGTGCAGGGCGTTAAGACTGCAAGTAAGTATTCAGTTATCAGAACTGCAGTGCTCCTAGTCTTTACCAATGTTACTTGCTCTGTAAGCTTTAAAAAGCTTAATTTACTAAATATTTCTCTACAAATTAGACCTCAAAGAGTAACCAAATGGTGTTCCATGAAAGGGCACGTCCCTTAATTGTGGGCCACGCCCCTTAATTGTGGGCCACACCCCTTGAATGTGGGCCACTTTTTTCGTCAGTGCCCGGGCCAAATTGTGATCCCAATCCGACCCTGGCTGGGGTGGCACATAAACACGTCCAAGTCTGTCCCGATTCCTGTCCAGTGCCTGCAGTACTTGGGAGCCCCCATCAATACGCTGTCAGCAAGCGTGTCTCCTTCGGCGGAGAGACGCTTATCGATCCTTCGGAAGGCTCAGGCTCTCATAACTGCTCCATCTACAACAGTGAGGACGGTGTCTTCTCTACTGGGGTCGATGGCCTCTTGCATCTTCCTCACTCCACATGTGCGCCTCCACATGAGATCGCTGCTGGAATGCTTGGAGGATCAGTGGGACCAGAGGAAAGGGTGCTGGGACGACAGGATTCAGTTGTCTCGTCACGCCCAACAGTCCCTGAGATGATGGTGCTTAGCAGAGAATCTCCTCAGAGGGGTTCCTTTCCACAAGGACATCCCCACTCAAACTATCGTGATGGATGCGTCTCTCCAGGGCTGGGGAGCGCATTCAGACCATCTACAGATCCAGGCAACGTGGTCTCCGGCGGAGTCCACGGATCACATCAATTTCCTGGAACTCAGAGCTGTTCACTTGGCACCGAAGGCCTTTCATCCATCCTTCCAGACCAACTCCTTGCTTGTGCAGACGGACAATACGACCACAATGTATTCTCTCAGCAAGCAGGGGGGGCTCAATATTGCGCACACTGTCACAGGAAGCGCAGGCGATCTGGCACTGGCTACTAGCCAGAGGACTGACAATAACGACGACTCATCTGCCAGGTGTGCAGAATGTTCAAGCGGACGCCCTCAGCAGGTTGATCCAAGAAAACCACGAGTGGGTCATAAACGACGAGGTGCTTGACGACATCTTCGCCATGTGGGGCACTCCAGATGTAGATCTGTTCGCCACCGCCGAAAACAGAAAATGCCGCGACTTCGCCTCAAGGTATTACCAGCCGGGGACTCTGGGGAACGCGTTCTGGATCAGCTTGTCGAACAGCTTTCTGTACGCTTTTCCACCAATTCCCCTGATTCCGGCGGTGCTCATCAAGCTGTCCCAGTCCAGGGCACGGATGATCCTCATCGCTCCGGAATGGCCAGACAGTGGTGGTTCACGGACCTGCCTCACCGGTCGTAGCTCCTACCTCACCGGCGGCTGCCGTGTCGGCCGGACCGTCTCACGAAGTTCGGGGGCAGTAGGTGCACCCCAACCTCTCATCGTTGAGTTTGGCGGCATGGCTCCTGAGATAGTGCAATATGGCTACTTGAATCTTCCTGAGGATTGCATGGACATATTGAAGGAGGCTAAGAGGCCTTCCATTAGGACTTCCTACGCTTACAAGTGGAAGAGATTCTGCATCTGGTGCATGTCTAAGAACTATGATCCGACGACCTGCAAGGAAGATGTCATCATTCCATACCGTCTGCATTTAGCTCAGTCTGGACTTAATTTCTCTTCCATTAAGGTTCACCTTGCAGCATTGACTGCATACAGGAAATGTCCTTCACAGACGTCCTTCTTCCAGATTCCTCTGATAAAGGATTTTTGGGAAGGATTGAAGAAGGTGTTCCCTCCTGTTTGGCTTCCTTTGCCTTCGTGGGAGCTGAAGGTGGTGCTGTCCAGGTTGATGAAGGAACCTTTCGAGCCTATTCACAAGGCTTCACTGCAGCACTTATCGTGGAAGGCAGCTAGCCAGAGGACTGACGATAATGGCTACCCATCTGCCAGGTGTGCAGAATGCTCAGGCAGACGCACTCAGCAGGGTGGTGCAAGAAAACCACGAGTGAGTTCTAAACGACGAAGTGCTAGGAAACATCTTCAACAGGTGGGGCACTCCGGACGTAGATCTGTTCCCCACCGCCGAAAACTGAAAATGCCGAGATTTCGCCTCCAGGTATTACCAACTGGGGACTCTGGGGAACGCGCTATGGATCAGCTGGTCGAACAGCTTTCTGTACGCTTTTCCACCCATTCCCCTGATTCCGGCGGAACTCATCAAGCTGTCTCAGCAGAGCACGGATGATCCGCATTGCTCTGGAGTTGCACCGACAGTGGAGGTTCGCGGACCTGCTTCACAGGTCTCTCCTACCCCACCTGCGGCTGCCGTGTCGGCCGGACCTTCTCACGAAGTTTGGGGGGCAGATGGTGCACCCCAACCTCTCATCGTTGAGTTTGGCGGCATGGTTCCTGAAATAGTGCAATATGGACACCTGAATCTGCCTGACGATTGCATGAATATACTCAAGGAGGCTAAGCGACCTTCCACTAGGACTTCCTATGCCTACAAGTGGAAGAGGTTCTGCATCTGGTGCACTTCCAAGAACTATGATCTGACGACCTACAAGGAAGATGTCATTCTTCCATACCTTTTGCATTTGGCTCAGTCTGGCCTTAATTTTCATTCTATTAAGGTTCACCTTGCAGCTTTGACTGCGTATAGGAATTGCCCTTCACAGACATCCTTCTTCCAGATTCCTGTGTTTAAAGATTTTTTGGAAGGATTGAAGAAAGTGTTTCCTCCTGTTCGGCGTCCTTCGCCTTCATGGGAGCTGAAGGTGGTGCTGTCCAGGTTGATGAAGGAACCTTTTGAACCTATTCATAAGGCTTCACTGCAGCACTTATCGTGGAAGGCGGAGTTCCTCGTGGCCATTACATCGGCCCGCAGGGTGAGTGAAATTCAGGCATTGTGTTGCCAGGAACCTTATACTGTGTTTCATGCTTCTACGGTTGTTATGCGTACTCACCCGAAGTTCCTTTCTTAAGTGATCTCTGATTTTCATGGTAATCAGACTATAACTTTACCAACGTTTTTTCAGAACCATTCCACTCCAGCGGAGCGTTCTCTCCATTCCCTGGATGTCAGGAGGGGGTTGAAATTCTATCTGGATAAGACCAAGGATATTCGTAGGTCCGACCAATTGTTTATCAACTATGGGTCGGTCAGGACTGGTCTGGCTACATCTAAACAGTCCATCTCCAGGTGGATTGTGTCATGTATCCAGCTATGTTATCAGAAAGCGAACAAGACCTTAGGGGGTAAGCTTAAGGCTCATTCTACCAGGGGCAAAGCAGCTACAACAGCTTTGCTCCGCAATGTTCCCATTGCAGAGATCTGCAGGGCGGCCACTTGGAAGTCAGTCCACACCTTTGCTAAGCATTACTGTCTGGACTCTGCCAGGGCAGATGCACAGGTTGGGCAGGCTTCGTTGCGAAATCTGTTTGCACAGTAGTGGTGTTGTCTGTCTTTTCTCCACCGCAGGGTTGGTTTTTGGGATGGGCTTGCCATTCTATTCAATAGATTATGACTATACACAGAGATCCCCTACTACAGAAGGAGTAGTTTCTTACCTGTAACTCCAGTTCTGTAGTAGGGGTATCTCTGTTATAGTCCTAAGCGCCCGCCCTCCTCCCCGGTGGAGAAAATGGTACTGTAATTTATGCTACAGGCCTTGCTTTATGCACCTTCAAAAAGAACAAAGTAAAAGGACTTGGCTTTGCATGCTGGGATACCGAGGGTCTCTGGAGAGTTCCTTAAAGGCACGGTATCCTTTTTCCAGACACATAATGGCAGCCTATGGAGGCTTGTCTGTCCATCTCTTCCTCTCTATCATTCCAAGATTTTTGTGAAGGGGAAGTTTCTCTATGGATGGAACTTGACACATTATGGTAAATGTGATGTTGGTAAAATATCCTTGGCATTTCTAGTTGAAGTACTGGACAGTGTAGCCTTGTAGGTACAGGCTGCATTATTGTCTTTAATTTTCTCTTAAGTGTCTATGCAGGATTGCAAAGAAGACGACTTAAGAGATTATTTTTGATTGCTCCGGGGCCCACGCACATGGGTGGGACTATTCACTAGATTATGACTATAACAGAGATACCCCTACTACAGAACTGGAGTTACAGGTAAGAAACTACTCCTTCAGGTCCTCAGGGACTGCACCACCGCCGAGTGATACTGCAACAATCAGGGTAGGGTGGGGTTCTGGTCCTGTGCAAGGAGGCTATGCACCTCTAAAACTGACCGAGCCATCAAAGCATTTCTTTGGTCATGAGCCACCTGGCAGAATCTTTAAGCTCCAGAGCAGATGAGCTGCGCCACCGAAACCTAGCGGATCACGAATGGCAGTTACACACAGAAGCGGTGCTGTTGTTCTCTGGCAATCGGAGAACCCTAGCCTGATGTATTCCCCAGTGCTGAGACCGTGCAATGTCAACACTTTTGCTTGCTGGAGTTCCCAAGAAGCCTCTCTTTCGAAGACGCATTCCATCTGTAGTGAAGCTCAGGGCTCTTGTATGCTCCTCTGCCTATCCTGCTTCGAGTCCTGAAGAAGATCAAGAATGATCAGGTCCAAGTCATCCTAGCGGCTCCAGATTAGACTGGGAGAGTGTGTTGCCTGTAACATTTGGGCATGAGCATCTGTCCTGTAGTCAGGCTGCCACTTCAGGAGGACCTCCTGTCACAGCAGCAGGGGAGGGTCCTGCACATGCCTGAGCAATGTACACCTCCATGTATGAAGATTGAGCAGTAACAGTTGATTGTTTTTGATCTCCATCCCCAAATCATGGATGTCATTCTAACGACATCTAAGTTTGCTGCCTGATGTCGTTCCCGCCATACAGACTCATTGCAAGCAAAGTTGTTGGATGTTTTGTGTTGTCTTTTGCACATCAATGATTTGGCACAGGCAAAGTAAAAGGTTATTTGTTGGCTCTTTTAGTCTTTCTGCATTTGCCGGACCAACTGTCTTTATTTAATTTGCCTTTTGTGATTCGTTTTCTTAAAGGTTTAGGTCATATGTTCCCACCCAAGCCTTTTGTGATGCCACATTAGGACCTCAACTGGTTCTCACATTCCTTATGTTACCCCATTTGAGCCAGCGTATATCTTTGCTCTGTGTCACCTGACTCTTATACCAGTCTTTTATCATTGCAATAACTTGAGCATATCACCCGAGTAAACTGCAGGCTCTCTCCCAAACTTGTGTTGAGGACCTTGGAGGCATTTCTTCCGAAGGTTGACTCTCCCTTTCTTATTGGCTAGGTCATTTTTGTTCTGACATACTTTGCTCTGCCTCGCCTCTCGAAGGAAGAGGTGAAACTTCATCATTTGGAGCCCAGAAGAGTCTTACATTTCTACATTGATCATACCAAGCACTAATGTGTGGACGATCCGCTCTTTGTGGGGTTCTCTGAGGCAAAGAATAATAAGATAGTGCAGAAAAGGACCATATTGCGATGAATAGTCCTCTATTAAGATCTGCTACGCCAAAAGGCAGTCTCAAGTGGGCCTTAGGCTCATTCGACCACAGCCAAGTCTGCTACCTCTTTTATTGCACACAGAGTGCATTTTCTAGACCACTGGTAGGCTGCAACAGTTGTGTCAATTCACACATTAACAAAGCATTACATCCTTGATAGTCATATCTGGCAGGAAGGGCACTTTGCTCATTCGGTCATGCTGGAATTTATGGTTTGAGCCATTTCACAGACCCACCACCTTGGGAGGTGCTGCTTTGGTATCTATTCAGAAAGAAATCTGCGGCTTGAAGCATCCTTCAGAAGAACAACTTATTTACCCTTGTTAATGCTCTTTTTTTTGTGGCTAATCTATCCAACCACAGATTCCTCACCACCCTCCCACCTCCCTGTGGAATTGTCTTTTTCCACCTAAAAAGGACTTAAACTAGGAATATGCGCGCTGTCTCATCTGATTGAATGTTAAGTTCCACATCCAATGGCACGGACAGAGTTTAGAAAGAGACTGATGTCTGCACATAGGGGTGGTTCTTATATCCTCTTCTGATGTCACTTACAGAGTAAGACAAAGCCAACATGGAGCCGCGTGATGCCACATGCTGGCATGCAGTAGCAATACTGAGAAAACTTAGGAACCAGTGCATCACCTACGAGTATTCACAAGGTGAGGAATCTGCAGTTAAGTACCCACATGATATAGCTGCATCCCCCCCTCCCAATCACTGCCAAAGTTGGGTTCTCTGCTCTCCACAGGTGCCACGCTGGCAAGCTTTCTGAGAGCCATGCTAGCGCAGCTTTGAAATTCATGTCATTGCAGTTCTACATTCTCTCTTTTTAGGTAAATTTTAAATTTGCCGCAGGGGAAGCAACTGCTCCCACTTATAATATCACAATAGAGGGAACCAATGTTTGTTTTCCATGGCTGTGACCTAGCAGTGAATAAGCAGTTTCAGAATCCAGTATAGGCACTTTGGTCTCCATTAGAACCACATATAACATCAATTTCTGTTGTATTTGCTGTCTCAAGTGAGTTGAGTGGATGGAATAATCGTGATGAATTGCCAAAGTCCTGTCATAGGTCTATTACCGAATCCCCATTAAAATATGTTATGTTATACAGTTTATTAAGCGCACAGCTGCCCCAGCAAAAGGGCGTCCCGGCACTGGTCCCAAGTGAAGAAACATAACTGAGGTAGAGAAAGACGGAGAACCACTAGTTCTGTGGAAATAGGTGCGTTTTGATGGCTTTTCTGAATAGCAGCACCTCCTCTATCTCTCGAATATGAACAGGAAGTGAATTCCAAAGCTTGGCCGCCCGAAAACGAAAGGAACGGCCTCCTGCTCTACTACGCTTAAACCGGGGTACAGCCAACAGATTTTGTCCTGCCGACCGCAGAGACCGCGTAGGCATGTACAGGTTAAGCAGAGGGCTCAGCAATTTAGGGGTGGAAAGTCTGATGATTTTAAATGCGATACACAAGGTTTTAAACTGTATCCGTTGAGCCACTGGAAGCCAATGAAGTTTCCGGATAATGGCCGATGTTGGGCTAAAACGCGGCAGACCTATTAGTGCTCTAGCAGCAGAATTTTGAATGCGTTGAAGGCGGGTGATTTCCGCCTTATTAACACCAATAAGTAATGAGCTCGCATAGTCCAGCCGTGAAAGCACCGTCGACTGGACAATTAGTTGTCTGGTAGCGGGGTCGAAAAATTTCAGAACTGGCTTAAGGCTGCGTAAGATGCCAAAACACGTGGCTGCGACCTTTTTGGTATGAATAGAGAAACTTAGCTCTGAGTCTAGCCAGACTCCCAAATTCTTCACTTCATTCTTTGGTATCGGGGCAGTCCCCAAAGAGGATGGCCACCAATGGTCGCCCCACAGGTGCACCTTCCTACCAACCAGCAACACTTCCGTCTTAGCAGCATTTAACTGGAGACAGTTAGCTGTTAGCCAGTTAGCAACTGCTGTCAGTCCTGTTTTGAAGCTATTATGATCCATAGCAGAGCCTTCAGTTAGGGCGACCACTAGCTGCGTATCGTCAGCATAGGAAACGATGTTAAGACCCCATGTTTTCGCGACCGCGAAATATACATCGACAGATGACGATTTGTCCCTGTGTTTTTCATTTGGGGTTTCATAACTTGAACATTAGGTTTTGAGCCTATATTAATTTTACTATTAAACAGATCCACTATTTCTGATTGTAATTTTAGAAACAACAAATGCTCATCCTATTACGTGCTATCTTTTTTTTTTAGGTAGAGAGGATGTTGAACTTCGGACCGTTCAGTGAATGATGTCACCTTATGTCTCAAACCCAAGCAGATGTCACCAAACAAAAGCAATATTATAGAATTCTTATTGGAGATGATTGTGGTGACAAAGGATAGCACAAAGTGTGTTTTTCTCTTCCAGGGCTGGCCTAGTTAATAAACAAGCATTTGCAATGCAATAGGTCTCGCATTTGCGATAGTTTGAGCTATTGGCATTGTAAATGGCAATGCCTTTTATTTATGTGTTGGTTTTTGAAACCGATAAATAAGAGGCATTGTCATTTACAATGCCAATAGCTTAAAGTCTCGCAAATGCGAGACCTATTACATTGCAGGTGCTTGTTTGTAAAAGTGCCCCATGCCGCGCTTTCACTTTAGTGGCAGCCATGCCCCTTTCTTTAGACAAGCCGCTTCTAAAGAAAGGTGCCATTAAAGTGAAAGCGCCGTATAAGGCGCTTTTACAAAAAGGTATTTGTTTGTCAAGTTGAAAAACAAATGCTTATTTTTTTGTATAAGTGCCCCATGCCACGCTTTCACCTAAGGGGGCCACGACAGAACAACAGGGCTCACTCACACAAGACAGAGTCATAGTGCTCGCTGGATCGATGGAGCAGGTGGCAGATGCACAGGAACCAACAGGAGCAGAGGCTGACAACGTAGGAACCAACCACAACCCTCAACTGTGAACAGAAGCAACCTGTTGGGCCAATAACAAACACAGAACCTTCTAGGACCAATGACAGACCAGCAAACTCTACCAGAACCAATGCCAACCGTTAAGACTTTTTGGGACCGATGACACAACCACCGAACCATTGATGGGATGGGTTAGGAGGGGAGTTGGTCCAGATTAGGGGAAAGGTCAGAATTCATAACTTTATGCAGATGTTGGAGTAGATCATCCAGTCGAGGTTTACCATTACAATCTGGGACTACGAAGCCGTATTAATCCAAATATAAGTTCAGGATTACAACTACTAGAATTCAAAGAAAAGCTGGTCTTGCTAAGACATTGCAGCTAGGGGACCTTGGACATGTGAGTATTTTAGTCGACTTAATCGAAAGCAAATCTGTTCTTATTCCTAACCCTCCTACCCAGCCCATGGAGGAACCCTTTTCAATTGTGGTAAGGTTCACCTCAACCACAGCTTCCAAATTACTCCACGTCATGTGTGACACTTTTAGTACGGTTTGGATTTTTGGCCAAAAGCCAATAGAAATTGGAGATTGTTTTTTTTTTTTTTAGCGAGACTACAAGCTTCAGAATGCAACATGCCCCTGGCTAAAAATCAAACCTGGGTGGCTTAGGGTGTCAGCACTTGCACCTTTGTAAAATATGGGGCTGTACATTCATCTGAACTCTGGGCCTTATTAATGGCTGTTAGCAGTCTAACTGGCGCCTCAGGCTGAGGGCACGCACCTGCATGGCTGCAGCCAGAGGGGTATGGGTGATGTGGAGGAGGGTGTTTACTCAAATAATGAACTGCGGTCAAAATTCTTAAGCTCTAGAGCAGGTATTAACCCCCACAAACCACCCAGCGCCTGACTTGTAAACAAAGAAACCAGAGCCTATGAGTGAGGGGGAGGGCACAAGGGATCTCCAGTAAGTGAGGAGGATTTGATCAAAACAAAGGGGAGGCATGTGTGGCATACACGGCTTGTCTAAAAAAAGGTGTGCATCCCCCATTAAAGTGAAAGCGCAGTATGGAGCGCTTTTACAACAAAAATAAATAAATGTGTTTGTCACCTTGACAAACAAATGCTTTTTTAATGTAAAAGCGCCCCATGCCTCATTTTCACTTTAATGGGCTCCACGCCCCTTTCTTCATTCGCAGCTTGCCTAAAAAAAGGGATGCGGTTGCCGTTAAAGTGAGAACGCGGTATGGGGCGCTTTTGCACAAAAAAAGTATTTGTTTCTGAAGTTGACGGACCAATGCTTTTTTTTTCTGAAAGTGCCCCATTCTGCACTTTGGCTTTAATAGCAGCGGCGCGCCTTTCTTTGGACAAGCCGTGCCTAAAGAAAGGGGCGGTGCCACCATTAAAATAAAAGCGCAGAGTGGGACACTTTAAAACCAAATAAAATGATAACTAGGAAGAAAAAAACATGCTGCCGCATTCGTGCCGCAAATAAGCGTGCTGTGCTATGGAAAAAAAAAGAAGGCATTGCGATAGAGCGTGTCCTGCCTGCAACAGCAGACAGGAGAACACCATTTAACAAAATAGTGCTCGGAGGGTGTAATTAAAGCCTACTGAGTAACAATACATGTAACAGGGAGTGTCCTAATGGGAGGTTCCAGATGAGACAAGGCGGTACTAAGGAGGGACTTCTAAGCCTATTGTCCAATGAAAAGCCACAGTTTACAAAGGACAGTGACAGGAGCCAATTAAAAAGATGAGTGGAAAGTGGGCTGAGATTCAAGTCCATAAGCATGTATCAAAGAGACAGCACAAGCGCTGCTAGGCGAGACCTAAAAAGGACTTAGAGAAGTATTCACCCTTTCGTTTATTGGTGGAATGAAGTGTTTTTATGGCAGGAACATTGATATTATTGAACAAGATTGTACTAAACAGATCAAATTTGTATATGACATTAAAATACATTTTGTTGCTTGTAGAAATTTGTAATTAATTTTTGAGTTCAGCTAATTTATTTTAAAAAAAAGATTGCCTCTTACTCCTGTAGTGATTTCTTTTAATTAGATGATGTAACTTTTTACTTAATTGTACTTAATGAACTGAATTAAATTAATAAATATAATACATTGTTGAACACTAACAATTTTAAAGGCATAATTACTACACTTCATATACTATCTTTGTCTTTTTTTAGGCATGCCTGCTGCATCGTTGGTCACTCCTGCTGATGTCATCAAGACTAGGTTGCAGGTGGCAGCACGTGCTGGTCAGACCACTTACACTGGAGTTATAGACTGTTTCCGAAAGATACTTCGCGAAGAGGGCCAAAGAGCTTTATGGAAGGGGGCTGGAGGTAGGCAAATAAATCATTTGAACATGAAATTCACTGTGATGTTAACCTTTTTTGCTGATCTGTTATGAGCAACCGTTTTTCTTTTGCTTCCAGCCCGCGTTTTTCGATCGTCTCCACAGTTTGGCGTGACACTACTGACTTACGAGCTACTGCAGAGATGGTTCTATCTTGATTTTGGCGGAGTGTGAGTATATAGTAAATGCATGTTCATGAGACAGAAGTGTTTCATAAAGTCTTTTGAGCAAGTATACGTTGAGACTAGTTCTTTTGAACTCTTCCTATAATCAAATACATTGATTCTATCATGGACCACATTTCACAAAATTCCTCCCTGGTGTAAACAGACAATCGATAATGCACCATTTTTGGACCCTGCATTTTAGGGAACTATGCATACAGATTTTATTTCCATTCCAATATAAATTAAATATTTTTACAGGCCAACCATGAAGAAAACAGATGGCAAACCATTGCAAAACATGTAAACTTGTAATAGAAATTAGGCCTGTAATTGCTTATGGAACAAAGTAAATTACATTTGATCTGCTGCCTACTTAATAAGGATGGAAACAAGCAGATTTTCCATATTTTATAGAAGAAACAAGATCTTTTTCTCATTTTCTACAATGTAAACTGAGCACAAATATTGCGAAATCATTTGACCCCATTTTTTGCCCACGTGCTCCGAGAGAATTGTTTGCTCCAGGTTGTGTACTACTACACATCTTTAGATGATATGGCAGATGGATTCCAGTTGTAATATATTTTTAAATGTTCATAACCTAATCTTGATCGAACGTGATCTTGATTTGTTTTTAAATTTGTAGGAAGCCGTCGGGATCGGAACCAGTTCCAAAATCCAGAATCACACTGCCTGCACCAAATCCCGACCACGTTGGTGGCTACAAACTGGCTGTTGCTACGTTTGCAGGAATTGAGAGCAAATTTGGACTTCATCTTCCACGATTCAAGCCATCGACTCCTACCTCAGTGGCAGCTGAAGCCGCAAGTCCATAAAGAGATCTTCTAGCCAAGGATTTCCCTTCCAGATGACTTGAGGTTGGCCAGAAGCATCTCTTCACCTGTCAATATTCCATGGCATAGTTTTCATTTGTCACTTTAGTCATCTGTTTTGTGTAAGATTTTAATATAGTAGCTTTTAATGAATGAGCCTCTTTCTCCGTGCTTCCGTAGAGAGATCACTGTGAAAGCCTTGATGGACCACATCGCGGGTCAGGCTCTCGGATGTATTCATTCCAATTATGTACGTTTTGGTGAATTTCAAAGAAACCCTGGTTTGTCATGTGGATGTTTCGTTTTTTTGTGTTTTTTTTGCTCATAGGAAAGAGATTTAAATAAGGTGCTGCAGCAGTTCAGAAGTGGAATGTCCTTTGCAGCCACGTGAATGTTTTACCAAATTGAACTTTATATTCCAAAGTGGTTGGCAAATTGATTGCACACAATGTTGTGTTAACACATCACTGATCATGGCGGTGAAAGCAGAATTATTTAGAATATGTAATAAAGAGATTAATCGGTGGTACACTGAATGTATAAGTATTACTAGCAATTGTGAGTTAATAAAATAGCCATGTTGGCCTCATCATTTTAACAAATGTTTGCACGCACAGGTCTCGTTTTTGGATTGTATGTCAACTATGTTTTTCTTGAAGAAACTACTTTTGCAATAATAATATGGCGATATATGTTCTACTGGTGGTAAAATTAAGACGTCAATCCACTGTTTCAGCACTTAGAATTTTGTTACCCATACTTTGGTATTTAAAGGTCCAGTGCACATGTACAATGTGCAGATATTTTGATTCATATTTGTATACTGTATTACACCAAATGCTGCTTAGTAAAATAAATTGTATAATAAATCCATGTACTGTATGGATGTCATTTGCCTTAATGTAATTTAGAACATAATGTCCTTGGCTTTGGCAATGAAATCATGTGGGTGGTTCGCAGTCTATTATATTTACATTTAGCACATTCCGGTGCCTTGAAAGATGTTTAGAAGGGTATGTGTTTGTGAGCATAGAAATAAACCCGTCAAACTACAGAATAAATAGTACCGCCTTGCATCATTTTCAGAGTTAATGACAGTGTGCTATGTCGTCTGCCCTTATTTGAACATTTTATCCCAGTGATATTTCTGAATGTGTTTGTCCCTTAATAATACTTCATTTATACTAATGATTCTTGAAGACATCTGCGTTTGATTTGGTCATCTGCAGTAAGTAAGATTTGAATAATGCTGTATGTATCTTTTTAGGTTTGGCTAAGCACAATAGGTGTTGGCCTTTTTAGGTTTAGCCCATAGACCGCTTTAGCTGTCTCGCAAGCCTCATGTAATAAAAATAAAACATGAATAATACATGATATATGCACACATAGGGAAAGGCTTGGGCTGAGCTGTCTTCAAACATTGATTTGTTCAATTCTCATTAACATTTTGCTTCCCCTAAACAACTCATGCAGCATGGGGTAGGAGGTCTGTTCACTTCACAGCTGGCTCTCTTTCACTGTGAGTGATTCCTTCTGGTGGAAACTTCCAACCGCAGATTCCTCACCTTGTGAATATTCCCCAGGCAGTGGATTGGAGCCGGAATCTTTTCAGCAGTACGTCTGCTCGCCATTAGGTGTCAATGTTGTTCTGCTTCGAAAGTGACATGCAGACTTGAATATTAACGCCGCCCATTAGTGGTGATGTCAGTTCCTTTGTTTCTACACCACCAGACATGGATCTAGAGCTACCCTCTTGACTCTGACGAGACAATGTGTTCTCTCAAAAATGTAAAATATACCAGTATGCAAGGGAAATGTCCCTCCCCCCCCCCCCCCCCCCCCCCTTCGAAAAAGACTACAGGGTCCAAGCCTTCTGGGGACTATCACAAACAGATATCTGTGACAGATTCCCATCAGGCATACCTTTGGTGCTAGAGATTGAAACACAGCTTGAAGACCTTTATCAATTGCGCCCAGATGAAGCCAAATGCCATATGGGACCTTGAAACGAAGCTATACGTTGGCAAACATCAAATGACTGCATGCCATAGGCCGTTCAGGTCGAAAGGTATGTCCCGCTCCCAAAGTCATTTCTGCGACAGATCACCTTCGCAGTTGAAGTCATCAGGTAAGTAAAAAAAACGCAAAAAAGGCACAGGTGGTGGCGCAGGGACTGTGGACCACACCGAAGCTATTACAGAACCTGCAGCAGGTTCAGATGTTGTAGCTGGCAGACGCATCAATGGGATTCCAGTTTGAGATTTGCTGTTCCTTGGGGCTTGGAGGAATACTAGAGGGAGCCAGTAGGGTCCTAAATGATACACCATGGCTTGACGGAATTCTTCTATCTGCTGCAACATGGCCGTCGGGCCTGGAAATTTGAGTTGTCTTGACATTAGAATCAGAATCGTCTCTGAAGGTGATAGTCCTGCAGTGAAACAGAGAAGCAGGTTGACGCCCTCACTCTTTCTCTGCAGTTCAAGAGTCACTGGTAGGGGCAGAGTCCTTCTGGCCAAAGGGGCCATAAGGAGACTCCAAGCATTAGAAGCGGGTGCTGGATCCTACTCCTGCTATTTCCTAGTGCAGAAGAAGGATGGAAGCCTTCGCCCTCTCAATGCCTTTCTGTGATAAGACAAATCCAAGATGTTCACCCTGGCCCCAGCTCTTCTCAGCCCTCCCTGTAGACTGGATGGTAGTGTTGGACCTGAAGTATACTTATTTCCACATTCTTGTCCTGCAGGCCCACAGGCAGCATCTGTGTTTCACAGTGGAGCAAGATCATTTTCAGGCCACAGAGGTCCCCTTTAGCCTCACCAGTGCCTTCAGTGAGGATGGCTCTCAGGTTGCTAAGACTATTGGTCTCCTGCATCCTGCAGGCGAAGCATGTCAGAAGGCATATGCAGGCTCTGCAGTGGAATCTCACGTCCCAGTAAGCACAGCACCAGGAGGATCTCTCCAATCACATCCAGGAGACTACGAAAGATCTGAAGTGGTGGCTGCTGGATCACGATTCTGTCAGCGCCAGACCCCACTCCTTTACCTATCAAGGGCTGACAGTGTGACAGATGCACCACATCTTGGCTGTGGAGGTCGCCTGGCAGAAATGTAGATCAAAGGCAAATGGTCTCCAGCAGAGGCCCAGCTTCACATAAGCTTGTTGGTTTTACAGGCCATTCAGTTGGCTTTGAAGGCCTTCCTGCCAACCGTCAATGGGGTGGGTGCAGGTTCTCATGGACGACACCACTGTAATGTGGTACTGCACAACCAGGACAAAGTGGGATCTTGGGCCCTGTGTAAAGAGGTGCTATGCCTCTGGAAGTGTCTGGATCGCCAGAGGATTTTCTTGGTGTCATACCGCCGGGCAGGTTCTTTAAAAACAAGCATTGGCATAGCCGATAGGTCTCGCTTTTGGGACCTTATAAGTATTTAGTTATGCAGCACAATATCCTTGGTGCAACAACATCACCTGTTGCATGGCTAAACACTTATAAGGTCCCAAAGGCAAGACCTATTGGCTATGCCAATGCTGGTGAAGTTTACTGTAACCTGGTCATCAAAACTGGTCTGTTGTGACTGTTTGTAAGTGTGTGAAAACCCTATGTTACTCTTGTTGAGCACAATACTCTGTATTTGAATTAAATAGTGCAAGTAAAAAGTCTTTATCCAAAATGTTCCTTGATCAAGGATCTTCGGAGACCTAAAACAGGTCTCTCATTTTCTATTGAAATGTCTAATCAAATTAATGTATTTACTCGAACACTCAATATTTTGATTATTTGGTAGTGTCTCACAATTGTAATACACTGGATTGAATAAAACCAAGAGGTGTCCTTGAAATATCAATTGAAAGTATAAGGAAAACAATTAAATGAACGTTTACTATCTCGAAAATAAGGAAATTAACATAAGAAGGTGGAAGTGACCGCAATAGTCTGCCCATAATCTTAAGAGATTTACAGTCTCAAGCCAAGAGCACCGCGATAACAACACCGCTTATTAACCTGGCCTTCCGCTCTGATGTTCCAGAGTTGGACGGGGAAATGCCTCAGAGTTGGTTCTGTCAGAATGACAAAATGAACGTGTGTAAGTCTTTAGATAGTGTTGAATGGTGGGGGCAAGTTCCCAAAACAGCGCCGGGTCGCTCATGTCCTCCAGAGCTTTATAGGGTTCACCGTGGAAGAAAGTTGCATTAGGTTTCTGGGCAGTACCGGCCAAGTTGCAAAAAGTATATGTATGATTGAATTTATCTCTTGCAAGAATGGGCAGTGAACGGGTGTATTTTTTCTGTATTCGTTGTAGCATGATTCAGTGAAGAACCTCAAGTATTCTACAACTCTAGAAATGCTATTTTGGTTTCCGAACTGACACCCAGAAAAGACTTGGAACGTATTCTTAAGTAGTATGTTCAAGAGTGAACACAAATTATCAACTCTAGGGATTACATCGCTTGGTTTTTGTAGAATAAAAAAACCTTTTATTTCTGCAAATTAAGTGAAAATGACGTTTAAACGTCAGCTTAAACCAAAATATTATCGCACATCCTGACAGATCTTCCGGTTATCAAGTCAAGTTCCCCATTGATCGACCTCTAGTCAGTATGTGTCACTACAGCTGTAGGGATTGGCATCGTCGTAAATAAAGATCTATGTGGTGGTTCCCTTGTTTTTTAGCCAAACAAACATTGACTTGTGTGCATTACTAAATTGCTTTATGTGAACCAGGTGTAAAGAGACGGTTTGCCTTTAAAGAGGAGAAAGCGTGCGCCTCTGCTCATTCGTGCGAGGCGAGGTAGTCTGCTGCTGGCCTGCCCCTGCACTGAGACGCTAGTTTACCTTTCTGCTTCTCGCCGTGTCTTGTCTCTGCTTTTCTTCCCGTATCGCCTCTGTGGAATGAGCTGTGGTGACTTTAAAACCCCTCTTCCCATTTCAGCGACCCATTACCTATATATTTCCAGCAGCCATTAGCAGGTTACGAGGCCGACATCCGTGACGTAACCCAGTCTTTGCCGGAGAACTGCGTGGGTTTGTGAACAGACTCAATGACCCTTGTTTTGCTGAGGGGGATGAGTTTATTGCTTCAGAGGCGTGTAGATCATGGAGGCACATCTAATATGTGAGTCATGAGGTAAGAGAACCTGCATCTTGTTACTGGGGGAGGGCCATATGGTATACATGAGACTGCCTGACTCATGGACGAGGAAGCATGACTAGAAAGGCAGTTTAGTTTGTGTAAAAGGTCTCGCAGTGTCACTTTTTGCTGCACTGTATAACATAGGTATTCCAAAATTTCTGGTTTGTTAAATTGTATTAAGTGAACATGTCCTTTATGTAGTCCTCTATATTAAATTATAATTTCAGAACGAGTATCGGATTACAAAGATAAAACCCTGACTTGTGCACCTTGAGTAAAGGATTTGTTAACCGCACCTTTTCTTGTCAGAGTAATATGACTCGTAGCCTTTTATTTCTGGAGCTCTGTGGTGATGAACTCTCACAGCGTCCACTGTTTTTAAAAGCTTATCTCGCGGGCGTCAATCTTCTAGGAATGGCTCAGTGGGGAAGGTGTAAATAAATTGTCGAGGAGGGAAGGGGAGAAGGAAGTGGATAGTGAGAGCAGGGGGTGGAGGAGCATAGAAATGAAAGTGATTTGCGCACTGTAAGGCTTAATGAACCATGACAGAAAGCAGATGGCGGCTCTGTGCGTGCTTGCGCGTGCAACCGCAAGCTTGAGGACAGCAAAAGCGTGTGGTTGGACTTTTAAAAGCCCACTTACTAAATGTCTCGTCAGAGTAGCATATGCGCTGGCTCAGGCGAGACCTAACCAGGGAAGACTTATTCAGACACCTAGCGGATCATGAATGACAGTTACAGCCAGAAGTGACACAGGGTACCTTCCGCAAATGGGGAGAAACCTGGCTTGATCCCTTTGCTACAGCTGAGCATGTATAATGTCAGTCATTTTGAGATTTGTCTTTTGAGCAAGATGGATCTCTCAGACGCATTCCGCCTAGTGTGGTGCTTTGGATTCCTGTATGCCTTCCAACTGCTTCCTCTCATGCCCAGAGTTCTGGAATGACCAGGTCTAAATAATCCTAGTTGCACCGGATTGGGCAGGGGGAGCGCGGTACCCAGAACTCCTGGACATATGCATTTGTTCTTTGATCAGGTTTCTGCTTCAGGAGAATCTTCTGTTACAGCCGCTTCTGTAATATTTTCCTTCATGCTTGGAGATTAAGCGACAGCAGTTGACTGCAGTCAATCCTCCACCTGAAGTTGGAAATGTCATCTTGGTGGGTCTGCTGGCCCAACGGACGCGAGGACAGAGTATTGTATGCTGATGACCTCCTGCTCTTTATTAGCAACCTGGAAATCTCCCCACAACCCACCACCACCCTCCTCACCAAGTCTCCTATCAGTGTTCCAAATTGATGTTGATGCGTCGGATCTCACTGTGCACTGGCCCTAATCCATTTACATTCCCTTAACCTCTTTGCCGCAGCGGACCTTCTGCCGTGGTGCTGAAAAAAATGACACGTGCGTGGTTTGGACGGCCCCTGGCCGTCCTCTGCACACTCCCACTGTGACGGACGGCCGTCAAACGCATCGAAGAGGTTAACTGACCCCCAACAAGACCTCCAGGCCTCTTACTCCATACAATGGGTAACATCAAATACCTAGGAATGCAAATTGCCCTCACCCAGCAGCAGCAATGGGACCTTAACATCTCCCCTTTAATAATTTGAGTGCGGAAGAACATGGACCACCTTATTCAAAATGATGGCCCTGCCCAGGCTCCTTTATACACCACAAAATTACCCACATTATACACCACCCACCTTTTTTCGTACCTTTCAAGCGGGCACAATGAAATTCCCGTGGGCGGGAGGTCAGCCCCACATCTCTTATAGTTAATGTGTACTTTACCCATATGAATGAGGTGTAGGAATGTCGGATATACAGTTATATTACTGAGCAAGCCACCTGGTCCCTATAAATGACTGGCTGTTTGCGGGACGAGACAACCCCTCCATAGCAGCAGAAATCAGTGCTCTTGAACATCATAGCATATTCAATCTTCTGCATGGCTCCAGTTACACCCTCATCCCTCCCACCTGAAATGCAAACAAACCTTACATGTTGGCATCAGGCACTACGTTAGGTCAGGTAGCATGGTGTCCCAACAGCAAAAACACCTCTGGGGGGTCAAGAGCTGACTTAAGCACACAGTGGCATTCTGGGGTTTCAACATGTGGGACACCACTGGGAGGGCAAATCTATGTGCACATTTCAGCACCTAGCCAACACTTATTCCATATACAAGTCATAATTTTAGCGATATCTGCAACTGCGCCATGCATGTGAGTCTTGTGGGAGCGTTTGGTGGGAATCCAGGTAACAGAGTCCCCTGGAAACACGTCATGAAGTCACAAATGGCCCGAAAAGGCATCACCACATTGTATAGCATCCTGGTAAATAATACACCCGATCCGATGACGGCATAGCGGGGCAGATGATAATGGGATGTGGATCCCCTGGAGCAGGAGGACTGGGTGGAGGCCTCGATGGCTCCCATAGTACTGGCGATACACACTAAGCTCCGGCTCTTCAACTTAAATATCTACATTGTGTTTGCTATAGCCCCACATGCTACATAGGATGAAGGGCAAATCAGATCCACGGTGCCTGAGGGGTCAGTAAGCCCCAGGCACCTTCTACCACACAATATGGGAGTGCTAGGATGTACAAAATTACTGGCAGAACATTTGAACCACACACTTACAATTTGTGGGCAGGACAATAATACCCAAACCGAAGTTGATTTTACTAAGGCTGATGGATGAATGGGGAGGGAGCTGGTATGTGAGATCTTTAGTTGGCATGGGATTCCCCATAGACAATCTGGATATTGCAAGACACTAGCACTCCGCGCAGGCCCCTCTTATTAAAGAATGGGCACGTGGGATGGACTACTGTGCCCTCGCAAAAAAAAAACCATATACAAATCCAGTGTTTCCAGATGAACATGAGAAGATCTAAGGTAAATCGATGACTCACCCGGGCAGCCTCCCTCTTGATGGATAAAACACTTTTCATGACTCAGGTCACTGGCTACTCGCAAGAAGGGGTGAAGCCGATGTACGTGCAGCAAAGTTTATATTTTGTTTTTGATATTGTATACAATTATAAAAGTCCAATAAAAAGAATTGTAAAAAACAAAAAGCTATATGAACAAATGTTAAAAAGGAAATGTCATCTTGGTAATAAGGCATTCTTCCACGAAATCAGCATACACCTGCTGTTGAGACAAGTTTGTGGTTTGGTGTGGCATTTAGCAGGTCGACCCAGTTCAGCACAAATTATCCTAATTATTGCTTTTTGTGTTGTCTTTAGCCCAGCAAGGATTAGCTTTGGGCACAGTTAAGGGTTTCTTATGTGCTCTTTGACTTTTTTGTAGTTACTGGATCCGCTTTCCTTATTTAAATCAACTGTTGTGATGCATTTTTTGCAAGGGTTGGATTTGTTCCCACATACACCTTTAAACATGCCTCAGAGGGGCGTGGCTTGGCAGCAGAGCGGAATGGCTGCCTGAAACTGCAGCTCCGCTGATCGAGCTAATAAATCCGTTATTTATCGGCGATTCTGGTGTGGGAACTCGGACCCCCTAACCCCAGGAGTGAGCGTGAGCTGCTGGGACTGCCTGGCCAAAATTTAGAACCTGTGGCTGGAACTAACGTGCAGAAATTACCAGCGTGAAGTGAGCGGCAAAGAGGCCTGGCGCACTAACGGAAGCCGGGGGCTTGCGTGGGCACACAGCCCGAGGTAGAGCTCCACTGCACAGGAGCAGGCTGCCGCATGGGTTGATCCTGAGGCCCCGGACTGACAAGACAAACCCTAACACCGTAGTCGTTGGCAGCCAGAAGCCTGCACGGCGCTACGAATAACGGACGAAAGGGAGGTGGAGGATAGCGGTGAAGACCTTGCATCACACTGCGCTCCGAGGAGCCGGACGAGTCAGAGTGGACACGCGGTAAGAGCAGGACACCGCGGACTGTGGTGGCTGCTAGCTTGCGACCTAAGTTGGGGCCACGCCGATAGGCGCAGTGTGCTTTACAACCCTACGCTAAAGTGGTACTAGTGTATGCGCTGTGACATCGGGACAGAGCCGGGCCCTGGGATAAAAACGATCAAGCGGCCATATTGGTTGGGGCAGCGGAGCTGTTGGCGGGTACACGCTGCGGACAGTCTACAGCGGGATAATACTTGGGAACTGCAGCAGAGGCACTGGGGCTGAAACAAAAGCGGCGTATTGGCACAGTGTGGCACCCAGGCAGTCAGCGCTACTGTCCATTGCGGCACAGAACACACGCGATCGGCGCCCCAGAAAAAGGCGCGAACCTCCATTTTGTTTTACACCCAAGCCGACGTGGAGGGGAGATGAGGCAAAGTGTGTGGCCACAGACGCACTAGAAGGCTGCGCCACTGTAGGAGGTGTGAAACAGCAAGAGCTGCTGCGAAGGGGGCCACCTGCGCTGTAGAGACTGCTCCAAGGCCACACCGTGGTAACGTGTAAAACTGTAGAGGTGCTGTGCTACAAGGACAAAGACGAGAGAGCCCTGCTGTCCGCTGTGGTCACTTGCCATTGCTGCTGAACTCCATAGGCGACGTGTGTGGAGTGATCTACGACAAGGCGGAACCTCTGATACCCGCTGCGGAGACACAGCCGCAAGTGCCTAAAAGTTGCATTGGAAAGCGGCAATGGGCAAACCGGACACGAGGCAGCCGAGACTCACTTTTGATAAGTCCAAACAGAAAACGGCTGGCCAAGAACAGCAAGACGATGAAATGTCAAAGGAAGAACAAAGAGGCTCACAGGCAGCTGATATAAAATCCATGTTCCAGGAATTAAAAACGAGCTTGCGGGGCATAGACCATAAGATGGATGACCTGGTTGCGCGCATGGACAGCATCACCAAAAGAATGAACAAACAAGAGGGAAGAGTAGGGGTGCTGGAAACGCGAGTGTCTGAAACAGAAGAAAGCCAAACGGACCTGGACAAGAAAGTACGTGGCATGGATAAAGTACTGGCGCTAATCCAACAGAAGAATGAGGACTTGGAGGCGCGCTCACGGATGTGGCGGAATCGACAGACATAACCAGCATGGAACTGTATGTCGAGGAGATGATGAAGGAACTCTTCGGATCAGGACTGTCGCCGATGTTCCTGGTGGAAAGGGCACACAGGACACTGGGACCCAAACCCAAACCAGGTGCGCCGCCTAGGTCCATCATAGCACGTGTCTTAAACTACAGAGACCGGGACACGATATTGCGCTGGCAAGAGACATGAAAGATGTGCAATATAAAGGAAACCGCATCGCAATCTACCCGGACTTCACCATCCAGGTACAAGCAGCTCGGAGGGAGTTCATACCAGCGAAGAAGATCTTCCAACAAATAGGGACTAAATATTTGCTGATTTATCCTGCGAAACTTAGAGTACAGGGCCCAGGCAGACCATCTTTCTTCGTGGACGCAAAAGTGGCTTTACAATATGCGAAACAACTAGCAAGAGATCAAAAGAACCAGGCAGACTCTGCAGAACCGGAATCGCAGGAGAGGCTAAGTGACATAGAGTGAATGCTGGAGGTACGGTTCAGACATTGCACTGTGACTAAATTGTAATAGACGGAATGGAGCCATAATGCCTGACTGGAGTATTAAGGGTCAACCAATTGTGGAGGTGAGAATGTGCAAATGTACGCGCTTGGGGGGTGTGGGGGGGGTCCTCGAGCTGACACGCTCAGGCCAGCGCTCGATCACCCTGTCAAAAGTACAGGGTCAGTAGGAGACCAACCTGCGTACCCCAGGGGATGATTCCCATTACTTGGTTGCTGAGAATGACTTTCGACACTGTTCTGGTAGTTGAGGGGGCGATCAGGGGGGGAATTGCACAACCTAGTTGGGGGGTTGGAGCGGGTGGGGACTGCAATGACTCAAGTTCGGGGCGTTATGATGTATGGTTGTTTCAAAGTGCTGTGTCAAATGAAGCGAGTAGTTATGTTGCGCTAGATGCTGGGCACCCTGGATTGCCCGGAAGGCAACGATGTCATTCAATGCACTATGGCTGGTTGGGTATGATAAAGCCAGAAAGACCATTACGATGCGTAACACTGCTCACACAGGGACGGACGACTGGGGAATTGTATGGATGCGACATGCTGTGGGGAAAATATATCTCAAAACCACTGCAGACGTGAAGAACATAAAATGTCTCACCTGGAATGTGAGAGGCATGAATGATAGACGAAAAGCCAGATTGGTGCAAGCTTTCCTACTTAGAAAAGAGATAGACATATGCTTCCTGCAAGAGACCCACCTGACTGCTAATGCCACACACCTGCTCAGGCACAATAGGTGGGGTGAGATTATACACGCATCATACTCCAACTACTCACGAGGGATGGCGATAATGGTGAAAAGAGGGCTACAATGGAAAACACATGAGGAGGTCAGAGATGAGGGAGGCAGATACATACTGCTGGTGGGTACGTTGTGTGGTATGAAAATAGTGCTGGTGAATGTCTATGGCCCAAATGACGATAACCCCGATTTTTACTGTGATCTATGGCATAGGATTCAGGCTCGTGGTCCGGCAGCGATTATGTGGGGGGGGGATTACAATGTTGTACTCTCGGACACAATGGACAGACGGGGCAGTCAGAGAACACCACCCTAGGGCAGCAGAAGCGCTAGGCGATATCAAAACAGATGCAGAGTTGGTGGACTCCTGGAGAATGTTACACCCTGAGGATCGTGAGGGTACGTGCTTAACGATGCATAGGGCTGCATGGTCCAGGTTGGACTATTGGTTACTGTCCAGAGACATCCACGCCTTGGTACTTGAGGTAACACACTTGCCAAGGTCTTTGTCTGATCATGCCCCGGTCTGTCTGACACTGACCACACCATCACAGTATGTCCAGCCGTTTAGTTGGAGTTTCCCTTCTCGGGCACTGCGTGACCAGGTTTTTAAGCAGGAGCTGAGAGAAAAATTGGAGGAATACTTTGAGCTCAATGAGGGTACCATGGATTCCCCAGGCACGCTGTGGGAGGTTTGCAAGGTGGTGACGAGAGGCTATTGCATGTCGCTGAAAGCAGGAGTACTGCGATCCATAAGACACCCTAAGTAGATTAGAGGCGGAACTAGCTACGCTTGAAGCTGCATTAACAGCAGCGCCAACAGATAGAATACGTGCGGGTTTCAGTATGAAACTTAATCAATATCAGGAGGAGGCGGACAGGGAAGTGGCGTATCTGGCTAAAGACAGTCAGGCTAGACGATATGGGGAGGGCGACCGAGCTGGGCGCACACTAGCGAACATGCTGCGAGCGCCTAGAGGGATGGACTATGTATTGGAACTCAGGGATGCAGAAGGCGACACGGTCAGGGAGCCCCAGGCCATACTTGAACGCATGACAAATTACTATGAGACGCTATACACTTCCAGGGTGACGCCAGACGACCAGGTCCTCAAAGACTATCTGGACACTATAGCCTTAGCCTGGTTTAATGATGGGGCCAGACAGTATATGGACTTACCGTATACACAAGAGGACATTAGAGCGATAATAGCTGGCCTGCCTCTCGGCAAAGCACCAGGCCCAGATGGGCTGACGGCAGACTTCTATAAAGAGTATGCGGACATCCTGGTCCCAAGGTTGCACAGGGTCTTTGAAGAACAATTGAAGTAAAACAACCTAGGTACTTGAACGTAACACTAGTCAAAGCTTAATATTGCACAGAAAGAGAGGTTACAAAAAGTATATACTCAATATTTATTAGATTCTGCATAAGAAAACAAATATCACATATAAGCAAATACAGATTAAAATTTATCGCAATTCATATTAAAAACATGAGCATCAAATAATATAACAGTAAAAAAAGGGTGTCAAATGTAATTAATCTCGACGCGCGTTTCGGCGACCAGCGCCTTCTTCTGGAGAAACCACGTTTAGCCTATACATAAAAGAAAGAAAATTTAAAAATATATAGAGCAACAATAACAAAATTCAAATCTTCATATACTATTCAAGGAATACACACACAATATCAAATAAAACTATTTATATCCTCTCAATTTTGACCAGTTTACATATAGTATTATTAGCCCTTGTGTGGGCTTCATTTCCTTATTCATTTTGAGGAACCCTGGATCACTGACTTATATTAATGAAAAAAGGGGGGGGGGGAAACGAAGGGGGTAGAATGACAAAAGCCTCCTCCTAAGGCATCAGTTGAGTTGATTAATAATACGCTATTGGCATCAATTATATTAAATGAAATTTAGTTGCCTTAATAAATCGAACATGACATTATAATGATGTCTATGAATTGAAGGGCAGGTTATTAGTCTATAGATAATCAAGGATATAAGATTTCATCTAGACCTGCTGTCAGTGGGTCTTAGTAAGGATTTGAAACTAAGACAGTACCTTTTAAACACTTACGTACTATTCTTTAGTGCAGTAGATAGTGTATGTTATGTCTTCGCCATAGATCAGCAAATAATTCGTAAAAACTGCAAGAAAATGTTAACAATATTTCAGTTTTTATTATTATTGATAGTAGACATTTTACCCAGGATTTTAATGATGATTTATTGATAACTCTAATTTTTTTAACCGAGACAAAAGTGGAGTACTTATCGATCTATGTTTTATATAAGGTGACGTTGTTTCTACATAGCGTGTGTTCCACCTGTGCTATAAGGAGACCCCAATTTTACTCGTGTTCCTCATTCGTTATAGGTGAACTGAGTACGAATACATATTCATTATTTAAAAATACATACAGCAATATTGCAGCCCAGCTGATCTGGTTGGCTCAAATCAAGTTGGCGAGATTGTAGACATCAAGATAAATTCTGCAGAATGGAAGATAATTGAACGATCACTCCTATCTGATTATGTGATCGAGATGTCAATCTTTTTAAAAAAAACATATATGTTACCTGTCGTGCTTTTTCACAATTTATTCAGTTACTCTGCTTTCACTTATTGCGGTTACGTAGAACCAGGTATTTAATTTCCAATTATGCGGAGATTCTAAAGATAAAAAACGATCATAAATCATCTATTTAATGTTCATTAGCGGTACTTTCTAAATATAGTCCCATGTATTATAATGAGGTTGAAATAAACAGAAATCAAATACCTTTTTGATCTAAAGAAGCATAGTCACTTGCTCCCAGGACTTGCGGATATATAATGACATAAGAGCTAAAAGGTAATCATTGCTTCGTGTTACAACTTCGTGACAGCATATTTTATACTGCTGTCTTCACGTTCTAACCTTAAGTTAGGATAAAATGTCTTTTTTTCCTTTTTTCTTTAATAGAATAGAATAACCAATACAGGGAACTCTCCATATCAGGAACAACTTCCCCTCTCCTTTTCTGCCACTGCTGCAGTTATTAAAGGTACATTCCGTCCTTAATGTAAATGAGCCGATTAAATTCATATTAGTGCTCGCATGAGGAGGGTGGTTAATAATAATATGGTTTATACTTATTACCTTTTAGCTCTTATGTCATTATATATCCGCAAGTCCTGGAAGCAAGTGACTATGCTATGAAAGCAGAGTAACTGAATAAATTGTGAAAAAGCACGACAGGTAACATATATGTTTTTTTTTAAAAAATTGACATCTCGATCACATAATCAGATAGGAGTGATCGTTCAATTATCTTCCATTCTGCAGAATTTATCTTGATGTCTACAATCTCGCCAACTTGACTTGAGCCAACCAGATCAGCTGGGCTGCAATATTGCTGTATGTATTTTTAAATAATGAATATGCATTCGTACTCAGTTCACCTATAACGAATGAGTAACACGAGTAAAATTGGGGTCTCCTTATAGCACAGGTGGAACACACGTTATGTAGAAACAACGTCACCTTATATAAAACATAGATCGATAAGTACACCACTTTTGTCTCGGCTAAAGAAATTAGAGTTATCAATAAATCATCGTTAAAATCCTGGGTAAAATGTCTACTATCAATAATAATAAAAACTGAAATATTGTTAACATTTTCCTGCAGTTTTTACGAATTATTTGCTGATCTATGGCGAAGACATAACATACACTATCTACTGCACTAAAGAATAGTATGTAAGTGTTTAAAAAGCACTGTCTTAGTTTCAAATCCTTACTAAGACCCACTGACAGCAGGTCTAGATGAAATCTTATATCCTTGATTATCTATAGACTAATAACCTGCCCTTCAATTCATAGACATCATTATAATGTCATGTTCGATTTATTAAGGCAACTAAATTTCATTTAATATAATTGATGCCAATAGCTTATTATTAATCAACTCAACTGATGCCTTAGGAGGAGGCTTTTGTCATTCTACCCCCTTCGTTTTTTCCCCTCCCCCCCCCTTTTTTTCATTAATATAAGTCAGTGTTCCAGGGTTCTTCAAAATGAATAAGGAAATGAAAGCCCACAACAAGGGCTAATAATACTATATGTAAACTGGTCAAAATTGAGAGGATATAAATAGTTTTATTTGATATTGTGTGTGTATTCCTTGAATAGTATATGAAGATTTGAATTTTGTTATTGTTGCTCTATATATTTTTTAATTTTCTTTCTTTTATGTATAGGCTAAACGTGGTTTCTCCAGAAGAAGGCGCTGGTCGCCGAAACGCCCGTCGAGATTAATTACATTTGCCACCCTTTTTTTACTGTTATATTATTTGATGTTCATGTTTTTAATATGAATTGCGATACATTTTAATCTGTATTTGCTTGTATGTGATATTTGTTTTCTTATGCAGAATCTAATAAATATTGAGTATATACTTTTTGTAACCTCTCTTTCTGTGCAATATTAAGCTTTGACTAGTGTTACGTTCAAGTACCTAGGTTGTTTTACTTCAATTGTTGTATTTTCCCTGACCTAGGACTTATAGCATTTAGTTCCTCAGGGGGTCCTTGATATCTATTCAGGGTCTTTGAAGAAGCAGTTGAATCTGGCATACTCCCACAATCGATGCGCGAAGTGATGATAATCACGCTACTTAAACCCGATAAGGACCCCACTAACCCGGATTCTTATCGCCCACTTTCGCTAATAAATTTAGATGCCAAAATATATGCGAAGTTGCTTGCAGACCGTCTTAAATATATGTTGCCGCAGATAGCGCTCTCTGATCAATCAGGATTTGTATTGGGGAGGTCCACTTCGCATCATTTAAGAGTACTGTTTGGGCTCCTGCACTACCTGGACCCTAAGGTGCAGGCCGCAGCCGCATTATTGGATGCGACAAAGACATTCGATTCCCTAGAGTGGAAGTTTCTTCTTACACTCTTTACCCGCATGGGATTTAGTCCGCTGTTTTCTAAAAGAATCGGCATACTCTATAATAACCCGACCGCCAGAGTACGGATAAATGGACAGATCTCTGCTCCCATCTCAATAACCAGAGGGACTAGACAAGGGTGTTCTCTGTCACCGTTATTGTTTGCTATTGCGATGGAACCACTTCCATGAGACAACACCATACTCAGCGAAGCATTGGTTTCACGTCACGCGGTCTGCTCATATCCATGTATGCTGACGATGTTACCATATACATGATGAACCCGGCAGAGAATTTCGATCCGCTGATGAGGGAGGTGGTCTCACCGGTATAACTATAAATTGGTCGAAATCAGCGATGCTGCCCCTAACTGACGGTACAAACAAATGCCACACGGAATTCCCGATAGATTGGGTAGCAGAGGAAGTCAAATACCTAGGTATAAAAATAAGCCGCTCTATCCAGGATATATGGCTGTCGAATTTCGGGGTGGCCATGGATTGGCTCGAAAGCAAAGTGAAGAAATGGAAAAAACTGCAGGTGTCTTTGACGGGCCGCATAGCTATTACCAAGATGGTGGTGGTCCCCAAATTTCTCTATTTGTTTGTCAACATCCCATTGCCTTTAACGATGGCGTTTTTTCGCGACTTAGGTCTGCTATAATTGAACTGGTTTGGGCGGGTAGGCAGCCCAGAGTGGCCTGGAATCTCCTTACACTTCCCTTCCACCAAGGAGGTCTAGCAGCCCCGGATTTTGAGCTGTTCGCATATAGTGCACAGGCACAATACATACATTACTGGCAACACCCGATCCCTTACCAGCCTCACGGGGCAATAGAGACCGATGTGGCGGCACCCTGCCCCCTAACGACAGCGGGGTACCAGAAATACAAACGACCGCAGGAGGACATCGACACTGTAGAAGTGGTGCGCTGGGCTTGGACTAACATCACGAAAAGAGCGGGTATAACTGAACTATATGCCCCGAGCATGCCATTAGAGGGCAATCTGCTGCTGGGGCCATTGATGGATGCGGCAGTGGTACGGAGGGCGTACGACTGTGGCCTGAAGGTAGCAGGCGATCTGTATCCTGACGACACCTTCCTCACATTACAAAATATGGTTACATCCTCTGAACCGATGGCCTCAGAGCTACTGCTATATCATCAACTGAGGGCGGCATGCAAACACAGGTACCCTATGTTCCCTGAGGCCCCACCATCGTTGGCAGCTCTGGAGGACATACTTTCGAATAACTCCACGCATAAACTGATAACACGCATTTATAGGGCTACACAGAATGCAACACCTGTTGCGCACACTGACTCGAGATCGCAGTGGGAGGTGGAAGCAGGCATTAGCATCACAGAAAAACAATGGACATTTTGCTGCACTCAACTTGAACACCTATCGCCTAACTATAGATTAAGGCTGATACACTTTAACTACTCACACAGGACATACCGCACACCCAAACAGCTTTTTAAAATGGGACTGCAGGCTTATGCGACTTGTTGGAGATGTGGCGAGAGAGAGGCTACGTTTTATCATCTGACATGGGTATGTGGACCAATCCATAGATATTGGGAGACAGTCTTCCGTAACATAGGGCAGATAGTAGGTGCAAATATAGGCCCAGACCCGCTAGTGGCTCTCCTGGGATTTGTAATGCAAGTGCCAAGCGCCTCCCGGAGGTTGGTAGCTCTTCTTTTGTTGCTGGCCAAGCGGCAAATAGCGATTCACTGGAAACAAAAGGCTCCGCCAAAAATATCAAGTTGGGTAAGATCAGCGTTGTACTGTAAGGACCAACTGACTGCCTACTGGGATCTGA
This sequence comes from Lissotriton helveticus, assembly GCF_964261635.1. Taxonomy (NCBI): domain Eukaryota; kingdom Metazoa; phylum Chordata; class Amphibia; order Caudata; family Salamandridae; genus Lissotriton; species Lissotriton helveticus. The sequence goes on from NC_136071.1 coordinate 1,026,027,162, forward strand.
TGCCGCAGCGTTCAAGGCCGGCGGACATATGGCAACCATTGGTGGACTGGCTGGCTGGGGCGGAAGAGAATGACAGTGATTGAGTTGTGAAGGGTAGGTTAGACTGAGGTATGTGTGTGATTGGGATATAGTGCATGACCAGCCATACGGAACAGCGGACAATGGGAGATTAATCCTTGAACATTCACTCTGGGCAATACTCGCTATTCTACGACACTCGCTTACAGTTGTTTCTGTTGGTTACTAAGTTATATACATATGATGAGAACATGCACAAGTGTACGTCATTAATCTGCATCAGCGTGGTAACGCTACGTAAACAAGCTGCCTGCCTCCGGGTTGTTGGCTGAATAGCTGTGTACACATTGAAGAGAACAATAAAGGTTTTGAAAATAAAAAAACATGCCTCAGAGGGAATTGAATTTAGCCCTCACATTCCCAGTGTTTGCTGCTTTTGAGCTGCTAACCCGCTGTCCACTGCGGCTCTTAATTCTCACGACTGTGTTTCTTATTGCGATATCAGCACGACGTGTGAGTGAGCTCAAGCCCTTTCTGTCAACCTGCTGTTCATAACATTCTTTCCAGATAAGCTGGTGTTCAGGACCACAGATTCTTTTCTATTAAAAGTGGTCACTCCTTTTCATGTCAGGCAACTGTTCGCCCTCCCAGCATTCTTTACTCCTCACCCTCTTACGAAGGAGGAGAGTCACCATAGGCTGGTTCCTAAGAGCCCTAAGTTGCCACATTGATCGTACCAAGGAACATTGTATGAACTATCCCTTCATTGTTGGATTTGCTAGAGCGAAGAGGGGCAAGTCAGTGTGGAAAGGACAATCTCCCACTAGATTGTTCTCTATATCAAAATCTGCTATGCACTGGCTAAGAGGCAGCCCCCTCAGAGGGCTTGCAGACTCATCCCACCAGAGTCATGGCTGTTACCACTCCGTTGGCACACTGAATGTCTGTCCTAAACATCTGCGTTGTGCTAAATGGTTGTCAGTAAATACGTTCACAAAGCACTACTGTCTGTAACAACCAGGTCTGTTGAGACAGACAATGTGCCTGCTCGCTCCTTCAGGACTTTTTGGTCGGACCCAGTTGAGTCACCCACCATCTGAGGTATTGATTTTTTATCTATTCACAAGGTGAGGAATCAGAAGTATCTATAGAAGAACCAGTTACTTAACTACAGTGTCCCTCTTTCTGGTGAATATCCTGTCTAATCAGAGATTCCTCGCGAACACTGCCACCTCTGAACAGGACTCTTTTTCATCTAGAAAATGGACCAAGTCTAGAGATCTGCACACTGGTAAAACCAATCTGCTGATGTGCCCCTGTGTCTAGTGGCGTGGACAGACTAGAAACTGACACTGTCTGCACGCATGGGTGATGGTTTATGCAGCTCAGCACATCACTTCTGGAGTGGAATGACATTGACGCAGAGCCACACAATGCCACCTACTGATGCGTATAGGTACTACTGAGGAATTTCTGGGTCCTTGGTGTGCTATTCTCCCTAATCTTTTGCTTCAACTGTTTTCTGAATTTGGTTTTGCTGCCATTAGGACTGATAACCAGTGCTAAAGTGCTTTTACTCTCTCTAAAACATAAAAATGTCCTACATGTGATTGGCACAATTTACTTGTAAGTCCCTAGTATATGACTTCATGTAATCAGGGTTATAAAGTAAATGCTATGAGTGGGCCTGCAGCACTCATTGTACTACCCACTAAAGTAGCCCTTTAAACATGTCTTAGGCCTGCCATTGCAGACTGTAGTGTCATTTCGACCTGGGACAATCTTTTGCTAGGCACAAACCTTCCTTTTTAATACTTATAAGTCACTCCTAAGGCAGACCCTAAAATCCTACTAGGCAGGGTGCATGGTAATTAAAAAGGACATGTGGAATCTAGTTTGGCATGTCCTGGTAGTACAAAAACATCTAAATTCTTTTATCTGAAAGAAACAGTTATAGATTCCTTACCTTAGAATTACCCCCCGGCGTCAGACTGGATCCGGAAAGTTTTCCGTCAGCAGTACCCCTGCGCGTCGAAAGGTGGCGTCGGTCGACTCTGTGTTCAGCATCGTGGTCGCCGGGATGACATTGCAGTAGCTACATAGAGGCAGCCCTCGCGCGCTGTCAGTTCTTTCTTTTTCTGCGCCAGCTTGCGCAGATCCAGAGAAAGCGGTACATTCAGTCACTTTTTGACTGACTTTTTCTCACCTTTTGTCGACATCGTTTTCAAGTCCATCGACTCCTGGTGCACGAGGGATGCCCAGCTTCAAACTTGCAGTTCCTGTGACGCATCCGCACCGCGTGTGTCTCTTCTGCCGGGGGCACCACCACAACCCCAAGTGGTGCCCGACTGCCGGATCTTGACTCTGAAGTCTTTGCAGGAGCGCTTCCGAAAACTTCTTGAGGCCCGGCAGTCGGCTTGAGATCCCGGTCGTGTAGGAGGTCGAGGGATCCGTCGCAGAGCCACCATCATTCTTCGTCCGAGTTTTCGCACTCGGTGTCAGGTAAGTGGCAGCACAAGAAGAAGTCAAAGAAGCTTTGTCGCTCTTCGACTTCTCCCCGTCAGTTGGCCGACGCGACAAGGGATGCGGAAGGTGCCCCTCCCGGGGCGCCGCGTGCAAGGCCTGAAGGGTCGACTCCGGCTCCCCCCTTTTCCGCGACCCAGAGCGACTCCTGCCCAGCTTTGTCAATTTTACGAAGCGATGCATGCCATCTTATGGCAGCCCGACTCCGCTGGCACGCCTTCATGCCCAGCGGACTCAGCAGGGCGCCCTGGGCCTCCGACGCCGCGGCTTCTGCCTCGGCACCGCAGGGTCCCCTTGGATCTAGGCCTGGATCCCTATCGGCGCTGGTCGACCTTGTAACACCTCCACCGGCTCCGACTCCACCGGCACCACGTCTGCAGCCTGCTTCGACTGTGTCCCCAGACGACGTCAGCCCGGCCTCCACCTCAAGGTAGACACGGACTTTGACCAGCGTTTACTGACGCAGGATCCGGCGCCAATGGGTACTTTTGTGCCCGTGTTCTTCCCTGGCTCTTTGAGACCAGATTGGCAGCCAGACGAAGGTGAAGAGGACTGGGAGGGGTCTGGAGACACTTTGACGGACCAGTTGGGTTATGAACCAGACTGGAGAGAAGAACTGGGTGAAGCCAGCTGTCTGGATACCTCCCCAGATCTTGGCATGTTGTCTCCTACTACCTTGGCTACAGAGGAGGGAGCGTCTTACTCTGTGGTGTTGCGTAGGGCAGCCGAGGCTCTCCACCTCGAGCTACCTACAGTGGCATTCAAGACTAACTACCTGGCAGGTGCTTCAACCAGCGGCGAGCTCTTCGGAGCCCTGCTGCCGTTTAATGAATCCCTGACAAACATCCTTTTAGGCACCTGGTCAAGGCCCAAAACAGGGGCTCCTGTGGATAGGATGATGTCCCAACGACACCGGGCAACCCCACTTTCTCTTCTCACAACACCCCACCCCTGAGAGCAAGGGCGCATTTCCTTCCGCTCCACCTGATAGGGAATCCAAAAAGCTGGACCATCTTGGGAAGATTGTTTTCTTCCTGCAGCTTGGGACTGCGGTCGGTAAACACGGCATGTCTGTTGGGCCGTCACAGCCACTCAGTGTGGGATACGGTTGCGCCAGTGCTGCCTTAGTGCCTGGAGGAGGCCCGGGCCATACTCTCTCGAGCAGTTGTTGAAAGGAGAGATGCAGAGAAGTTTACCATCCGCTGTGGGCTGGATACCGCAGACTCACTAGACAGGACGATTTACACATCGGTAGCCCTTTGTCGCTATGCCTGGTTGAAGTAGACTGGTTTTTCCGAGGATGTCCAATCCACCCTTATGGACATGCCCTTTAGCTGTCGCCTATTCAGTGACGAAGCAGACAGCGTGCTAGAGCGCTTTAAGGACTCTCTGGCTATGGCCAGGTCCTTGGGCCTCTCCACCACCCGCCTTGTGCAGTCTGTTTTTCGACCCTTTCGTTGCTACGGAAGGGGTGCCCCGCCACGTCCCGTCCAGAGCCACAGAGCAGCACAAGCTGTTTAGCCCCTGCGCGGCCAGGGACGTGGGAACCAACACCGTGGTTCTGGGGGCCAGCAAGCGGGCCAGTCCACCACAGCCCCCTCTGCAGAAGCCTCCAAACCCTCTTAGTCTGACCTTTTAGGGCCATCAATCCCCACTGGCGCACCATCACGTTCGACAGGTGGGTTTTGCAAATAGTCCAAAGGGGCTACTCCCTCCCCTTCAAGACTACCCCTCCATCCATGCCACCTCAGTACCATCACATGTCAGAGGATCATCTTGCCCTTCTCCAATAGGAAGTTTCAGCACTCCTGGCCAAGGGTGCCATTGAGTAAGTTCCTGTCCCAGTAGTAGGTCGTGGTTGCTATTCCCACTACTTTCTGGTGCCCAAGAAGAACAAAGGCCTGCGTCCTATCTTGGATCTCAGGCTCAGGGACGTCAACCGGTTCCTCCGGAAGGAGAAGTTCAAAATGTTGACGCTGGCTCAGGTCCTGTCTGCCCTCGACCCTGGAGACTGGGTGGTAGCGTTGGACTTGTAGGACACCTGCTTTCATATCTCCATCCTGCCGGCCCACCGGCATTACCTATGATTCACGGTAGGCCACGGGCACTTTCAGTTTACCGTGCTCCCCTTTGGCCTTACCAGCGCCCCTCGGGTTTTCACGAAAGTGATGGCGGTGGTCGCAGCTCATCGGCGCAGATCATGGGTTCCAGTCTTCCCCTATCTCGACGACTGGCTGTTGAAGGCGAGCTCGCCCCAGGCTGTCATCTCCCACCTCCAGACTACGGCCTACCTCCTGCATTCGCTGGGGTTCTCCATCAACATGCCGAAGTCACACCTGACTCCCTCTCAGATGCTCCTCTTCATCTGAGCGGTTCTGGTCACAATGCAGTTTCGGGTCTATCCTGAACAGCGAGTCTGGGATATTCGGGCTATGATTTCGATCTTTTAGCCTCTATCTCGGGTTTCGATCAGGATGACCCTGAGGCTGCTGGGTTTCGTGGCCTCCTGCATCCTGCTGGTAGATCATGCCAAGTGGCATATGCGGGCTCTGCAGTGGGACCTGAAGTTCCAGTGGGCGCAGCATCAGGGGAATCTGTCCGATTGCGTCCAGATCTCAGAGGGCACTGAACGACAATTGCAGTGGTGGCTAACGAACCTCGATTGGGTCAACGGCAGATCCTTCTCCCTTCCCCAACACAGTAGTGACAGACGTATCCCTTCTGGGAAGGGTCAGCCACATGGGAGAGGCGGATGTAGGAAGGTGGATATCTGACTATGGTTACCCCCAACTTTTTGCCTAGTGTTTTGCTGGTTTTTGACTTAGTTGGCCTGGGATCCTGCTATTCAGGACCCCAGGCTTCCTGCTCTCTCTGTTAAAATGGACTCCATGTACCTTAGGTACATATCTAATTGGATACTGGGTCACCTTATCAGTCCCTGTACAGTGTACCTTAGGTACCCAGGGCATAGGTGTACCCAGGGCCTACCAGGGGCTGCAGCATGTATTATGCCACCCCTGGCTGACCATCCAAAACTGACACAGCTGGCTGTTAACACAGCTGGGGCAAGGTGGTGTAATCCCCCCTTTGCTGTAGATATGGTATACCTATATCTAACCCTAAAATGGACACATATACTCCTATCAGTCACTCCTATGCAGGCAGGCCTTATCAATCCTGAAGGCAGAGTGCTTGGAATTATGTGAGATGGTGCTCTAGCATGAGCTGAGCCTGTCTGCAGCTTGCGGAACCAAGTCCTTATAGCTGTTCCATGATAACGCTATACCATATACTCTTAAGTGCATTATAATCCTCGCGGTTATTGCTAACTTTGGTATAGCACTATCAAAACATGTCGAGTAAGGTGTCATACGAATTGGAATACTACCCCCCTCGCCAGTTCTGGCGACGGGGGTAGCATTCCACCCTTTTAGAGGGACACGACATGTATGTAACTGTGAACCCCGGTTAAAGTTAACTCGAGCCTCAGCATCACAAAATGGATGCTGCCACCACAGACACAAGTCTGACCTCCTGCTGCTGGGAGTCCTTCCAGCGAGGGAGGCCTGGACAAAGGGTTTCCTGCCTTGGGAGGTGCTAGCACCACCCCAGACAGGATTTTGTGTATTAGGTAGGACAGGCCTGAAAGGAATGAGACATGCCTGGGGCACACAAGGTGCCCTGTGCATACACCGGTTCAAACCAGTTGCTGGGGCACTCCAGCCCCAGCTCTGGCGCGAAACCGGACAAAGGATAGGGGGTGTAACCACCCCCCTTCCTGGTCCCACCCATGGGAGGGACCTAGTCACTAGTGCAGCCCCCTTTAGGAGAAAAAAGGTAGGAGCTGGTCCCACTCCAAATTAGATTATCCTGAACAACTTTACAAGAAGAAACTCTGGACTTCGATGTTCTGCTACACAGAAGACTGAAGATTCTCCCTTGTGGGCAAGGAGTGTCCACCCTGCAACCGCAGGCACCATCAAGCGTCTTAGTGGTCCACTTTGTCGTCCTTCCTGCCGGATCCAGACTTCAGAGCCCGACGAGACCCGGACTCCCAGACCTCTCCGACCTCTACCCACATCTGCAGCACAGCTGAGACCCGTGGGTGCGACGAGACACGTGGGACCGGCCACCTTGAAGAGACTGCACTTCGCTTCCAGCACGACTTCTGAGGTATCCTCGAGTAAGTGCTTTGGGGACTGAGAAGACCCAGCCCTGAGCAGCTCCTGCACCGAAGACCAGCCCTCCAGCATCCACGAGATCTGCGTGGGGCACTTTTGCTTGGTTGCTGCTCGACGCGTTGTCTGGTCACCTGCCGGCTGGCTAGTGACCTCCTAGACGACGATCCTTGAAATCTTCACTGCTGGTCTGGTTGCTCCAGACTGGCCCTTGCTTCCTTCCAAAAGAGAAGCACCCCGGACTCTCCTAGTCCGCACCAGACGCCTTTTCCACTCACCGCATGGGTTGCCTTTGCCAAGGCCTGTTGACGACGAATCCGGAACAGACACCGCCGACAGCAAGAGCCTGCGTGGGACAGCTCGTTCCTCCATCCTGGTCGTCGAAGACGCCTCCTGGTCCACGTGGCTGCAGAGTCAAGCGTCCACTCTTCACCTGATCGCGACGACGACATCTGGTTCCTTCCTGGTTCCACACCGGTCACTGGCTAGTGACTTTGAACATTGTCCCCTCTGCTTTCAGGTCTTCATCTTCCTCGATCCACCCGTGGATCGCACCGGACATCTTCCTCCTGGTCGCCTGCAGCATCTTTCTTCAAGGCTCCATTGACTTCGACGCGGAAACCCGACACACTTTGAAACCTATGCACCCGCAGCCCGTGGGTGAGGTAACAAGAGCATGTCGGTGCTCAAGGGTAGATTGACTCTCCTAGTGTCCAGGTATCCAGTCGTTTTAGTCGTAACTAGTAGGAACTGTCTTTTACTTACCTTTTCGTAATTTGTTCTGCCCATTGACTTTGTTCCGCATCCCACGTGTGAGTTCACACTCTGTACATGCGTCCCGTGGGCCTCCCTTTACTTACCTAAGGTTAGGGTAGGGTAGTCCCAGCGAACCTACAGCCTCTGGGCATCTTCATTTTCTAAATCGTTCTACTTAACCCATTTACTTAGTATATGGTTTGTCGTGCCCCTAGGGCACCATTGTAATTTTGTGCAACTTATCGTATTTTTCTTAAGAGATTGTCATGTGCTTAGCCCTCTGATCTCATAAAGAGTTCAGAGGTGTTTGTTATAAATAAATATACTGTTTATTTTCATAACAACCTGTGTGGTGTCCTTTCATCTGGTATTCAAGGGGTTATATGTGGTAAAACAGCTGGCTTCACATGCCAAAAGAGTTTAGCCTAAGACTGCTTCGTCCATGCTACCATTAGGATGGCTGGTCTATAAGGTTGACTTACAACCAATCACCATAAGGGTTGTTTGGACTGATACAAGGTGATCACTAGAACTAGATCATATATCAGGCCAACTTCTCACAGCGGAGATCAGAGGCCTCTGGTCTCCGGCAGAGTCTGGGCTTCACATCAACCTTCTGGAGCTTCAGGCGATCCGTCTTGCACTCAAAGCATTAATTTCCTCTGTCCGGGCAAGAGTAGTGCAGGTGTTCACGGACAACACCACCGCCATTTGGTATTGCAACACACAGGGCGGGTGGAGTCGTGGACCCTATGTCAGGAGGACCTTTGTCTCTGGACATGGCTGGAGCTCAGCCGCAGGTGCATGATGGATCACGAATGGCGTCTTCACTCTGAGGTGGTGCAAGGTCTCTTTCAGCAGTGGGGAGAGCCTTGGTTAGATCTATTCGCCACCGAAGAGAACGCGCAATGTCAGCAATTCTGCACTTTGGAATTTCCAATGCGGCACTTGCCATGCAACGCTTTTTGTCGCGGGTGGAGTTGCGGTCTTCTATACGCCTTTCCGCCTATACCACTTCTGCCCAGAGTGCTGAAGAGGATCAAGTGGGACCGGCCCAAGTCATTCTTGTGGCTCCGAATTGGGCACGAAGAGTCTGGTATCCCAAGTTGCTACACACAGCCATCGATCCTCCGATCAGACTGCCGCTTCAGGAGGATCTTCTGTCGCAGCAGCAGGGGACAGTCCTCCATCCGAACCTGTCCAGCCTCCACTTCCTTGCGTGGAGATTGAGCGGCGGCAGTTGATGTCATTTGACCTGCCTCCCCAAGTCTGTGATGTAATCTTGGGAGCCTTAATTATAAATTAAGCTTATTCTCTTCATCATTAATGTTCTCTTTTGGGAGGCGCTTCATCAAGAGATAACACTGAAGAACAATAAAGTATGTGTTCTACATGTTGCAAAAACTACAACTGTACAGTCAACAAGTACAGAAAAACAAATTACAATTCAAAATCCTGAAAAGAACACGGTCTACATCAATGTACCGCAGATGGAGACTTCATCAAGTTCAACACAACCTGCTGAGCTGCCAAGGATAGACCGGGCGGCTTCTGGCTACTTCATCAACTTTTATGACTTCTCCTCCGACACATCGGAGCACACTCCACCCCCCACTGCAAATGCCTTTTGAACTGAAGGTGCATGTTTTCTATCTTTGGCTGAAAAGAACATACTTTGTTTTCCGTGGTTACACTTTTCGATTACAATTGCATTATTTTTCTTGGTCCTTTGGATTGGTTTTGTGTAGGGCTGGGCGTAGTTTGCGTAGCGCCACTACGCAGAATTTTGGAAAAAACTGTGGAAAATGGGGGCCTGTCCTGAGGGTCTGTGTGCCCGGGACAGGGGTCCCTCATGCCTGGGCAGACTCCCTGATCTCCCCGGCCTCGTTGGGTTGGAAAGCAGGGACCAGCCCTGGGGCCTGGGTTTGAGAGCCCCCGTCCTATGGCCTGCCAAGAGCCCATCTGCCCGGGACAAGGGTCCCTGGTGCAGAGCCCCAGAGACCTGCAAGGCTTCCGGGCAGTCCTCCACCGGGCAGCTGGGCCCCAGGAGCGCTTGCGGGCCTCCCCATGCCTGAGGCCCAGCGTGGGATTTCAGAGCCCCCCTGAGCCCTGCAGCCCCCGAGCCCTGGAGCCACCGAGCCCTGCAGCCACCGAGCCCTGCAGCCCCCGAGCCCTACATGGGCAGGCGGGGCGGGAGCCCTCCCGTGAAGGCTCGGGTGGGCAGCTGGGAGTCATTTCGGTCCCAGCCATCTGGTCGCACCTTTCCCCTCGGCCATCTGGTCGCACGCAATGCTTTTCAATGACCCATGGCCGGGCTTTCTTGGAAGTCCCAATAAGGTGCCATTCGCCTCGCCGATCCCAGCGAGGTCTCCAGGAGGCCGGGCGCCTGCGCGCCTTGGGCCCCTTCCATCACTCGGTGCGCACGGATTCCAAGAAAGAGGGGTAGCCTTCCTCCGGATTACTAGGGACAGGATATGCCCATACACTCCTCTTGGGCTGGCGGTTCCCTGCCGGGGACCAGATGGGCTATGCCTGGGCAACACCTCCCCAGGCGTCCGGGACTCCCATCTCCAGGCCAACGGCATGGCAAAGTACCCGGGACGGGCTCCATGGGTACCGGGCAGTCCTCCCCCGTGGCTCCCATCTCTAGGCCAACGGCATGGCAAAGTACCCGGGACAGCTCCATGGGTCCCGGGCAGTCCTCCCCGGCCATCTGGGGCATCCATCTCCAGGCCAACGGAATGGCAAAGTGCCCGGGACGGGCTCCATGGGCTTTGGGCAGTCCTCCCCGGGCGTCCGGGCCCAAGAGCTCCGGTAGTCCTCCCCGTGCCTGAGGCCCAGCCGGGGTCCCGGAGCCCTGCCCTGCCCTGTCCTGCACAGGCAGGCAGGAGCCCTACCGCGAAGGCTCGGGGTGGGAAGCTGGGAGTCCGTCGATGCCTGCTATCTGGTCGCACCTTTCCCCTTAGCCATCTGGTCGCACGCAATGCTTTCCAATGGGGCGACCAGATGGCCGGTTTTCCCTGGAAGTCCCGATGAGGTGCCATTCGCCTCCCCAATCCCAGCGAGGACCCCAGGAGGTCGGGCACGTTCGCTCCCTGGGTCCCCTCTGTCACTCTCTGCATGTGGGTTCCCAGAAAGAGGAGTAGCCTTCCTCCGGATTACTAGGGGCAGGGTACTCTGGGACCCCTCTCGGCCTAGCCTCAGCCGGCAGCTGGACGGGCCAGGATGCCGCATCAGCCCTGGGTCCTTCCCTCAGCCTGCCGCATGGCAGGCTGCCCTGGATGGGTTCCGGCAGGCCCGGGGAGACACCCACGGATGGGCAGGGTCCCGGGGCCCCGGGAAGGGTGGCCTCCTCACCCGGGGCTCTGTCCTCGGTCCTGCCGCGTGGCAGGGTGCCTGGGACGGGGTCCGGAGGGCCCGGGGAGGCGTCTCCTGCGCCTCTGGGCCTGGGAGCCCCGGCTGGGTCCAGGCTCCCCGGCTCCGGTCCTGGGCCCAGTCCCCTGGCCTGCCACACTGCCAAAGGCCCAGGACTGGGGTTCTGTTGTGCCCGGGGAGCCTCCCCTTGCTCGGCTGTGTTCAGGAGCTCCATCCGGGGCCCCTGAGGGCCCCAGGGAGGGTGCAAGGGGTCCGCGGCGATGTCGGTTACCCTGCCGACCCATCTTGAAACACAGACCAAGAAGTCTAACACGTGCGCGAGTCGGAGGGCCGAGCGAAACCCTGTGGCGCAATGAAGGTGAGGGCCGGCGCGCACCGGCTGAGGTGGGATTCCCCGCGCTTCCAGCGGCAGGGCGCACCACTGGCCCATCTCCCCTGCTCCGTCGGGGAGGTGGAGCATGAGCGTGCGTGATAGGACCCGAAAGATGGTGAACTATGCCTGGGCAGGGTCAAAGCCAGAGGAAACTGTGGTGGAGGTCCGTAGCGGTCCTGACGTGCAAATCGATCGTCCTGCAAGCCATCAGAGGGTCCGGGCGCTGGGGACGGGGGCCCACCGGGGCCCGGGGAGGCTCTCCCTGGCCTGGCTAGTTTTCGGAAGCTGGGACCGGGCCCGGGGAGCAGGTGTGGCTGCCTTCATCCACTACGCTGTCCGAGCGTAGTTTTCTGCCCACCCCTAGTTTTGTGACAGTGTTCTTTCTGCTTCTGAACGAACATGTTATCACAGAATGCTCTGCAGTACACTGGGTAAACTTGATTCTAAAACCATACGCATCAGCACACCATGAACAAAGCGACTTGTCCCTTGTGAACATTTCAACTGTTCGAGGTCCAGATGGGATTTTATGGGATAAGGTATCATTTGATGTGCCCGGTTCCACTGAACGTTTACAAATTCCACATTTGTTTAAAATGTCTTTAAATTACATTATCACCTCTAGTGCTATTTCTGATGATTGAGACATTGATACAGTGTATAAAATGTTAGAAGATCTGGAACATTCAACGGTGTTTTCATCTGATGAGTTATATGACGTACATCTAACTTAGAGATGTTTTGTTTTCAACATTACAGACCTCGTTTTCCACACAAAGGGTGATATGTATCAACATTCCGTTTTGCGATTCCTAAATAGCGATTTTTAAGGAATCGCTATTTAGAAATCGCAAAATGGTATGTATGTACAAAATCGCTTCTTTTTAGCGATTCCTTAATATTCCTTAATTGCGATTAGCAAATTGCTAATCGCAATTAAGGAATAATTTCCCATTCATTTCTATGGGCCAACTTGAATTTATCACTCGCAGAGCTTTGAGTCAAAGATTACATGCATCCACGTTGATTCAATACCACAAAGTTCAAAGAATCCCGCGAGGTCTTCGATTACCAATGAAACCTCTCCTATATAAGTTTCAATTCAATAAAGCCTTTATGGATAAATGGCAGGCGGTGCTTAATAAATGCTCCTTAGATTTGATTCTTCTTCTTATAGAAGAATTGTCCAGAACAGTCAGTGAATTAAAGGAAGAGATTCACACCATTAAAACAGACTTATCCACTCGCTGCAATGCTGAATATTGGCGGATAAAATTGGACGACATCAACAACAAATTAAATTCCTACAGTAAAGACATCCAAGAACGCAAATTTCGTAGGGATACAATTGATTATAAATTAAACGAGGTGTATACCTGGGCAGAGGTATATGCCCGTAAACGTCCTTTTCAGAAACCAAACACTTCCTCACAAGAATCAATTGTGTCAGATACTGAATTAGACCCTTCAAGGCCACCAGCAGCAGCCCAATTAACATCAGGGGCATCATCTACATCCAGAGTGGAAGAAACAACCAGTCAACCTGCATCCGCATCAGCTCCTGCTACCTCTGCTTTTTTAGAGAAGGGACCCACCAGTGGCAAACCACCGGACGCAAAAAAACAAGGAGGAGCCAAAAACGTGGACAAGGAAGGGAAGGATTCAGAAGTGGATGCACGGAGCATGAGAAGCAAAGGCAGACCCTTGTCATAAATATTTCTTCCAAACAAATGACACAAGCAAGCTGTTCTCAACAAGGGTTCATCCTTTGTACCAATATATCATACAAATCAACTGGAGCTAGAAATTTCCATTTTCAGATTCATGAGGAATTTGAGATTGAAAAAATTTTTCACGAACGTGGTACCAAATCTAGACACTACTATATCTGAACCAATGATCGTAGAAGATCCAGAACTGAGAACCTTTAAACCCAAGAGCATATTCATGTCTCCAGTTTCTCATAAATTATTAGATACTTTTGAATCATTGGTACGTCACGATTTTTCCCAACTCAATTTACGTCCTCATGTTAGAACCAATCTAAGGAAAGATGAAATTAGCATGTTACAAAAACTGAGCGCTGATGAAGACATCATTTTCCAAAAGGTGGACAAAGGTGGAGCTCTAGTTGTCATGGACACTAGTTTCTACGAAGCTAAGGTAATGGAACATCTTTCAGATACCTCCACCTACATTAAATTGGAACAGGATCCAACAATGATGATAATGGACACACTTAGTCAAATACTCGAGAAGGCAGAGAACATGGAATGGATCAATACATCCTTAAGAAATTTTCTCACGGTACAATATCCTAGAAGACCAAAACTTTATATGCTTCCAAAGGTGCATAAAAGTTTAACAAATCTGCCATTTCGACCCATTGTCTCTGGCTGCGAGTCCATTTGTGCACCAGCAGGGCAATTAGTTGATCATTTTTTGCAGAAATTTGTGCAATCTTGGCACAGTTATGTCAAAGACACTACTCATTTTTTGAAACTATTGCAACATCAACAAGATCATTTTCAGCCATCATGGTACATGTGTACTATTGATGTGACTTCATTGTACACTTCAATTCCTTTGAAAGAAGGAGTTGAAGCATGTGAGTGGGCCCTACTACAAATGCCTGAAATCAGTGTCAACAAAGTGTTTGTGTTAGAGTTACTCACCTTCTGTTTGCAACACAGTTACCTTAAATGGCGTGATACATTCTACTTGCAAGTGAGCGGAACTTCGATGGGCTTTCCAGGGGCTCCCGCCTACGCCAACACGTTTATGGCTCAATTCGAAAATGATCATATTTTCAAGCAGGAAAAATGGAATGTAGACCTGGCGTTTTACGTCAGGTTTATAGACGATATTTTTCTGATTTGGAAAAACAGCAGAGAATCATTGGAATCACTAATTTCTGATTTAAATACCAAACATGAGAGAATTAAGTTCACTCATTCCATAAGCCAAGAGAGGATAGCTTATTTGGATGTAATGATTACAAATTGTAATGGCATTCTAGAAACGTCTGTTTTTACAAAAGCAACTGACAGGAATAATCTCTTGTTACATTCAAGCTTTCATCCACCATCGCTGATCAGGAACTTGCCATATTCGCAAATTTTGAGAATTAAACGTATAGTTTCCGAGGAAGTTAAACTGCAGGACAGTTTATTAAAACAAAGAGAGAAAGTTGTGGAACGCGGATACCCTGATGACATCCTGACTGAAGCAGCAGAAAAGATCTCTCGCAGAGATCGGGAAAGTTTAATGGTTTCTAAAACTAAAAGTGAATCGAATCCTCAAGTTTTTGTCTCCAAATTCTCAACACGATCACATTGTATAAAGAAAATCATTAAATCACGATGGGACCTTCTCAGACAAGAACCTGATTTCAACGAACTTTTCAAAGAACCTCTGTTCGCTTATACGCGGAGTAAGAATATCAAAGACATTTTATCTACCAAGAAAAGAGAAGAACAAAATTATTTAGGTATGCGGAAATGCCGCAACTGCGTCCATTGCAACAATATCATGGTAGGCAATGTCATTCATCATCCACAGTCTGGTAAAACTATTTTCTTAAGACACAATGGTGACTGTAACTCTCTAAATGTAATCTACACTATAAAATGTCCATGCGGACTATTATATGTAGGGAAAACATCAAGAAAAATAAAAGTAAGAATTACAGAACATAAAAGCACATTTCGTACCAAATCCACCAAGTCACATTTTGCTTCTCATTGGTTAGAGAAACAGCACTCAAACGCACAACTGAGGTTCACTATTCTGGAAATCTTAGCTGTAACTACAGATCAAAATCCTCACAATCAGTTAGCTCAGAGGGAAGCATGGTGGATAAAATACCTTGGGACACTGACCCCGGGAGGTTAAAATGACAGAATGGAATTGTTATGTTTTCTCTGAGTTGTCGCTTGTGGAATGTAACATCATTGTTCAATAACGGAATGATTGTACATTTGTCTCTCCAGTGTTGAGTGGTCTTAACTATGTCCACCTCGCATTGTTGTCAGTTTTGTAAATGTATCTACAAAAGAGTCAAATCCAAAGGGTTTTGGTGGTTTGGATCATAGCTTTTCATTCACTTAATTGTTGGGTATCTTGGCACTTTTAGTTCACAATTCATTTTTCTTTTCGTTTGGTGAGCAATAATCAACGTCTTTTGATGGTGTTGACTAACATTTTTTTCAACCACTTATGTTTTTAATTTAATTTCTAAAAATATTTGTTTCATTCTTTTTTATTTTATCAACACATTTCATTTTAGTTATGGTAAATTTTTGGTAATCCCTACGAGGTTGGCGCTAGTATGGTTAGATCGCATGCACAGTGGTAGTCAGTGCAGTACAGTCCGTAACAATTGCTCTCTGTTGACAAGATTAATGCGTGATGAAATTAGAGTAAGGTGCACAGGATAAACTGGTTAAGTTACCAACATTGGAGTACAAGTCAGTCCAGCGGCAGTTACTTCATTTGATTTTCGTAGTTTACACGGGCATTGACCATTACAAGATGGCTACTGCTAGCAGTCCTCTTTTGTTTTCCAAACGAATAAGTCTAGCGGGTACGGATTAAGGCATTACATGATCGCCGCATGTTGAGGCAGCGGCATTTTCGATATTGGCGTATGGCAGTTTCCAGCACAGAGACAAGGCATTAAGGTACAGAGAATTGTTTATCTTTGCAACCGCATAATTTCCGTGTTTTATGAAGAGGGAAACAGATTGTAGTAAACGTCTGTTTCACACTTTTTGCAGAGTTATAAACAACACGACAGAAGACCACCAAGATCGAGGGTTGGAACTTGACTAGTGACAGTGAGAAGAGTATATTAGAAGGTAAAGGAATTCAAGTTTAGAGATCATTTCATTACACTGATTAGGTACACTGCATGATTATCTAGTAAGCGCTGTTTCCCATTGTTGACAGAGTTATTTTCAAGCAGTATTTTCTTCTGGGATAGAGATACCTGCCCAACATTTGAAAGTTGGTGCTGACATGCATCTATAGATCAGATGGTGAGTGTTTGATTCTTCACATGTATACTATAAAACCTTTTTCCAGATGCAATCATACTGTTGTGATGACATATCTCAGATGAGTGGTCATGTTTTACTAAGCATTGCTTATTATTTTAGGCATTTGGCCATTCAGTGATTATTTAAGATTTGGCAGTACTCATTTACCGTCCTCAAATTCCCATATTAGTTGTACCGAGCAGTTCCAGACAGCTGCAATCGCGACGTGAGTGTGATAGTTAAATTATTGGTTATACTCATGGAGTGCTACATTGTGGTTACTAGTTCAGCTGTGAGCTAACAGTATGTTGAACATTTTGGTCTGCACACACTTTGTTTCTCTTTTTGGATTCTTAATTTGCACTTGGGTGAGGTCTTTTTTGCATGTTGGTTATTTTTAATGCATTTAGCACTGGTGAATAAGTTTGACATTTGAATATGAGTAGGTACATGCGGTGCTTTGACGCTTTGACTATTACAATGTAGTGGAATTAACTGCGAGTGATTTTGATATAAGTGTCTTATTGTATGAGAGTATATGTACGTAACATGTTGTTCTACATATTGTTTTCTTCCACATTAGAGCCCCTGAAGAAGGGAGTTTATCCCGAAATGCATTGGGCATCAAAAAAGAAGCAGTTGTAAATTTGTTTTATATCACATGCAACAGTGTTTCATATTGACTATTATTTCATGAGTCTTTGTAAATTTTGAAGTATATGAATTATAATATAATTATTTTGCATGATATTAGCAATTAGAATATGAATGTTTTTGTTTCAGAATTCCAACATGAATATAAATAGAAAGATGATAACGAGAATATAGTTTTGTTGATTATTTCAGAAACAATGATAACAATGATGAATCAAATTGTTTAAATTCTAGTACGATACTTTACTCAGTCAGTGCACCTGGTATACCAGTGGTTTTCCACTAGCAGATGAATATGGGCCAGGAGGCCCATAGGAATGAAGGGGAAATTTGCGATTCGCAATTTGCAAATCGCAAATTGTGAATATTTTCAAGGGTGCAGGGGCGTCCAAAGGACACCGTGTTGCACCCCTGAAATCTGCATGGGTGCACATGTGGCGCACATACATGCTAAGGGCATGTCTGTGCGTCACTGGGCACTTTGAAAAATTAAAAAAAAATTATTTTGGAAGGAATTCGCAACTTACCACCAACTAGAAGTTGGTGGTAATTTGCAATTCCTTAAGGCCAATTTGCTATTATTTTTTGCTTCTTACATTGCATTTAAGGAATCGCAAAATTTGCGATTCCTTAAATGCAATCGCAAAATAAGGAATCGCAGATTTTGCGATTCCTTATTCTGACCCACGTTTTGTTTAATACATACCATTTAGCAAATTCGCATTCGCAAAGGCCGAAATTCTGCGAATTTCTGCTTTTGCGAATGCGAATTTGCTTGATACATATCGCCAAAAGCTATTATTCCATGTGAGGTATTTAACTTCACACAATAGGAACATTGGCCTACACCAGAAGGGGTAGTTCAAAAGCATTTGCATAGAAGTTTGAATATTTTTCTGAGTATGACACATCTGACCCAGCCATTTTTTATTATAGGCTTGCATCATCACCTGCAAAGAAAAATATGTTAACACAAATGAAACTGATTTACTCTGCTTCTTTTCTTTCCCAGCTCTCTGAAAAAGGTTTAACTTTTGGAGGGACACAATAGATGTGAAGTTTATCTAGGGAACTAAAGACTGGAAGGTTCAGGGAACTGAGGCTTTGTTTAGGGCCTGTTTAACTCCATAATAAATGATTTTCTTAAACAAAACTGTATGTTGTTTCAGCACAATGGTGAAACTTTCTGTTCTGTTCACTGTCCTGACGCTTATGATAACTTTCATCTGCTTCTATCTATTGAACTTTGCAGCTCATATTTTTTTATACAAGAATCACTTTGGTTAAATAAACATTGAAAACGCCCCTTTGTGTATTCTTTGTATATTTCTCTGAGCAAACGAGAGCACAAGTGTATGAGTGAAAGGTTCTAGGTCTGTCACCATGGTGGTTTCCAGAACTGTTCCCTCCCTGTCTAGGCTGGGGAAGCTTATGGTGGCACTGTGAGGTAGCTGATCCAAGGGACAACATACTCTGCGGGAGTGCACGAAATCAGTCGGGCACAATCCCAATGCAGACAATGGTGTGTGGAACACGTTTTCTGAATTGCTTGAAGGACTAATCCCTGTGGGGGAGTGTGGTGTGTACCTATACTCTTAGACTCTACATCTCAGCATCTTAATCCAATCTACGGCCTTCAGTGTAGGTATTTGAATAATTTCCTTCAGTGCCTTGTTGAATCATTTATCAATGCCCTTTGTCTCTGGGTTGTACAACGCACATTTTTTATGTAAGATGCCGCTAGACTCCAGAAACTCTTCCACCGCCTTAAAACTGCACCCCATTATCAGTCAAAATGCTCCTGGGATTACCTTAACGTGCAAAGGTGAACCTGGTGTTGTTAGGAAAAAAGGTGGCAGTGTAATGTGTTGCATTGTGTTAATGGCAGAAGAAAAAACAAAGACAAAAACCAAGAAATAAATATAACAGTAATATCACAATAAATAATAAAAAAGAGAAAAGAAAAATCCATTTATCACTGGTACCCACAAAAGTACCCAAATCCAGCTAAAAATGAATGAAAATTAAGTTAGAGTAGCATTAGTTTAAACTTGCAAGCAGGCCAAGATAAGATGTTGTGTAAATCAGGCTTAAACACAGAGTACAAACAAAGAAGAGGGTCAGAGCTTGAAGATCCAGCCCAAGACGTGGCTACATGTAATGGCCTTTAATTCCTTACTAAGACTCGGTGCATCAGGGCTAGGAAGTGGCCCACATACATCCCAAAAAGTTGGAATAAAAACCACCACTAACAAAAGCACAAAATTAACCCTGCACCCGAGAAGCACAATCTATTTGTAACGGCAATAGTGCATCCTATTTCAAAAACAGAACAGAATATAAGTATGTAGCTTCCCAAATGAAAACACCAGACGATCGTATTCTTTGATTGTAGAAAATGTTGCAGATACAGAACGTCAGCAGGTACAGAATACTTTGAGCCCTGAAGCAGTCCTATGAGGGTCGAAACGCGGAGGCAAGCAATTCTGTCGTGTATTTTAAAGAATGAAGTGTTTGGAATAAAAAGGACAACATTTTCTACAATCAAATATTACGATCGTCTGGTGTTTTTATTTGGGAAGCTACCTCCTTATATTCGGTTCTGTTTTTGAAATATGATGCACTATTACCTTTACAATAGATTGTTTGTGCTTCTCGGGTGCAGGGTTAATTTTGTGCTTTTAAACACTGAGTAGCTGGAGATGTGCTTGATTGAATTGCACTGCCAGTAGGGGTGTATCTGCAGTGAGCCACCCTACCCATCCCATACTTTGTAACACATTCACCCTCCTGGGCCGGGCACGGACCAGGAGGTATAAATTGAGGGTGACGTCAGCACTCATGGCTGATGGTACAGACTCAGAAGAAGTGTGGTTGTCTCGTTATTCCATGTGCCCATACTAGTCCTCGGTATCGTCCAAACCCCCACTCACTACAGGATCCACAGAGAGGTGCTCTGACCAGAACACAGAGAAGACAGCACAAGCCGAAGAGTGCAAGAAGACTGCACATGGAATTAAGGTCTCAAACACTAATATGAGCTTGCAAGTAATCCGTACTGCAATTGCGAGGGACACCCTGGCACGAGGAGGCAGCCTGTAGATTTAGCTCCGTAACCGCGGCGCAAATTCCGCCTCAGGAGTTCTATTGAGTGGGCGGGGCCGCGTCTGCCAACGGACGTGCGCAGCACTACCGAGGTTGTGCTTGCGATGGCCGTTAGCTGACGCACGTACACGCAAAGGGGTTAAGGCACTCGAGCACTTGGGAGTAAGATAAAGTAAACCAGTTGTTGCCAAATGTGAAGTTAGGATGCTGACATGAGGGATTGATGAGGAAGGGCAATCACAGTAACATACTTTACATACCTCACAGTTGATATACTAGGGTAGGTTTTTCCAACATGTCAAAGTAGACTTCTGGATTCGAGCCTTGCAGCGCCCGCCTCAGCACCATGTCGATCCTCACCTCTCCGGAGCCAGAGCGACCCCTGCCCATTTCAAAGAGTTCTATGAGACCATGTCCTGTATATTTCGGCGACCTGACGCTCCCGGTGCACCTTCGGGATCTGGAGGCTAAGAGAGGTCTCCATCGGGTTCTGTGCTGGCGGCTCCGGCCCCATTGCCAATGTCCCCCAATGGATCTGGTGGTGAATCCGGACTGAAGCCGGGCATGCATTTGTGACCTTACCCATTGCCGAGACTCCCGGTGCCCCCTGGCCGCACCAGTCCCATTCTTATCCCCAGCAACCCGGAGCCTGATCGACACCTGTTGATGCTGATTCAGACGCCAATCACACCCTGCATCCTAGGTCCATTCCTTTTCCTTATTTTGAAGGGCTAGGAATGGAGGAAGATTAGGAGGGGTCGCTGGATCCTTTACAAGACCAGCCTTAACACAAACTGGACTGGTATGATGAATTGGGTGAGGCCAGTGCACTAGATACCTTTCCAGATTCTGGCCTGCTTTCTCCCCCTACCGTGACTACGAAGGAGGGAGCTTCCTATGCTATGGTGGTGAGAAGAGCAACTGAGGTCCTGGACCCTCAGTTCCCTTTGGTGGAGGTCAAGACTAAGGGCCAGATGTAGGTGGCTCATTACCAGTCGGTAACGGCTGAAATTAACGAATTTCGGCTGTCCTTATGTAGGGGTCCGATATTAAGGATTCGGTAATTTACAGAATCTGTAATTTAAGGAATGGGTAAATTACCAATTTCTTAAATACCAATTCGCTAAATTACCGAATAAGCATGGGCGTAAAATCCGTTCCGCTCGTGGATTTTGCGGATTTTTGGTAAATTCGCAATCCGCGAACTCTTGCGAACTTGCCGAAAATTCGTAAAATCCGTGCGAAGCGGATTTTTTGCTTGGTCGCACTTGCCAACTAGAATACTATACAATTTCGCGGGAGTAAACACTTGCGAACACGTAGATGCGGCGGGCAGCGACAATCTCGCAATCGCGAGATTGCAAAATTTGCAATTTCACATAAGAAATCCACAAGCAGGCAGCATAAACCTTGAAAATTATGATTTTTATCAGAATAACTCCTCATGTTGACAATTGCCTGCACTTTTTCTTTGCAAGGAGTCCATTTTGGGGGGTGGGGGTGGGAGGAAGGAAGTGCCCGACAGTCTCCAACTTCCTGTTCCTGTCCACCAGGCTCCTCCCAGTGCTTTCTTCATGTGCTGGTCACTTTGATTTGGATCTTGACCTGGAAGGATTACTTTTTGTGGATGCTGCTGGATATTTGGATTTTTGCAAAACTGAAAGCTCTCAGCAGGTGCAAAAGTTCAATCTTATCATTAGTAACCATTCCCTGTAGTGCTTCCTGAGGGGCCCCTTCAGAGTTCATTTGCCTACTTGCAACTATTCTATGACCCTGCTCTGACCCTCACAGCAGGCTCAGAGAATAGCTACAAGTATACAACAAAGGTCCTGTTAAAAAAATTACACTGCAACAGAAAGCAATTACAGACAAAACTGAAAGCACTCAGCAGGTGCAAAAGTTCAATCTTATCATTAGTAACCATTCCCTGTAGTGCTTCCTGAGGGGCCCTTTCAGAGTTCAGTTGCCTACTTGCAACTATAGGCCACAAAGGTCCTGTGAAAAAAAGTGCACTGCAACAGAAAGCAAATTACAGATAAGGAAGCAGGTGCCAGCCAGACTGGAAGTTTAAATTCAGTGACACATTAATCAACCCCAAATTAATTCATGT
This sequence comes from Lissotriton helveticus, assembly GCF_964261635.1. Taxonomy (NCBI): domain Eukaryota; kingdom Metazoa; phylum Chordata; class Amphibia; order Caudata; family Salamandridae; genus Lissotriton; species Lissotriton helveticus. The sequence goes on from NC_136071.1 coordinate 1,026,049,293, forward strand.
CAGTTGAAGCAGGGCAGGTGTGCTTGCTTTTTTTCACCCCCATAATCTACAGTGATAAACCAACCAGAGGGTGGCAGTGATGTACCAGAGGGTGGCATGGGTGTACCAGAGGGTGGCAGTGGTGAAACAGAGGGTGCTGTGAACCTGTGATGATGAACCAGATGTAGAAACAACAGTCGCGGCCGCTGTGAGCCGACAAGTAAGTTCGCAATTGCGAACTGGTACAGAACCCTCGCGAACTGGCAGAAATCCTTGCGAACACAAAAAAAAAAAAAATCCGCAAATTCGCGAGAGTTCGCGGATTGCGAATCCGTAAATACGCAAGTTCGCGGATTGCCAATTCGCAAAATCCGCCCATGCTTATTACCGAATTCCTAATTTAGGGAGCACTTAAATGAGTGCTTATCCCATGTTAGGATTCGTTATTTACCACCAACTACAAGTTGGTGGAAAATAACGGAAAAAAAACAAAAAGCAATTGAATGGAAATTGCTTCAGTGCCATGTTGCAGACATACATGCCCTTAGGGCATGTATGTCTGCAACATGTGCACCCATAAACAATTGAGGGGTGCAACAGGGTGTCAAAGTGACACCCTGCCACCCTTCAATGGTTTCCCCCTTTTACCGAATCGGTATTTACCGATTCGGCAATTGACATTCATTCCTATGGGCCTCCAGGACCATAGGAATGAATGGCAATTACCGAATCGGTAAATACGGAATCTTCACGATTCTGTAATTTTTACCGATTTTTTAGCTACATAGCATTTACCCATTCGTAAATACCGAATCGGTAAAATTCGGTATTTACGAATCTGTAAATACTATTTACCTACATGAGGCCCATAGATCTTGACAGTGGACCTGCAGTGGGATGTCTTCTTCTCTGAACCCCTCCTGCCATTCTATGAGGCCTTGACCGAAGTCCTTCTTAGAACCTGGTCCAAGCCCAGCACAGGGGCTCCTTTGAATAGGACAATTGCCCGCCACCATCGCCCTGAACCGGGCAACCAAAATTTCCTCCCCAACCACCATACCCCAGAGAGCTTGTTGGTCCAAGCCTCTACCTCTCAAAGCACGTTCCCTTCTACTCCTCCGGACACGGAATCCAAGAGGATGAGTAGTTGGGGCAAGAAAATGTTTTCTTCCACCAGCCTTACAATGCGGTCAGTCAACACTGCATGCCTATTGGCCTGTTACTCCCACTCCCTATGGGAAACTGTTGCACAAGTGCTGCCACAGGAACCAGAGGAGGCCAGGGACATCCTCTCCAATGCAGTATCAAATCAGAGACATGAGGCAAAGTTCACCAATCGTTCTGGACTTGACGTGACCGACTCACTGGGCAGAGCAATGCCATTGATGGTGGTTGTTCAATGCCACGCTTGGCTGAGAACTTCAGGCTTTTCTGGGGATGTACAGGCTTTCCTCATGGACATGCCCTTTGATGGCATGCACTGGAGCACTTTGAGAACTCACGGGCTACGGCCAAGTCCTTGGGCCTCTAAGAGGCCACACATCCCATCTGCTTTTCATGGCTACAGAAGGGGCTTTCAGCCGCACCAGCCATACCCCAGTTAGAAAACAGCGCAAGTTCAGCAACCTCTGCACAGCCATGGGCGCGACACGTTCCAACGCTATGGGTCAGAGAGGCCAGAGGTCGGGTCAGTATACCACCCCCGCCACTCCAGACTCCAAACACTCCTCGTCCGGCCTTTCAAGTTCATGGGCGGCCGGTTGGTGGCAGGATCAGCCATCACCTCCACCATTGGCAAAATATCACGTTGGGCAAGTGGATTCTTCAGATAGTCCAAAGGCGCTACTTCCTCCCCTTTAAGAGTGCCTCTCCCTCCAGGCCTCCAACCTACGACTGCTGACGGCGGATCACCTAACTTTGCTTCAGGAGGAAGTCATGACTCTATTGGCCAAGGGAGCCATAGAGAGGGTTTTGGCACAAGAAGGCAGCTGTGGTTGTTATTTCCGCTACTTTCTGGTCCCAAAGAAGGAAAAGGTCCTGCACCCTTGCCTACATCTTCAAGCCCTCAACTACTTCCTCAAAAAGGAAAAGTTCAAGATGCTCTCTCGGGCTCAGCTCTTGTCTGCCCTAGACCCAGGAGGCTGGGTGGTAGTGTTGGATGTGCAGGATGCCTATTTTCACATTCCCATCCTGCCAGCTCATCGGCGCTACTTGCAGTTTATGGTATACCACAAGCGCCTTCAGTTCATGGTGGTCCCCTTTAGCCTTACCACCGCCTCTTGGGTGTTCACCAAGGTGATGGCGGTGGTCGCAGCTTATTTGCGCAGATCTGGAGTGCCAATCTTCCCCTATCTCAATGACTGGCTGTTGAAGACGGGTCTCCTCGGGGTGTCGACTTCCACCTCCAGACTAGATAGAAACTGCATTCGCAGGCTTTCACTATCAATGTGCCAAAGTCACACCTGCCTCCCTCTCAGATGCTCCCTTACATTGTAGCTGTTCTGGACACACTGCAGTTTTCGGCCTATCCTCCCGAGCGGCGAGTCCAGGATATTCAGACTATGATACAGATGTTTCAGCCTCAATTCTAGATTTCGGTGAGAATGACTCTGAAGCTGCTGGGCCTTATGCCTCCTTCATCCAACTTGTGGCACATGCCAGGTGGCATATGCGGGCTCTACAGTAGGATCTGAAGTTCCAGTGGGCGTAGCATCAGGGGAATGTCTCTGACATGTCGAGATCTCAGAGGGAATTGCACAGGACCTGGCGTGCTGGCTGACCAACTGCGATTGGGTCAGGGGTAGACCCCTCTTGCTTCCCCAACAAATCACACAGTAGTGACAGATGCGTCACTCCTGGGATTGGGCGGCCATCTGGAGAGGTGGAGATCAGAGGGCTCTGGTCTCCTTCAGAATCTGCACTCCACATCAACTTGCTGGAGCTCCGTAGAATTGAAAGCCTTTCTTCCTTCTATCAAGGGAAAGCTGGTTCAAGTGTTAACAGACAACACTACTGCCATGTGGTACGGCAACACACATGGTGGGGTCGTAAACCCTTTGCTAAAAGCCCATGCGTCTCTGGACATGGCTGGAACAGCAGGGCATATATCCCTGGTGGTTCAACACCTGGCAGGTTTCCTGAACACCAGGGCGGACAAACTCAGCTGTCGGTGCCTAGCGGATAACAAATGGCATCCTCATCTGGGGGTGGATCAAGATCTCTTTCGGCAGCAGGGAGAGCCTTGGTTAGACCTGTTTGCCTCCGCAGAGAACTTGCAATTTTAGCGCTTTTGCGTGTTGGAGTTTCCAAGGCGACTTTTGTTTGGAGATGCTTTTTTCCTCAAGTGGAGCTCAGGCCTCCTATATGCCTTTCTGCCCATAATACTCATGCCCAGAGTGCTCAAGAAGATCAGGAGCGACGGGGTCCAAGTCATTCTTGTGCCTCTGGAGTGGGCACGGAGAGTCTGGCATTCCAAGCTTCTCCAACTGAACATTGATTCTCCGACCAGGTTGCCCCTTCAGGAGGATCTTCTATCGCAGCAGCAGGGGAGGGTTCTTCACCCGAACCTGTCAACTCTACGCCTTCTTGCGTGGAGATTGAGCAGCCGCAGTTGATAGCATTCAGCCTTCCTCCCCAAGTCTGTAATGTTATTTTGGCAGCCAGGCACACCTCTTCCAAGACCGTAAATGCCTGCCGGTGGAACAAACTTGTAAAATATTGTACAGAAAGATCTATTGATCCTGTTTCTGCTCCTCTCTCTCAAGTTCTACTTTTTATTTTGACCCTTGCCCAGCAGGACTCTGGTCTGGGTACTCTCAAAAGGTACCTTTCGGCCCTGTCTCCCTTCTTGAGACTACCAGAACACTACCATCTTTATTTAAATCCCCTTTCTTAAGGAGTTTGTACATATGTTTCCATCTGCCCCTTTCATCATGCCTCCGTGGGACCTTATTTTGGTTCTCATCTTCCTGATGTGTGCGCCGTTCAAACCTCTGCACAACTGCCCCCTCCGGCTACTTACCAACAAAACAAACTTTTTAGTGGCAATGTCGCTTGCCAGGAGGGTTAACAAATTGCATGCTCTGTCATCTAAGCTTCCTTACCTTCGCACTAGAGCCTCTTTCTTTCTGAAAGTGGTAACTCCATTCCATGAGGATCAATCAGTCACCTTGCCCACTTTCTAGGTTCCTCCGCACCCCTCTTAAGAGGAGCGACTCCACCGTTTGGATCCAAAACGTTCTTTGTCATTCTACCTTGATCGTATAAAAAAGTTCCTGGTGGACGACCAACTCTTCCCGGGGTACGTTGGATTAAGGTATGGTTGTGTGGTGCAGAGGAGGACTATTTCACAATGGGTCGTCCTCTGCATCAGAATTTGCTACACTCTAGCCAAAAAGCAGCCTCTTGAAGGCTTAAGGGCTCATTCCACCAAAGCTAAGGCTGCTATCATGGCATTGTAATGTGGAGTTCCAGTCCTTGACATTTGTCAGGCAACAACGTGGGCATACCTGCACACGTTTACCAAGCTCTAGTGCCTGGACAGTCTTCTACGGAGATGGTATTGCTTGGGTATCTATTCGAAGTTAAAGAATCTGAGGCTGGATGCCTCTATCACTTACTTACCTTCGGTAATGCCTTAACTGGTAGAGAAATGATCTAGCTGCAGATTCCTTACCGACCCACCAAACCTCCCTGTGCTATGGACAGGTTTCTAGGGTCAGGGCTGATTCCTTTCAGGGCCCTAGTTATTCTAATGACATCAATGTCAGTGCACTTCATGGCTCCGCACTCCTGGTGTACAAAGTTGTGAAAAGAAACTGATGTCAGCGCACCGAAGTTGCGCCTATATAGGTGAAGCAAATGTCACTACAGCGGAGACAACGCTGATGGCGTCAAGTGGAGCCGACAGATGCTACCTAATAGAGCTCAAGGGTTTTGCTCAATGAAAAGTCTTCTGGATCCTGTCTGACTCCTGAGAAATTCTAAGGTAAGGAATCTGTGGCTAGATCATGACTAGCAGATAAGGCGTTACTGAAGATAAGTAACTTGTCTGACGTCTTCTCAGATTTGAGCTTCAGGCAGTTGTTCCCCATCCAGTCTGCTACCATGCAGTTGGCAAGGTTGGTTCTGGTGGTGATTGTCTTGTCCATTAGGGAGAGTTGGATGTCATTGGCGTATGAGATGATGGTGATAACTTGTGATCGGATGATGTTGAAGAGCGGTGTCATGTGTATGTTGAAAAGGGTGGGGCTGAAAGACGTTCCCTGTTGGACTCTGCATATCAGTTTCTTGGTCTCTGATGTGAAAGGTGGCATCCTGAACTGTTGGGTTGTTCCAGTGAGGAAGGAACAGTTCCATTTGAGAGTGGATCCTTGTATGCCATTCTTCTGATGAGGGTGTTGTGGGAGTGTTGAAGGCCGCAGAGAGGTTGAGCAGGATGAGGGCCGCTGTTTCTCCTCGGTCCACGATCATTGTAATGTTGTTGGTGGCTGCGATGAGTGCTGTTTCTGTGCTGTGGTCCTTTCTGAATGTGTTGTCTAGAAGATGGCAAGATTCGAGGTGGGTTCAGAGTTGCTTGTTAATGACATCTCAATCACTTAGGCAGGCTAGGTAAGCAGGGAGATGGGTCAGACGTTAATCAGTTGATTTGGGTGGGCTGTGGGCTTCTTGAGGAAGGCATTAATTTCTGCAAGTTTCCATTCATCCAGGAAAGTGGTGGTCCTGATTGGAGGTGTTGATGATGTGGGTCATGGTGGTGCTGATTAGTGATGTTCCCAGGTTGTAAATGTGGTAGGTTCATGGGCCCACTGGGGCCCTGAGTGGTTTGTCTTCATGACTGGCACTGTGTCGTTTCTGATGAGGGTTGGCCATTCGGTTGGGTGGCTGTATTGGTTGGAGGTGCATAGATTAGTGTAGAGTCCTTTAGGGTTGGGTGGGTGTGTGAAGTTGCTGTAGATGTTTGTGATTTTGATGTGAAGAAGTTGGATAGATTATTGCAGTTATATTTATATAGTTTTATTCATAATAGGTGCATTTGTACAAAGAGATGCACATAGCTGAATACATACATATAATCTAAGTTTACAAATGGACATATGCACCATTGGTGTCTTGTGCATACTACTGCTGTACATTAGTATTTTAAATATGGTAGTCATGTAGGGAAGTGGCAGCTGTTGAGTAATCTTTTGAAAATAAGATGGTAACCTATGTTTCTTTTGTTTGAGGGTAATGAATTCCATAATCTGGCTGCTTGAACAGAGAAAGATGTTCCCCTCATGGGTTTTTCTTGTATGCTGGCAGTTTGAGATGGGGCGCCAAACTGTGCGAACGCTTCTTTGTTGTATGTATTTTGTGATTGTCTTTCTGATGATAAGTGGTCCTGTTCCATGCACTGCTTTCTGGGTGAGACAAAGCAGTTTGAAAATATATATTCCGGGAACTGGTAACAATTGTAGGGCCTTTAAGGTGGGGAATATGTCGGCTTGTGGCTTTATATGGAGCAGTAGCCTGGCAGCAGAGTTTTGAATTTGTTGTAGTCTTTTCATAGTTGACAGAAGTGATCCATGGAAAAGGCTATGGGTGTAATCAAGTTTAGACATTTGTGTGGAAATTCTAGGTGGGGTAATATGCGTCACAGAGTTTTCAAAGTATTGAAGCTTATTTTGCTAACTTATCTACTTGGTCATTCATTGGTAGCTTAGAGTTCATGGTAATTCTGACGTTGCTTACCTCCTTGGATATTTTAGGAGGTGGTCCCCGATTGTCAGGCCAGGTAGAGTGTGGGTCATAATTTTTCCAATCACACAGATAACTTTCATTTTTGGACGCATTCAATTCATGATGGCTCCATGTCATCCACTTATCAATGGCTCGGAAGCAACTGAAGAGTTTTTGAGTTTCTAATGTCTCTGTGGCTTTCTAGTTTACGAAGTATGTGTGTCGTCTCTGTGGTTATAGCAGGTACGTGAAAATGAACTGATCATTACTGCTAATGACTTCATGTAGATGTTGAAAAGCATGGTTAAGATGATAGTCTTGAGGTCCCATAGTTTATGATATAGGGTTTAGATAATAAAGGAGTAGAATGGATGACATTTGTTCTGTTTTGAAGTTAGGATATGATCCGGTCAAGAGCAATCTCCTGTATGAATGCTACTCTTTCTGTTAGTTGCTGAGGAATAGTCCATTTGCAATAGTTCAGTAGTTGTTTGGGTTTCAAGGGTCCAGGTTTTTTTTTTTTACATAATGGGCATATGTATGTCTTTTTAAAGTCTTTTGTAAGAATCCCTGTTGTCAAGAAATGATTTATGATTGTTCTGACTGGTGTGGCTGCAGAGGTTGTTTAAAGGATGTTCTTGAAAAATTGTGGTGGGCAAGGGTCACAGGGGCAACCAGGTGGCCAGTTTGCTATGACAAGATCCATAAAATCAGTTTCTGATAGTTGTTTGAGGGAATTCAGAGACTAGGTTAACTTACCCCTGGGGGGCTGATGGAAAAGGGCTGGTGCTAGTGGTTTTCCTTAGGTTTACATAGGAAATCCACATGTCTACTTTGGTTGTGTAAATGATTTGCCAGTTTGTCAGTAAAGTCTTGAGAAATAGGATGGTTTGCTTCTGTGCATTTGGGTCTATGAAATTTTATAAAATTCTTTATTTGCACCTTTTGTATTCTGAATTCTCTTTGAATGCTAGCTTTTTTGATAGGTGACTTGTATTTTCTGTTGTATTTGTGTAGGCTAAGTTTCTATTGAGTGATGTTTGTTTTGAGCCAGATGCATTACAGCTTTGCAATTTGTTTTATCTATTTTTTAGTTCTGCATTCATCCAAGGTACTTGTTTTATTTTGGCATGAGGTGTTAGCTGAATAAGAATATCAAAAGCTTCAAGTAGCCACTCCTAGAGTTTTGTAACTGGATTTATTTTGTCCAGATCTGTATTGGATGTTAGTTGTGTTTCTAGTTTCTCAAAATTCAGTTTGCTTCAAGTTCGATATGTGCTTGCTGGTAAGGTGGCCTTAGGTGTGAAGAGTTGTGGTGTCTTGTGTTGGACGCGACAGATGGTGGTCCAACCACATGACTAGAGTAATCCTTTGGAAAGTGACTAGTTCTGGATTGGCATAAATAACATTAGGATGGCAGAAGTGACATTAGGATGTGTTCAGCAGTTTGGGGGTGATTTGATGTAGTCTCAGTGGGGCAGATTTACAAGCCCAGTACGCCACATTTGCGCAGCCCTTGCGTCACTTTTGTGACGCAGCGGTGGCGTAAAGCCAGCGTCATGCTGCTGGGTATTTACAACGTGACGCATCTAGGGAGATGCGTCACGTTGTAAAGCCCGGCGTGGGGGGGGGGAGGGGCGTTCCGTTGCAGGAACGCCTCCTAAAAGTGGCTGAGTGAAATCTACAAGATTTCACTCAGTCACTTTTAAGGCCATGATGCGTCAAAACCCTGCGCCTGCTTGAAGCAGGCGTAAGGATTGACGCAGCATGTTATGCATAAGGGCACCCCGAGCCTTGCTGGAGCTGCGTCGCGACTCCAGCAATGCGTCATCTTTACGACAGCAGATGCGTCACGCATCTGTCTATTCTTGCCCCATGGTGCGCCGCATTGTAAATGCGGCGCATCCATGGTGGCACAAGGGGTGTCTTCCGTGACGCACAATAACTGGCGCATCCCTGCTGATATGCAGGAATGCACAGTTATTGTAAATCTGCCCCAGTGTGTCTAGGTTAGTGATGATAGTATTGGGATGGGTTATATTAGGTTTATCAAATCATATGTTTAGGTCACCTAGGATGCATATATTCGAGTGTAGTGTCAGAAGGTTGGAAAATGGGTCTAGGGAGGTTCCATTTCAAGGTGTGGTCCGAGAGATCCCTCTGGGGATAATTCGTTGGGCGAATACAAATTTTAATAATAATAATAAAGGCGGAGACCGTTACAGAAGAAAGTTGGTGTAGGGTTGCATCTGGTGATGAGGGTCTCACGACCTTGTATGGAAACATCTCCAGCTTTGGTGAGATTTAATGTTTGCTTGAATATAAACAGCTAGTCCACGGACTCCTTCTGCCTATGAGAGCTTTGTACAATACTAGTGCCATGCCATCCCCCAACCATGATTCAGTTATGAATAGCAAGTCAGGTTGTGTGTCTGTGAGTAGGTCGTAGAAGTGGTGTTTGTTTTTTAGAAAGGGATCGTGCATTTATTAGTAGGCGGTTTAGAAATTGTATTTTAGTGGTTGTGTAAGTTTGTTTTCTGGAAGAGTGATTAGTATCTTTGGGCTTGTAGTAGGTGGATTATTGGTGATGTTAACTGTTATGGATTTTCAAAAGTGGTTGTCTATATCATTATCCTCATCCAACAGGCCTAGAAGGCATTTTGTTGGGTATGTGTGTGCAGGTGGGGAGAGTAAAGGTTTAGAGTGAGGTGGTGGGCAGTGGAGTTGTTTTTGTGGTGTATCCTTGTTGCGTAATAGACAAGGAGATGCAAAGTTGTGAACAGGGGTGTGTTGTTTGTCTTTTACGTATGTTGTGGGTGGAAGATGTGTGTGTGTGGGGGGTAGTGGAGCATGTGGGTCATGTATTAAGGCTCTAAATTGTGCAATGGATGAAAGGCGAGTGGATGAGTATTGTTGTGTATTTTAGGAGTTTTGTGTTGTAAATGTTCGAAAATATGTGTGCAAAGTTGGTGTAGGATGTTTATTATTTGTGTGGTGTGGTTTTGTGTTATGTTGGTGATATGTGTGTTTGATTGTGGTGTGGTATAGGGCAGAGTAGTGGTTTGTGTGAGAAAATGGTGCCATTGCGAGGCAGTAGGTGTAGATGTCTTTTGTAGTATTTTCGAGAGATTGAATTGTGGATTCAGTGTGTTTGTGGTGAATGAGTAGTATGCATTTGCTGATGATGTGTTTGTATGTTTAATGATGTGGATGGGTTATGATGGTGGTTGGTAATTGGAAAAAAGGGCAGCCTTTCTGTCCTTAGGCCAAACGTGTCCCAAACAGGGAACTGCTCTTGTCCTCTCTGCCCTTAGTTGAGATGCCCTGAGCCCTAAGTTTAAATAGCCCTTGATAGGGTGACCTTGCTTCAATGGGGGTCCTAACTAATGAGAGCTCTAGCCCTAGCCCTAAAAGTTAGAGTCAATGGGAACCCTGGCCCCATTACACAATCAGAGACTTAGCCACCAATTTAAACACAAGCCCAATAGAAACCCCATCAGCTAATCAGAACGCAACCCTAAACCCTAGCTCTAATTGAAATCCTAGACACCAATCGGAACCCTAGATAATCTAAACTCAAACCCCAAGCCCAAGGAACCAATCAGAAACCTAGACATATCAGCCAATCAGAACTCATACCCTAATCCCTGGGTCCAATAGAAACCCTGGCCCTAGGAGCCAATCACAACATGGATGCAACAACCAATAAAAAACCTACTTAAAGAGCATGTGATCTTAAACTTAAAGGGATACACAAGTTGTTAGGGGAGGGCAGAGGGACAGGCACCGAGTAGTTTCAGTTGCCCTGTGGGCCAATCCGTAAAGTTGAAACTGTAAGCAGGGAAGTGGCAGCTGTACCTTAGCTCAGAATCTCCTTGGATAAAGACCGGTCCAATTCCCACATTGCAGGTCCTGTTCAACTCTGCAGGTAGGGCTACTAAATAAATAATGCTTTTTGCACACTTAAAAACCTTGTTTTTCTAGTAAAAAAACGAGTCCTACATACACTTTACAAAAACATTTTCTAACCACAAAACAAGTTAATCAGTCTCTTAAACCCTCAGATTAGGGATTTGATTTGCCTTTTTAGATTCTAGTGTGTGTGGGGGGGGGTGGGGAGGGGGGTGTAAGGGGATTTGCCTTCCAGTAGCCTTAGCACAGATTGCTTAAAACAAGAAAATAAATTTGAACAGCCCTGCAGAGAGCAAAACTGAAAGTAAAATTGCCTTGCACAGTGTGATCTCTTACCACATTTGGTTTGAGCTGGCTCTCTGGGCTGTTTGGGGCTCACAGTAGCTGGGGCCACAAAATGGAGGTTTCTGAATTGGATACACTGATAACTATATCTGATAAGTTCCTAATGAACTATCTGGAAAACCTGCATATCTTTTTTAATTTTTAAAGTCGTCATGCTGATGCCTTTAAACTAAGGGCATTACTTCCACACACATCAATTCCAGATATACAGCTTTGTTCTATGACCTGAGAATGCCTGCATTACAGATCACTGCACACATTGGTGTGAAAAGATATGCGAGGCCCATTCTAAGGGTCCTTATGCATCCCATTATTACTGGGCAGTGTCTGTTGTGGACGCCTTTCTTTACAACTGGTACTGCAAGTACTATGACACTTTCACTGGAAAAGCATGTTACATTCCATTTACTCTTTGCACTCTCAGTGTGAAGCAGCCGAGCCAGAGCTTGTTCTAAGTGGTCGGCTTATGTTTGTAACCGAGGTAGAATTTAACACATTAATCAAACTCAATAAATTAAATGCCCAGTGAGAGATACATCATTAAAAAATAATAGATTTTAAAATACTTGTAAAAATATTAGGTCAGTAGAAGTGATGAACAAGAGAATAAACTAGGGTTTTAGCACGTTTTTGGGGTCAATATACCATCTGAATTTCATTTATAGAAACTTTTGCAGAAAGGTACGACAACACAGGTAACAAAGATGTATGAACAGCATTAGTATGACTTGGTCATTACTAGGCCTTGGCTTACAGTCCCTAGTCAAACATATTTATAACCAGAGTGGTGCAGGGCAGGACAGCCTGCACTGCCCTGCTTCACAAGGAAAAGGGCATGGATGCGCTATATTTATCCAATACAAAGCATTCCTGTCCCATTGCGCTGGTGCTGTTTCAGCAGCCTAGCTCCAACGCAGACACTCTTGCACCATGGTGCAAGGGTACCTGTGTTGTAGGCAGGATTCTCTTTTGTTTTGTGCAGGAAGGAGGATCTTCCTGCACAAAAACAATCCTGAGAGGCTTTTCCTCTTTCAATGTGTGCCGCACACATTGAGGTAAAAACAAGGACAAAAAAGATATTTCTCCTCCTTACGCCTCACCGGAGGAGGCGTATCTTTTTGGCACATTCTCAAGTTTACCACGTTTGATAAATCTGGGAAAGCGTCAACTATGGGAGTTGCTTGGGAATACCCACACAGCGCCCATGGAATGCCTCTCTTGTGCAGAGTAATACAACACAGCGATTTGCAGTGTGTTGCATTACTCCATATTTTTGAAACCATTCAAAGCCACGCAAAGTGACTTTGAGTGGCTTCAAAATGATGGCTTTAGGTTCGCATCATGCTTACAGTACCTTATGACACAAACTGTGTCATAAATATGGCCTTTATGACTGCACCTTGCCCTAGATTCGTTGTAGCTGAGGGGCATCTCTGTCCCAAGTCCCGAAAATATTGTAAACACCATGGGAGTAAACAGGCTTTTTGCAGGTTCTCCCCCATTTTGACTACTAGGCATAGGTGGGAAAACACAGACGGGGGTTGGAGGGTCTAAGGGAATTTAAAGACCTGCCCAGGTTGTCATCCCCTGATACACGTAATGCAACTACAAAAAAAACCCGGGGGTCTACACAGCAAAAGAGACAAATGTGCTCAAAAAAACCATATGGATCAGTACGTCAACAAAGTACTAACTAGAACGTCTAAATGGTCTATTATAGAGTTGATAATCCAACGCATGTGACCACCTGCAAAGGTAGGTGAGATCCAAGATCCAGAGATGGATTACCATCAAAATCTTGTTAGTGATCTTATTTTCTCATCTGGTCATCCACAGGGTTGGACTGGGGTGTCTCTGGACCATTGAGACTACTTCCAGATCCACCTGTCAGGACTGGGGTCAAGCCCACAATCGCTTGTAGACCATGCGTGGGATCACTAAATGGAACCAGGTGCAGTGCAAAGAGTGAAAGTGTAGGGAAAGTGAAATTAATATGGAATAGAGAACGAACAGTAAGGTAACTTTAATAGCTGTAAGCCTCTTTCTATTTAAAAACCAGAACAGCGCAAACACGCAGTATAAACAAATGACTGCTTAGGGGCCGACATGTTTCTGCCAAATAGGGGAAATACTCCCTTGGCTTTCTTCAGGGCCTCTGTTCTTAAAAAAACTTTTGCTACTGCTAGTGCACAAACCACACTCAAAAATAATCAAGAAAATAAATACAGTGACATCTTAAAGGATATATATTTCTATTCCTCCATGTCAGCTGGTGTATCAATCACCTAAAATAATAATGCAAAGTGGTGTAAGTACATTGAATATTCAACAATACACGTCCATTTAAAAAGGACCAATGCAGTTCCTTACTCACCCTTCTTGACAGGGGAAAATACCTCACCTCACCTGGACCAAGCTCAGAGTAAGGGAGGCCACGCTCTAGAGTTTAGAAAAGAAGGGGAAACCCAAATTGAGAGGCAGAAAAAGAATTATTCCTTTCTATCTACAGGGAGTCCCTGATAGGTGTCTTATCTCTGAAGCACAATCTCTCAGCCAATCCCCAACTGTGTTCACCCACAGACTCTCCAACTACATAGTGTGGGAGAATGAACTTAGCTGTCTCACTATAGGGACTTTAGGCTCAAATTCACAGAATATTAGAGACCACAAATTAGTGGCTACACTCACCTCTCCGTCGTTGCCCCGACCTATGTCTGAGGTTGGGGGAGGCACCGCTCGAAGAAAAAGAGCGTCATATATTGGTGCAACTCCTCATGAATCCACCAATCAAAGCGAGGGTGGAGCAACACATGTATGGAGAAGCGCCAAGAAGTCTCAATTGATTTGGGCGAGTCACTTGATGACATCATTGTGGATAAGCTTCGTTTACTGTTTTCAAAAAATGTGGTCACGGCCGACCGACGAGATTCATTTCAGCTCGGCGTAATCTTAGTGTGTAATGAAGCGTATTATCGCGAGATCTCTTGTGAGAACTACAAAAAGTGGGAAATGTAGTCCGCCGCATATGGTGTTCGGTTCTGGGTCTATTATTTTTGAATGTTTCACATGCCTCTATCTCGTTCTGGCTTATGATATCGGAACAGGAGGCCGATTTCTAAACTAAAAGCACTCCGAGTGTTTATGCCGATGTGTTATAATCCCATCAGGCCTAACAGCAGATAATCTGACTAGCCAATAGGGAGCTCGTGTGTTTATTCGTAGGAGATGGGAATTGTAGTTCGCAAGCTCGAAGGGGCAAGGGTTCTATCCTTCTCTCAGCTAGTTGTAGCAGTTAATCCACGGGAGGCGGTGTGGTCAGCCTTGTGTTTATTCTTTATTGTGCGTAGTTAAAATCTTTTGGAAAGCTGTACCACGATTTGTAATGTGACATAATAATGATAACTGGACCCAGTCTGTAGGTTCTGTTTACTGGGTCCAGTTATCATTATCATAGAAAGAGGGAAAAAAGGAGAAGAAATTAATACATGTCTCTATAGATGACGATGAGGAATCTTCTCCTTAACTTCTTGCCCTGCAGGGTTTTAACTTTTAACTCTTTGTAACCCTTCTCAGTAGGGATGTATGACGTTACAACGCATGCTATTACAACGCATGCCTTTACGACGCAAGTTTTACAACGCAAGTCGTTACAACGACTTGCGTTGGGGGGCGCTGGATAGTGAAAATTATAATTTACTATTCCAACTCCAGTCCCCGTGGATAGTAGGGAAGGTGTTGGAAACTATTCCCTATCCTAGAGCCCCCCCAGCGCAAGTCGTTGTAAAAGTTGCGTTGTAATGTTGCGTTGTAAAGGCACTTTGTTGTAAAAGTTGCATTGTAAAGGATGTTCCCCTCTCGGTAGGCCATCCTTTCAAGAAACAATTCATCACTCATTAGCAGGCAGGAACAGCGAGCACTAAGACTTTTTTTCTAGGTACCTAGCATCAGAAAGGTTTCCTTAGACATTGCCAACTAAGTTGAAATCAAGGGAGAATGTGCTAGTGTCTTTGACCGATTAGCAATTACTTGGTCTCACAATTGCTTCATTAGGCGCCCTCTTTACTGTCATGGAAAATTTGTACCAGCCTTTTTTAGGTCTTGCCTAGGCAGCGCATTCGCTGTCCCTCGAGACATGATGTATCTACTGTGTGAGCTTTTAGCACGCTCATCCATTTTTGTTGGAGAATAGTTTACATTTATCCCTCCTTCCGCTGTTACGGCAACGCTCTAGAGACTGGCCCTTTTACATATATCACTTCACTATCGGCCATATGTTGGTTTTGCACACTACTTTCTCTTTTACCTTGGCTTGTTTGGTTTTCCTAATTACATTGTGCCTTTGACAGTGTGATTATTTGGATACAAATAGAGAGGTAAGCATGCTGTTATTGATCCATTTTATGAAAATAGAAGCGGCTTTAAGTTGAACACTTTCAACTTTTGATTCTTTCTTTTAGGTTTCAATCGTTGGTGAAATAAGACCAATATCAAGAGATGCCTCCTCGTGCTCTCCAAATGCGGCATGTAATGTGAGGTTACTTAACAATATATCCTGTAAGTACACAGTGCAACACCACCGCAGGACCACTACAGCACCAGTCAGCATCACTCAGCGCCACTTCAGCAGCACCACCAGATCATCACCTGAGCATCACTCAGCAGCACCTGAACACGACCTCCACCTAAGCATCACTCATCCCCAGCGCAGCACTACTTCAGCATCAGTGCAGCAAAACCACCTCAGCATTAGAGTAGCACCAGCACAGCATCACTCAGCATCAGTGCAATCCCACCACAGCATCAGCACAATCCCACCACAGCATCAGCACAGCACCACCTCAGCACTGACGCAGGGCCACTCCAGAATTAGCACAGGACCACCTCAGCACGAGTGCGTCATCACCTCAGCATAAGCGCAGCACTAGCTCAGTATCACCTGAACACAAGCACAGCATCACCTGAGCACCACCAAAGCATCACTCCGCACCACCTAAGCATCACTCCGCACCAACGTAGTATCACAGCGTACCACCTCCGCACAAGCACACCACCACTTCAGCACTACTTCAGTATCACTCTGCACCAGTGCAGCGCAGCACCAGCACAGCACCACCTCAGCACCAGTGCAGCACTACCTCAACATCAGCACAGCACCACCTCCACATCAGTGCACCACCAATAGAGCAGCCTCACCTCAGCATCACCACTTTAGCATCAGCTGAGCACCACCCCAGCATCAATGTATGATAACCTCAGCACAGCACCAACTCAGCATCAGTGAGTACCACCTGAGCACTAGCTCAGCACCATCATAGCACAGCCTCAGCACAGCACCACTTCCTCATCAGTGCACCACCACCAGTGCACCACCAACTCAGCATCAGCTCAGCACCAGAGCAACATCATCTCAGCACAGCACCACCACCGTACCTGTGCACCACCACCTTCAGTGTCCCCATCTGAGCACCATCGCAGCACCACTTCAGCCTCAGTGCAGCACCACCTAAGCATCAGCACCACCTAAGCACTAGAGCAGCACCACCTCAACAGCAACCCCACATCAACGCAGGACAACTTCAGCATTAGCAGAGCATCACCTCAGCACCAACTCAGCACCACCTGAGCACCAGCACAGCATCACCTGAGCACCATCAAAGCATCACTCAGAACCACCTTAGTATCACTGCGCACCACTTGAGCACTACCTCTGCACAAGCACATCAGCACTTCAGTGTCACCAGTGCAGCACCCCTTCAGCACCAGCATAGCACCTGGACAGCACCACCTCAGCATCAGCGCAGCACCATCTCAGCATCAGCACACCAACACCTCCGCATCAGTGCACCACCACCAGCGCAGCCTCACCTCAGCAGCAACTCAGCACCACTTCATCGTCAGCGCAGCATCACCTTAACACAGCACAAATTCAGCATCACTCAGCACCACCTGAGCACCAGCTCAGCAATACCAGAACACCAACACAACACCACCACAGCATCACTCAGCACCACATCAGCACAGCACCACCTAAGCACCACCTCAGCATCAGCACAGTACAATCGCAGCACAGCACCACCTCATCAGTGCAGCACCAGCTCAGTAGTAGCACAGCCCCACCCTCAGAACCATCAATATCGCCACAGCACCACCTCCACATCAGTGCACCCCTACTAGCACAGCCTCACTTCAGTATCAGCGAGGCCTCACCGCAGCACAGCACCACCTGAGAACCAGCTTACCACCACCATCTAAGCATGACTAAGCACCACCACAACATCACTCAGCACCACTTCTGCATTACTCAGCACCACCTCCACATTTGTACACCACCACCAGCGCAGTCCCACTACAGCACCAGCGCAGCCCCGCCACAGCACCAGTGCAGCACCAGCACAGCACCACCTCAGCACCACTAAAGCATCACTCAGCACTACCTCCGAAACACTCAGCACCACCTCTGCATAAGCACACCACCACCTCAGTATTACTCAGCACAGCCTTAGCGCAGCACCACATCAGCACAGCACCACCTAAGCACAGCACCACCTGAGCACCACCATAGCTTCTGCAAGACACCATCTCCTCATCAGTTCACCAGCACAGCCCTACCTTAGCAGCAATACAGCCCCACCTCAGCACCAGCACAACCACACCTCAGCATCAGTGCATGTTCAGCTAAGCACAGCACCAACTCAAAATCAACTGAGCACCAGTGCAACAGTACCACCACCATGGCATCACTCAGTATCACTCAGCATTACCTGAGCACCACCACAGCACCACCTCAGTATCAGCACAGCACCATCTCTGCATCAGCACAGCACTACCTTTTTAGTGCACCACCACTAGTGCAGCACAAACTCAGCACCAGCGCACCACCACCTCAACATCAGCACAGCACCATCTCTGCATCAGCACAAACTCTGCATCAGTGCACCTCCACCAGCGCAGCCCCACCTCAACACTAGCGTAGCCCCACCTCAGCAGCAACTTAGCACCAGCAAAGCATCACTCCAGCACAGCACCAACTCAGCTTCACTCAGCACCTCCTCGATGTCTCTCCAACATCACCTTCGCACCACCACAGCATTAGCGCAGCACAGCCTTAGCACGAGTGCAGCATCTCCTCAGCATCTCCTCAGCATCAATCAGCAGTACCAGCACAGCACCGCCTCAGCATCATGCAGCACCACCTCCGCACAAGTGCACCACCACCTCAGCACCAGTGCAGCACTGCCTCAGCACAACATGAGCGCAGCACCACCTTAGTATCAATCCCACCTCAGAGCACTACCTTAGCCACAGCACCACCTCACCATCAGCACAGCACCATCTCGGCATCAGCACTCCCACCAATGCAGCACCGACTCAGCATCAATCAGCACCACCTAAGCACCTAAGCACCAACACAGCACTGCCTCAGCATCACACAGCACCACCTGAGCACCACCTCCACACAAGCTCACCTCCACCTCAGCACCTGTGCAGGACCACCTTAGTATCAACGCCACCTAGGAATCAGCACAGACCACATGAGCACCAGCACAGAACCACCTCACCATCAGCACAGCACCATCTCAGCATCCACACAGCACCAACTCCACATCAGTGCACCACCAGCAGCGCAGTCCCACCTCGGCACCAGCACAACCGCACTCCAGCACCAACACAGCACCACCTTGGCATCAGCACAGCACCACCTCGGCATCAGCACAGCACCACCTCGGCATCAACAGATCACCTCAGCACAGCAGCAACTCAGCATCAGCAGAGCACCAGCACAGCACCACCTCAGCACCAGTGCAGCACCACCTCAACATAAGCACAGCATCATCTCAGCACCAGCTCAGCACTACCTCTGCAGTAGTGCATCACCACCAGTGCAGCCCCACCTCAGCAGCAACTCGGCACCATCTCAGCACAGCATCCCCTCAGTACAGCATCACCTGAGCATCAGCTCCGCACCACCTGAGCACCAGCGGAGCACCACCACTTCAGAATGACCTGGCACCACCACAGCATCACTCAGCGTCACTTAGCACCACCTCAGCATCAGCACAGCACCACCACAGCACTGCCTCAGCACCGCCACTAGTGCAGTGCCAGTGCAGCACCACCTCAGCACCAGGGCAGCACCACCTCAACATCAGCACAGCACCACCTCTGCATCAGTGCACTACCAGCACCACCTCAGCATAGCACCAACTCAGCATGACTCAGCACCACCTGAGCACCAGCACATCACCACCTTCTTTAGCATGACTTAGCACCACCACAGCACTACCTCAGCATCAGCACCATCTCCTCATCAGTGCACCAACACCACCAGTGCAGCACCAGCACAGCACCACGTCAGTATCAGGGCAGCACCACCTCAGCATCAGCACTGCACCACCAACTTTAGCATGACTCAGCAGCACCACAGCACTACCTCATCAGGAGCGCAGCATCTGCTCAGCATCACTCACCACCACAGCATCACGACTGCACCAGTACACCACCTCAGTACCCCCTCGTAATCTGGCATCTGTTGATTCTCCCTTCGCTGCTCATGTTGCAATTCAGGTACTTTTTCCCCAACCCCCTCCCTCCAGTTATGTCCTCACCCTCCCACCCATAACAAAAAAGCTATAACAAATGAGCATTAGAACAGGCAGAAAGATGTTGCTAGCATTGCAAGGAAACAAAAACTACAAGAAATTTATAGGTACTTTTTTTTTATTTTTAAATAGAGTTGTTCAGTTGTACATAGTGTCTTCTTGGTTATATTAAGGTAACAAAAAAGCATATAACACTTTTTTCTTATAACTTTTCAACATGCTGGGGGCGTGGCTTGCACACCGTCTAATATGGCGGCGTAGGGACGATGCTCCGACACCGACCTCCGCTCCTATTTGATTTTCAGCGGCTCCACCTGCGGAATTCTCCTTAAAAACAACTTTTTCGAAGTTTAAACATGAGGTGAGCCCAGCGCTCTTATTTCTTCATGTTTGGCTGCTCTGTAACCTTGGAATCCAGTGCGACTCGGCTCTCCCGATTCCGGACGCCATTTTGTTTTCTTTTCGCGTGATTTTCCTCTGAGGCGCGATGTTGTCTGCCACATTTTTCTTGTCCTGCAATGATTTACAAGTGACTTTTTCAACTGTATTTTTCTAAATTGGGCTTTCTATTAATCACTTTGCTGCTTTCTGGACTTTGCACATTTTTTCCCCCTCAAACATTCTTCTTGAACTGGATTTGCCACCTTTTTGAATGTCCATTCCACATTTCATGCTTCTTTCCTCTTTCTGGACACTTCCAGAAATGTTTAATTAGTCTTTATAAAGTTTGGTCCTGTTGGCTTTGTCCTCGTTATGTTGATCCTGTACTGACTGTCGTTATATTTACCCATTGTGTTTATCCCTTGTCGAGTTATATCCTGATTTCATGTTTCCTCTTCTTCTATTATTATTCTCTCTTTCTCTTTTTACAGATGTCGCATTCCTCTTATCTCTCCTGGTGTGTCCCATTAGTTTCGTGATTTTTTTGAAGTTTTTGTAGCGGATGTCTGGTGTTTGCTCTCGTTGTTGTCGTCGTCTTTTGGCGCCGTCACCCTCATTCTTCGTTTGCTTCCGTAAGTATGTTTTTCAGTCGTCTATTTTTGACTTGTACTGTCTTCTTGTTCTTTATCCTTTTCTCTTCTTTATTTATTTCATCAATCTTTTTTCCTTCTTTTCTTTGCCTTCATCATTGCTTTTACTCTGCCTCTTCTCCCTTCTTTTTTCCTTTTTTCTCCCTACATTTCAGCTCCTTCTTCTTTATTCTTGCATTTTTCTCCACAATTTCTCTTTTTTATACTAGTAAGCATGCTACTGCTTATATTTTTTCTCTGACTCACTTTCCGGGTTACTACTTGGAATGTTAAAGGTTTAAATAACGCAATTAAAAGGCAACGGGTGTAATCTCATCTAGCCAGGCTTAAAACTGATGTTGCCCTTCTTCAAGAATCCCATCTCTCAAAGACTGAAGCTTTGAAACTCAAACGTTGTTGAGTGGGATATGTATTTATCTCTCCTGCAGTGGGTAAGAAAAACAGAGTTGTGATTTTGTGCCATAAAAAGTTGAATGTTTTTATAATTTCTCATGAATGCGATGTTGATGGTCGTTGGGTGATTCTTAAATTACTTATAGATAAGATTCCTATTGTTATATTCAATGTTTATGCTCCTACTGGTGTTGATAAATCCTTTTGGCCTTCCATTTCTGATAAGTTGGTTACACTTAATGATGAATATATTATTTTTGGTGGTGATTGCAATCAAATTCTTGACCCTATCCTGGACAGACATTCCAAAGTTAAATTCTCTCCATCTAGAATGCACTCCCAATTCACTACTTCTATTCACCATAATGCACTAGTAGATATCTGGAGATTATGCCATCCTGACCTTAGGGAATATAGTTTTTACTCTCCTTCCCATCACTCACAATCCCGTATAGACTATATTTTTCTTAGCAAATCTTTAGCTCAACATGCTATTCACTCTGACATTGGCTCCATTTTAATTTCAGATCATGCTCCTGTTCATGTTGCTATTGACCTCATTCCCTTTTCCCCCCATCCAGGTAGATGGAGATTCAATAATTCATTACTCCTTGATCCCACTTTTTGTACAAAATTCAATGCTTTTGCCACTGAGTTTTTTCTGATTAATCACACCCCTGATTCCCCTTTTGTTATGATATGGGATTCTTTCAAAGCAGCTTCTAGAGGTTTTATCATCAATGTTGTCTCACAGAAGAAAAAGCTCTTGGAAGCTCAATCTACCCAACTCCTTACTAAAGTTAAACAACTTGAACACGCTTATTATTCCTCCAATACTGGACCCTCTCTTAAAGACCTTATTGAGGCCAAATTTACTTTTAATAAATTAACCACAGATGCTGCCTCCAACTTCTTATTAAAGTGTAACTCCCGTTACTATGGAGGTCAGAATAAAATGGGGAAACTACTCGCCAATTACTTGAAAATACCGAAAGAGCAAACGAAAATTTAATCCATTAAGGGTTCTACTGGTGCCTCTTTTTTCAAAGACAAAGACATTCTAAATGAGTTTGTCACCTTTTACAAAACGCTTTACAATCCGGAAATCATTCCTACTTCAACCAACCTTCTCTCCTATTTTCAATCTACTCCTTCACCTCCTTCTGATCACGTTGATTTTGGAACCCTAGAATCTGATATCTCACTCACAGAAATCTCTCATGCCGTCTCGGTGTTAGGACGTGGAAGGCCCCTGGTCCTGATGGATTCACCATTGAATTTTACAATCATTTCGCTTCACTTCTTTTGCCAAAGCTTTTACTTTTATTCCAATCCTTTCTTGACACAGGCTCTTCGAGTGACACGTTTCAACAAGCTTTGATTTGTTTAATTCCTAAAGATGATAAGGATCATTCTTTATGCAAGAACTACCGCCCTATCTCCTTGGTTAATACTGACTACAAGATTCTTGCCAAGATTTTGGCTCTTAGAATAGATCCTCTTTTACCTAATTTAATTGGTCCTGAACTATCAGGTTTTGTTGAGGGACGACTCTCTTCTGATAACTCGCGAGTCTTTTTCAATATTCTAAGTAAGGCATCTTCACTAAATCGTCCTCTGGCCGCTATTTCTCTAGATGCTGAGAAAGCATTCGATAGGATTAGTTGGGACTTCATGTTCCAGGCTCTTAAATGGGCAGGTTTTCCCCCTAAATTTATTTCTGTTATCTCCTTACTCTATTCTGGCCCTCAGGCGTCAATATTTGTTAATGGTATGGTTTCAGATTATTTTGCACTCCACAGAGGTGTTCGACAAGGTTGTCCACTGTCTCCATTATTATTTGTTTTAGCCCTGGAACCTTTTCTTACCAAGATTCGACAGGACGATACTATTTCCAGTTTTCACTTTGGTTCCCAGCAAGTTAAACTTTCGGTTTATGCTGATGATATTCTTCTCTATTGTTCTGATCCGCATTCTTCTCTTCCCTCCTTCCTTTAACAGGTTTCTTCCTTTTCAGATGTTTCTGGATACCGTCTTAATGTTGACAAATATGAAATTTTGGCCCTAAATCCTCTTTGTCAGAAACACCTCTTTGAACATTATGGTTTTTCGTGGCAACCATCCAAGATCAAATACTTAGGCATTTGGTTTGCTCCCCTCTTGTCTGACACTCTTAAAATAAACTTTGATTTTGTAATTAAAAAATTGAATACTGCCATTACCCGATGGAACCCTCTCTTTTTATCTTGGTGGGGTCGTCTTAACTCAATAAAAATGATGTTATCACCTCTTATACTATACACCATCTCCATGATTCCAATTCATATCCCTGATTACTATTTTAAGAAGATCGATTCTACTCTACTTACATTTTTATGGAATGGTAAATGCTCTCGTATCGCTCTTGCTTACTTGAAGAAAGATAAATCTAAGGCTGGACTTCGATTCCCTGATTTTAAAGCTTACCATCGCGCTTTTTCCATGAAACAAGCTTCCCGTTGGCTCTCACCTGCTCTTCCTTTTTATCCTCCTCTTTGGCTAAAAATAGAATCTTCATTTATTGCTCCCTTTGAATTCTGCGAAATCATATCTTTTACATCCATTCTGACTTGTTTCCGCAACCCTATTATTTCCCACTCTCGTAAACTCCTTATCCCCTTTTTGTCTTTTTCTTATCCCTCTCTCAACTCGTCGCACGTACAGCCTATTTGGCATACTAAACAACTTAAGATTCGTAATCGTTCTATTTTCTGGAAGACTTGGTACTCTAAAGGTTTGTGATGGATTTCTCAACTCCTCTCCCGAAATCAGCCTCTGTCCTTTTCTGAACTCCAATCTCAATTCTCGTTACCTTCCTCTTCTCGTTCACAGTATAATTTGCTTTCTCCCATTCTTATTCAATACCTTCAGTCCCTTCCTATTACTAATGATATCCCGAATATATATCAACCTATATCCTCTGCGTTAGATGACTCTCCCTCCGCTTCATTTCTTTATAAATCTTTTCAACTTTCATTAGCTAGACCCAAAACTAAGATTGAACTTGCTTGGGAAAAGGACCTTTCACAAGATTGGCCAATTGCCTTTTGGGATAAGATTTGGTCCAACATTCATAAAACCTCTAGAGCTGCTTATACCACCCAAACCCTTTTTTTCATTTATAACCAAATTTTATTTACTCCATTGGTCTTATAGACTTTTTCATCGGATACTCCCTCCACTTGTTGGTCTTGCTCCTGCCCTAATGCAGATTTAAAACATGTGTTATTTGAATGTCCTTCCATACTCCAGTTTTGGAAACGTTTGGTCTTAAATACAAAAGATTTTTCAGATTCAAATCCCCTTTTCCATTACTCGTATTTTTCTAGGTTCTCTTTCTCCTATTTACCCTCAATCTGCACAACATTACATACGCATTGACCTTTTGATAGCTATTGCCTTTCACCTTCTTACTTCCAACTGGAAGCAAGCTAATAATGTTACATTTCACTCTTGGTGGAATGCGGTTTGCTTTCATCACCGACTTGATACTAATTATGTTTCTCCCATTTCACTGGCAATTAAAAGAGATCTCCTTTGGCTTCCTTTGGTAAATTATTTATCCTCATTTGCTCCCTCGATCACCACCTCTCACACTAGATCAGATGAAGTACGAAAACCACCTTGATTCTCCCAATGCCTTTTATCAATTACTCTAACTGATTGTTATTTACTGTTACTTGAACATTGTTATGCTTACGTTGTTTTTTCTATTTGCACAGTTTTGATTGCATTTCTCATTTATTCTTATATGCTTTGTAAATTCCTTTATTATTTTATCTTTTTATTGTATAACCTGTAAGGTTTCATCATTTTACCTGTTTTTTCCTGTTCTTTTGTTCTTTAATAAACTCAAACTTAAAAAAAACAAAAAACTTTTCAACATGCTGCATAGCAGCCACACTGCTGGACAACATAGTTTAAAGACATTTGCAATTCCAATAGCTCTGGCTAAACACGTATAAGGTCTCGAAGGCGTGACCTATTGGCTAAGACAATGCTTGTCCTTATTAATCCGTTCATAGCATATATCTCAGTAAGACTATACTATGAACACACAAACCTCTCAACCTTCCAAATGCAGGTCGGTCCAGTATATCTGTTCATCCATCCAACAAATCGACGTATTCAAAAGTGTTAAGAACCCACCACCATATAAAAATCCAGAGTAAATGTTGTGTTTTTTATCTTTCAAAGTCGCATACGTCTAGGTTGACTATGTCCTTATAATTTGTTTTAGTATCGATTTTAATTACCCATTTTTGTGTACTTTTTCATAGTCCGTAAGTCTCTTGTGCGGTGGTCCCTCCGATTCCAGGATGTGCTGATGAACTATTTGTGGTTCGTTGGCGGCCCCATACCACCTGATACACGTGTATACTGAAGGAGTTGGGCGGTGGTACCGCCTATTCTAGGATGTGCTGATCTACTGTTTTTGAATTGATTGGTGGTCCCATACCACCTGTGTACTGGCTAAAAAGGAGAAGTATGTCACACATCTCTGTTGGAGTCCTTGATGAATCTCAATGTTCAGGGTGTCTAGTTTGACAAAGTTTGACTAGCACATAACAGTGGTCTAGAAATATCTATACCCAGTTTAATCCATAACATTTCACGGTCTATGCTGTCAAATTCAGACAAGCAGGCCTTGCACCATGATGTTCCCTCCACATGCTTAATGTGATGGAGGACTGAGCTGGGAGTTTAACAGAGGAGCACAAAAACGTAAGGGCTCCTCGTCCCCCAGCTTTTCCACCTCGGCCATTGGGTTTTGACAAGGAGGTAGGTCGGGAGGTATTCTTGATTTTGGTGGCTGCCCCTACCCAAATACCCACAAGGATCTAGGGAGACAGAAGTTCTCTATGGTTGGCCCCTCTAACCCAAACCGAATCTCAAGTGCGCTTGCATGTCATCAGCCCCCACCCCTCAACACCAATAATCAAATTTGGGAACCAGAATCCGTCCCTCAGTTTATTTCCATGGTGAAATTAAGCAGGACAGGCTGTCCATATGCGCCTGAGGAGCCTTTGGCCTGCTTGGTAAATCAGGAAACTCCAATAACCTCTGTGAATATGTCCGTGCGGGAGAATTATGCACTGCAGATGGTAAGGGATTTATAATATTCTGGTGTCCTATGCACTGGCAAGGAAATACAGAGCTAGACTGGGCTAAACCTGGGCCAGGTCGCATGGTAGTGAACTATTGACGAAGAGAGTGTCAGATATTACAAACCTTTTGCGCAAAATGTTTTCTGTTGTATTTACTTTCCAGCACAAAACTTATTTTGCTCTGGAAAGTTGCCTAAAAGTGGCACAGCTCAAAGTACTTCTTTGAGTTATTCTACATGAGTGGAGCATTCCATTGGTTGTACCTGGGCATTTCCGTGCTCCCCTTTTATGTTTTTTACGTAAAACCCTATCTAATAAAAATAGTAGACAGGGTTTTGCACCAAAATATAACGCAACTTTGAAGAAAGCATTAAAAGGAGAAATAATTGTATTTCTTCTTTCTTTCCTGACTTTGAATGTGTGCTGCACTGTACAGAACATCAAGTAGGAAAATGTTTACAGTTTGCCTAGGTAAAGTATTTATCAGAACCTATGCTAGACTCCCACAGACACCTTTGCACTATGGCACAAAGGTTTGTGCATAGCGCTCGGCAGTCTGTGTCGCCAGCGCAAGGGAGAGTGCCATATCTCTGTAGATTTGGCGCTTTCCTTTTTTCTGCCTGTCATGCAGCACAGTGCAGCAGCTTTGGGTGCTGCAGTGTGTTGTGTGACAGGGTCGTAATTCTGTCCCATAGAATAAAAGAACCTACTAACATAGGGCTATGGATGTAACATAGTATCACAAATGTACATCCGACTAATCACTTCCTTAGGACAACTGTTGATAGGGTTACACACACAATGGGAAGCTGTCGACAGCAGGGCAATTGTAGATGAAGAATGGGATAGTGTAATTTAGCAGGTGACACAAGCCTCTAAAATTAGATATTTAATTGATCCAGATTATTTACCTACATTGTACCTACCTTACACCAGCTTTGCAAACGCCTCTGGGAATTAGCATTTACAAAAAAGTATTTTGAACTTGAAGGAACCATCTACTTGCAACTGCATGGAACTTAATGGGCAGTACATTTGCTCCCTGTCTTGCCTGCCTATGTGTCTCCAAATTTGAGGAATAAAACATATGGGCGAATAATTCCTACCAAAAAACCTACATGTTTGGTGATGGTTTGTTGACTGCATACAGGTATTATAGCAGGGTACAAAAGGTACTACGCAGACACTTTTCTTTTGTGGCTAAACAATAATGGGCATATTTATCAAGGTTTTGCATCACCCTTGCAAGGGGACTCAAGGGTAACGCAAAACCTAAATGAGATTTATCAAGTTATGCAAGGCCTCCCTGTGGGGTCCTGAGTGCACTGATAAATCTAGAGTAAAGTAAGGCAGTGCAAATCACTGCTGTGCTTTGCTCTGCAGTGGGGAGGCAAGCCAGGGATGGAGCATGGGTGTTCCCATGCATCCACCCTTGGATTCTGAAAAATTCCAAGATTTACCATCTGTAGACTTGGGAATGTGTCAGAATTGTAGGCCTTCCCACCAGAGGCGCAACAAGGAGAAATATCTTTATTTCTCATTTTTCCACTTTCTATGTGTGCTACCTCTGAGCCTTGTTTTTGTGCATCGTTTTTGAGCAGGAAGGTGTTCCTTCCTGCACAAAAACAATCCTG
The DNA here is from genome assembly GCF_964261635.1 of Lissotriton helveticus. NCBI lineage: Eukaryota > Metazoa > Chordata > Amphibia > Caudata > Salamandridae > Lissotriton > Lissotriton helveticus. The sequence continues at coordinate 1,026,077,054 of NC_136071.1, forward strand.
CCTGCAATGCAGGAACCCTTGCAACATGACACAAGGGTGCCTGCTTTGGCGCTAGGCAGCCAAAAGTTCGCCAGCGCTAGAAAAGGACAGGATTGCTCCGTGTAAAGGTAAATATGGCGCTAAGTATCTGAACTTTACGATGACTATGATAAATAAAGATGTCTCTTTTCTTGATCCATCCACAAGGTCAGACAATAGTATCATACAGAATAATGTATACAATAAACCTACGGATAAATACTATTTATGTCACTTTGAAGTGCACACTGCTCTCACATGCAAGGTTTCTAAATAGAGGCGCACAAACCATCCAATAAATTTACAAACAGATGCTATCCAAAGTACTTAGCAGAGCGAGAAGAAAAATGTGCCAAAAACAACAACAAGGACTCTTTGTTAGAATACAGAGAGAGAACAGAACCTGCACAGTTGATTTGTGTGAGTACATAGAGTAACCACTTTAATAAGGGGAAACATCATCAACAGACTTTGGTGTATCTTCAATTTCCCCCAAACTAAATTATGAGAAACGTTTATTTTCATAGGAATGGGATATAAATAACTTTGAGAGATATAGTGATACACACAAGACCAAGAGAAACTACCTCTTCAGACATGAATACCACATGAAATTTGCCAACTGTAACAGGGCATTTCCCCTACGGGCAATGTACTGTGTGTTGGTTCATGGCCGCTACGAAAACCATAGGCCACGCCTTCCACGTCAATGGGTACAACGCAATCACATTACCTGCAATTCTACTAATGTTACTATCTGATTACTTGTTCCTTTGGCTAAAGTACATCCGGTATGACCTCTAGAAAGGTTAAAATCAGACAAGGAGAACATTGAAATAACACTAAGGGCAATATTTACAATATTTTGGTGTAGGGCAGCACCGCAAGCCTTCTAGCAGCGCTACCCTATGTCAAAAGAAAAGGGCAGGAATGCACCATATCTACAAGGTACAGCGCAAAAAGAGGCGTTTTTCTCGTTCTCAAATGAAGCACACGTGAACAGAGGAAAAGGAAAAAACAAGGAGAAATGTAAACTTGTTCTGCCTGATTTGGGAAGGCGTCAGTTTTGGCGTTGCCCAGATTTATGGTACGGTGTAAATCTGAGGCAGTGTCAAAAACCATGGGTATTGCGTGGGAACACCCACAGCAACACCCATGGAACATGCCCCTTCACTAAGGCGCTGCCTTACTCCATATTTACAAGGCCATAAAAACCCATGCAGGGTGGCTTTGCGTGGCCTTGTAAATATGGGCCAGCAGACTGCGCCTCCAAAGCGTCCCAAAAGTGACGTTCCTGCGGCATAAAAGTGCCACATGGGCATTGTAAATATACCCTTAGGTGTCAAAGAAACACAGCAAGAACGACAGGCCACTTTTTAACAGCAGTCCATTAGGAAAATTACCTATACTGGGCTAGGTAGAGAAACGTATCCAGAATACAAACACCTTGAAAAATTACAAAAACAAGAACGTGTATACAGACTTAAAACACTTATATTGTGCCTGAATGGCAACATCTCAAGGAATCAGATGAACTCTATTATATGACTTTGTTGGCCAAGGAGTTTTGAAATATTAACAGGATACGTAATGGTCTTTATAACCATAACAAGATTTATGTTGTAGAAAAAAATTATCTTTTACGACATTAGTGGATTCACCCCTGTTTTGCACCAACAGTCTTTAAATGCTAGTTACCTATTAGAAGGGCTGTTGTGAATGCACGATCCACAATTACTAGCACTCATAAAATTCCGGTAAAATAAAACAAGAATCCTCCCCTTTTTTCCAAATTTTAAACTAGTGGAGTAGAATCGGTTTGATACAGGACGATAATGCTAATAAAAGTTAAATAACAGACACATTTGATTGGTTTTGGAAAGGTTCCATTGCTGTAAGGACCCCATCGAGATCCATCAACAATGATCACTAAACAGTGTTCAAGAAAGATGTGAAGCAAGGAAACTACTTTTTTCATCAGCCTTGATACCACACACGCTACATGTAATATCTGATGTTACACACTCCGGGAAGGAGCACGTAAAGAACGCAGAAAACGCTTATCACATTTATGAATGTGTGAGCATGAATACAGATGGGCCGGCATAGGTGAGAAGGTGACATGGCAGACTTGGAGTAGTGAGTATCTAATAACACTTTACCTTTTGAACAGGTAGTAACTTGGTTAGTTACCGGTAATCTTCATTACTCTGAGTCATAGTCTTCCTCGCCACAGTCCTGACTAGTGAGCTACTCTGTGGCTCCTGCACAGCATTCACCCCTATGAGTAAAAAAAGAGAACACACATGCCTCAACTAATATGGCCCCTACAGGAAGTGACACTTACCCATAAAGGCGGGCCATCCATGTGTGCTTCTTAAAATTCCTCCCCATAACTTTATTTCCCCCTCACACATCGAGAGGGAAGGATGTTAATGTAGGACTGTGGTGAGGAATACTGTGACTCAGAGTAATGAAGATTTCCGGTAAGTAAATGTCATTACCTACCTTGCCTGTCTTCCTTGCCCCAGTCCTGAGTAGCGGGTCTATATCAAATATGAGACTGGGAACAAATGGCTGGAGCATATCAATGCTACACAAAATGACTTAATTGGTTCAAGTTCAAAAGAACGGAAAAACATGCAGAGACATTATCATTGCCAAAAAACAGCTATCTCAAAAGCTGCTGAATAAACATCCCCCATCTGCAACTTGTAATGTGATATATAGGTATTATGGTCCGCCCAAGTGGCAGATACACAGATATCCTTTAGAGTTGCCCCATTGAAGGCAGCCCATGTAGAGGACACAGCCCTTGTGCACTGTCCCTGACCAGCAGAAGGAAGAGACACATTAGGTGCCTGAAATGCCAAACAAATAACCAACTTGATCCAACAGCTTAAACTCTGTAAGATGTTGACCCTTATTGCCCAGACCAAAAGTGTCACTGCCCTTATCAGATCATGGGTATGCCAAGAAATCTCGAGCCGAGGAAAGAAAGCAGGAAGAACCTAATCTCGAGACACATGAAAAACTGTAGCCACCTTGGGAACAAAATACCAAGTCTGGACAAAGGATAACCCTATCAAGAAAAAACCGAAAATAAAACTCATGACAAAGAAGGACTCCTATCTCCCTCAACCTCCTGCCTGAGGTGAGAGCCACGAGTAAAAATACCTCACAGTTAAGATTCTTAAAGAAATTGAAGGAAGGGCTCAAAATGGGAATTCTGCAAGCAGGAAAGAACCAATGGAAGGTCCTATAAAGGAACAGAAGCATGGACCATAGGCCTTCTCAACAGAAACATTTTAATCAGTCGGGAAGCTAGATGATTAAACTAGGAAATGGACGGGCCCCTGATGGCGCAAATAGCAGTCTACTGCCTTCTCAAAGTAGGGACAGCCAACACCAACTGAAACCCGTCTCCCAGGAATTCCAGAATTGTACGTACTTGACAGGAGGAAGGAATGTCTTCCCTACTTGAACACCATAAAAACAATGGGGCAGATTTATGAGGCCCTTGCGCCACGTTTACGCCACTGTTGCGTCACGCAAGGTGGCGTAAACGTGGCGCATCCCTACGAGGCATTTACAACGTGATGCATCTATGGAGATGCGTCACAGTGTAAGGCCCTGCGCCACATGAAACCTGCGTCAGGTTTCATGTAGGCGTTACGGTGCAGGGGTGGGCGTTCCGTCGCAGGAACGCCCCTGGAAAGTGACTCCGTGAAATCTACAAGATTTCACTGGGTCACTTTCTACGTCAATTCCTTACGCCTGCTTGAAGCAGGCGTAAGGGTGATGCACCATGCAATGTAGGGGTGGCCCCTGTGCATTGCAGGAGTCATGTCGCACTTGCGACATGACTGCAGCAATGCGCCGCCCGTACGCCGAAAGATACGTCACACATCTTCCCTGCCTTGCACCATGGTGCGCCGCATTGTAAATGCGGCGCACCATGGGTGGCGGAGCTGTGGCGCACTGTGGCGCACATTAACTGGCGCATCCCTGGGGATGCGCCAGTTAACGTAAATCTGCCCAATGTACCCAATTGTCTCTCGTAGACTCAAAGGGGGAGGCTCTCAAACATTTTGAGCTGGTTTAGGGTCACAAAAGTGAAGCTAACCAGCACAAAATATTTTTTTCTCTGATTCACTTTCCAATGCAAAATTTGTTTTGCACTGAAAGTACCCAAAATTGATGCAAAGAAGCGTTAAGGGAGCATTACATGGTTGGTACATGGGTGTTCGCATGCAACCACTCATGCTTTTTTACGCTAACATTAGTGGCAGCAAGGAAGGTACACACAGTTCCCCAGAAGGACTAGTTATAAAGGGAGAGAGAGTGTGTGTGTATGGTGTGGTGTAGAAGCCAAAACCAAGAGGGAAGGGGAGGGGAGACGGGGTGGGAAAATTCCCTCTTGGGAACTAGAACCCTCACACACCCAGCAAGCTAGGTGTCATGCTTCATCATATGGGTCCTGCTCCTCGTCAGACTGGCGCTGCAATGTCCGACGGGCACCCTTGAAGGGGCTCTTTAGCGGAGATCTTTTGTTCCAGGCATATGATGCGTGCATGTGAGAGGGCAGGTGAATGTGTAGTCGTGGATAAGTGTGATCGATTAAAAAAGGTGGGTTAGTCCACAATGGAATTTATTAACGTGGCTAACTCCCTTCATTACAATAGTGGGAGGGGAGATAGATGTCACGATTATATGTGGCGAAATATCTGCTACCCTCAATTTAGGTCGACATGTTTCATGCTTTAGGTAGCAATTCCTCAGGACCTTAGTGCTCGTACTACACAGTGAAACTAAAAACTTCATACAACCTTGGTTCTTAAGGTCTGTAGTGTGACAGGCCGATTGGTCCTGCCTTGAGTGATGCAACCTAGGGAGGAAGTACAACAGGAGGAGAATCAGCATAAAACTCCTATGTCGATTAGGTGCATGCTTCTACATAAAACAATATACACACTCTTTAAAAGAATATAGAAAGGATCAGAAGGAGACTGGTTAAGGAAAAACAGAACAAGACGCACACCCTAGATGTGTCCCTAAGGTGCTTCTCAGTCTGCTCTGTGGGACCTGCACAGAAGAGTCAGGGACCTGGGAAAAATGGAGGGAAAGGGACAGTTTGTATCTTCAAACGTGTGTCGGTAACAGGTAGTGGTAGGGACCACCACCGACCGGGTCAGGTTACCCTACAGCACTGCAGGTGTCGTCTGTACACACCGCAGACCACCAGTGTTGGCTACACCGGGTCTGGCGAATCGATTTTAAGGAGGCAAGTGCCACTGTTATGGCGGAGTAAGCTAGGGCAAAGCAAGGGACACCCTCATGCTCCCCAGGTCCCATGCCACTCCTGAAGACGGCGAACATGAGGACCCGAGTAGAGACTGTGCCCGTGTCCAGCCACTAAGCGAGCCGCATGTAAACAAGTAACAACATGCGGACCCAAAGATCCAGCCGAGGTTGTGTTGCCCCCAGATAGGTGTTAACAGTTAGTACAACAAACCCCAGCGAATCAGAGCAACATTGGCCTCGACCGGTAACATGATCCGAAACACGAAGAGGTACAGCGCAGGTCTGATGGTACTTACCCAAGCGGTGTGCGGTCTGAGCCTACAAACCTACCCCCCACGCGTCATCCGGAAGGGATCTGGAGCAGCTGGTTCTGAAATCGCAAGGTGCGAGTGATTCTTGTACTCTCCGCCGCCATGATCCCAGGAGTATTGCGGTGGCCGTGGTTGCACGGTCAATGTCCGCGTGTGCGCATTGGTTGGTCGACGGTGGAATAGACAGACACTAAAAGTTGGGTCTATCTGTCGGCCATGTTGGAGTTGAAAAAGGGAGTTGGAAAAGGATAACAACAACGCGGTTGTCTGTTGTGTATTAAGTCACCGGGGCAAGGTTAGTGAGGTGGAATAGTAAAGTTGTCTATTATCAACCACTGTAATCTATTAGGTCATGATCGTATCGTCAAGGGCGAGAAATTTGCAAGAACATTCTAGTGCGCAGCGATTGTCTATTCATAGATTACAGGGAATGCCCAATATAGGACAGGCTTATCATTGCAGAGAGCGGGTGATACATCCCATGGTTTAGTCCCGAAATGAGGACCAAGGTACAGAGTCATTAAGACCCACTATATCCAGTCTCATGCGGTGTACCCACCTCTGTTCAATCCTGAACAGACCCTGGGTGGTGATGCCAGGGTGACTTTCAAGTACCAACCAGCGGATGCTGTCAGCTGTGTGACCCTTTTGGGTATAGTGTTGGTACAATTTGGTGTGTGTTTTGAGGCATCTTATATTGCTTTTATGCTCTTGGATACGCAATTTTACCTGTCTCATTGTCATGCCTATATAGTGTTGGTCACAGGGACAGGTGAGGAGGTATATGCATTTGGTACTATTACAGTTCGTATGTTTGCGTATTTCCCATTTAAAGGTATCAGTCAGTTGGATCTCTTTAGTCATTCTGTTCTGAGGGCAAACTACACATCCGCCACAAGGAAAGTGACCTTGTACCCGTGGGAGGTCCCATAATGTGCTCTGGTTGTTGTTGTTTACTCTCTTTGGTCTAGTGTGGACCAATGCATACTTAAGATTCTGTGTGCGTTTAAATGCAAACCTAGGGTTTGGAAGGTTCATACCACCAGAATTGATTATGCCCCAATGTTTATTGATGGTTTTCTTTACAAAGGATGAGTTCTTAGTGAATGTGGTCACACACGTGATCACATCCTCTGGTTCTTTCACTCTAGTCTCCAGTAAGGCTTCTCTTGGGTTGTTAGCTGCCCTCTTGAAGGAGTTTTTTATTAATCTGGTGGGATAGCCCCTGTCCTGTAATTTATGTTGAAGGGTGGTAGCTTCCTGTTTGAAATCAGCCAGGGTAGAACAGTTCCTACGAATTCTAAGAAACTGTCCAAATGGGAGGTTATCCCTCAGTGCTCTTGGATGGTAGCTACTGTATGGAAGTAGACTATTTCTGTCTGTGTTTTTGCGATAAAGTGTGGTGTTCAGACTGTCCATTTCCAAATAGATTTTTAGATCCAGAAAAGGGATTGACGTGTTAGAGATAGTACCTGTGAACTTTAGGTAAGGATTTTGCTCATTAATCCAGGAACAAAAGGTTTCACAGGAAAGACGGTCTCCTTTCTAGAAAATGGGGATCTCGTCAATGAAGCGACGCCACAGTGTTATATTATTCAGAAATGGGTTCTGAGGATTTCTGATTATTCTCTCCTCAAATGTCGCCATGTAAATACAGGCCAGACTAGGAGCAAATGTAGAACCCATAGAGGTTCCCTGGAGTTGATGGTATAATTGTGTCCCATATTGAAAAAAGTTCTCAGTGAGAGCTATGGTGGCACACGCCATGATGAAGGAGATAGGTGTTGGTGAAGACCATTCTTCTTGTTGGAGGACGGTCTCTATAGCTTCAAGTGTTGCTTGTTGTGGAATATTAGTATAGAGTGCTTCCACATCAAGTGTTAGCAACAGGTCAACTCCCTCTCTTCCTTCGATATTGTCTAGAAGGTGGAGTACATCCCTGGTATCTTGGAGGTAAGAGGGGATTTTCTTAACCAATGGTTGTAGAAAGGAGTCACAAAATTTGGAAAGGGGTTCAAGGAGAGAACCTATTCCTGAGACCAGGGCCGGCCTTAGGCATGTGCAAGCTGTGCACCTGCACAGGGCCACCAAACCCCAGGGGCCACCACGCAATATATATCCCTAATATAATAATCCTCTGAGGATGGATACATATTTGCGAGGCGGCCCCTGGCAGGGATTTGGCGGCCTCCGGCTCTGTTCCACTTTCAAACCTCTGACCCCCCTCCTCTTCACTGGCCTCTGCGCCTGCGTTTCTCCGCCCTGCCCGGACCCCCTCTTCCGGGGCCCTCTACCTACGCTCCCTGCCCAGGGCCACCATGAGCCTAGAGCCGGCCCTGCTGAGACAATGGGTCTCCGCGGGACCGGTGTCACGCCCTTATGTATTTTGGGGAGAGTGTAAAAATAGGGTGTTACTGGTTCAGTAGTCAGTAAAAAGCCTGCCTCATTCCTTGTGATCCATTCATTGGTTTCAGCCTCTAGGATGAGACCGGTGATGGTGGTAGTCAATATTTTAGTAGGGTCTACAGTAAGGGGGCGGTAATGAGAGTTATTAGCCAGTTGGCGTTTGCATTCTGTATCATAGTCTTTACTATTCTGGATAACAGTGGCACCCCCCTTATCCGCCTGTTTAATGACTATCGAGGTGTCATTCGCTAGTGATTGAACTGCTTGTCTCTCCATCGTGCTTAGGTTGTTAAAGCACTTGGTCATAGGTCTAGTATCAAGGCTTTTAAGGACCGCCCCCTCGAAAGCTAACACTGCTGGAGGAACCATGCTGTCAGTTGGAGTAAAAGTCGAGGGGTTCCTTAAGCCAGTGTCGGTATTTTCAATGTCTGGTCTATCCTGGAAGAAGGAGCGTAGGCGGACCTTCCTGAACAATTGTTTCACCTCAATCATTTCGGTAAAACTGTCTGGTCTGGGGGTAGGTACAAAGCCAAGTCCTTTCTCAAGGACCTTGGTCTCAATGGAGGTGAGTGTCCTGTCAGAAAGATTAACAATCAAGCTTTTTTGCCCCGGGTCGTGCTCCTGGTTTCTACTGATGATGTTGTGGCTGTTTGATCTTGCCATTGTACACACTTTTGTGGCCCTCGCTTGCGCCCTCTTCCTCGGTCCCAGCCTCTGTCGTGAAAAGGGGGGTTCAAGGGGTAGAATTGCGGGGGTCCCTGTTGGTAAAAAGGGTAATGCCAGGGTTGCATCATTTGTGGGGGACCATGGAACATGGGTCCGTTGTTATACCCTGTGTTCCAATTACCACGGCGCTGGTTGCGGTTATTTTTGGCTGGATAGCTGCCGCTAGAGTCACTGCTAGAGGATCCCCTCCGGCTTCCGTTGTCTGTACTCTCATCAGAAGAGTAGCTATTCTTGTTATTTGAATACCCGTCCTTAAGGTAAGGGTAGACTTTCTCTTTGTCGAACTTAGCCACATCTTTCTGGAGTTTAGTCATCTTTTGTTTTAGCAGGAATTCCTGGTTCTCTGCAATCTCCTGGTTTATTTCAGCTAGTTTTGTTGAAAACGGGGTTTTATTCATCGTTCCCCGAATGGCCACTTCGATGGCTGTGATTTTGACCATAAGTGCATCTGCCAGTCTTTTTGCAGTTTGTGTAATCAGGAAGAGTAGATCTTTGGTACACTTCCATGATACTTGGCACCAGTCTACCTTGAATTGACCGTCTTCAAGAAAAAGTCTTGGTACGATGTTGACTATTAAGCCTTGTGGGGCAATCTTGGGTCTTAAATATTCGGTCATCATGACTCCGTGGATGGTGATACGGAGCCATTCTTTTTTTAGGGTAGTGAGCGTTGTCCAGTCATCATTTGTACTGCTTGAGGCGGCAGGTGCTCCCACCCCTAGGAGTGACGGAGCGATCCTTAGGGCCTCAGCTATTGCTTCCTCATCAAAGCTTAAACCTGGAACATCTTCCATAGCTAGTGGAGGAGTGGTTTATTTCAGACAAGATGGCAGCCTTGTGGGCCTTGTGCCAGTCCTGCAAGTTCTCCTGCATCCGGACCTGCACTGCACCAGCATCCACCAAGCAGAACACCAGCAGCAACCACCTGAAGTGCATCCTGCTCAACACCCGCTCGGTCCACAGACACGCCGTCGAGCTCTGGAACCTGCTCGACACCACAGACCCAGACGTCGCCTTCCTCACGGAAACCTGGATGAACGCCTCCTCAGCGCCCGACATCGCCATCGCCATCCCGGACGGCTACAAGATCATCCGGAGAGACCGCGTCAACCAGACAGGAGGAGGCATCGCCATCATTCACAGGAACACCATCCGCATCACGACCAACACCGACGATACCATCGCACCCGCCGAACACCTGCACTTCCAGATCCACGTCAACCCCAAGACCACCCTCCGCGGCACCCTCATCTACAGACCCCCGGGACCACGCACACAATTCAGCGAGGACATCGCCGACTTCATCAGCCCGCTCGCCCTCCCCTCAGCCGACTACATCCTCCTTGGGGACCTCAACTTCCACCTGGAGAACAACGACGACCGCAACACCACCACCCTGCTGGAAAACCTCGCAAACCTCGGACTCAAGCAACTGGTGACCACCCCCACCCACCTAGCCGGACACACACTCGACGCCGTCTGCTCATCCAGCAAAGACATCGCCTTCAGCCACGCCACAGGACTCCACTGGACGGACCACAGCTGCGTCCACTTCACCTTCAGAAGAACGACGAGCCACCACCACCAATAACAGGTTGCCCGAAGAGGCTGGAACAAGGTCACAGCCGACCAGCTCGCCGCTTCCCTGAGTCAGCACCCTCCCGCCAGCTCAGCGAACCCCAGCCAGGCCGCCGACAACCTCACGAAGTGGATCAGCAACTGCGCGGACGAACTCGCCCCTCTGAGGACCCCGCCCAGCAGACCCGGCAGCAAGAAAGCCCCATGGTTCACCGACGAACTCAAGAGCTCCAAGAAGAACTGCCGAGCCCTCGAGAAAGTCTGGAGAAGGGAACCAACACCGGACAACATGACCACCCTCAAGCTTGCCACCCGGAAGCACCACCAACTGATCCGCGCCACCAAGAAAACTGCATTCAAGGACCGGCTGGACAACAACGCACACAACTGCAAGGAACTCTTCAACATCGTGAAAGAGCTCTCCAACCCCAACGCCGGAAACAACGACATCACCCCATCGCAAGACCTCTGCAACTCCCTCGCCTCCTACTTCCACAACAAGATCGCGGACATACACAACAGCTTCAGCATTCAACCATCGCACACAACGCCCAAAACAACGCCGCCCACCACCATCCTCCGCGCCTGGACTCCGATCAGCACCGATGACACCATCCGCATGATGAACTCCATCCACTCCGGATCTCCGACCGACCCCTGCCCTCACCACGTCTTCAACAAGGCCGACGCTGTCATCGCACCCCACCTGCAGGACATCATCAACACCTCCTTCGACACCGCCACCTTCCCGGAGAGCTGGAAGCATGCCGAACTCAGCGCTCTACTAAAGAAACCAACAGCGGACCCCACCGAACTCAAGAATTACCGCCCCATCTCGCTCCTCCCGTTTCCAGCCAAAGTCATCGAGAAGACCGTCAACAAACAGCTGGCCGCCTTCCTCGAGACAAATGGATCCCTCGACCCCTCACAGTCGGGCTTCTGAGCCAACCACAGCACCGAGACCGCCCTCATCGCTGCCACCGATGACATCCGAGCCCTGATGGACAACGGAGAAACAGCGGCCCTCATCCTCTTAGACCTCTCCGCGGCATTCGACACTGTCTGCCACCGCACCCTAGTGCAGCGCCTCAGCAATGTCGGAATTCAGGAGAAGGAACTGGAATGGATCATCTCCTTCCTCGACGGAAGAACACAGAGAGTCCGTCTACCACCGTACAAGTCAGAGGCCACCGAAGTCATCTGCGGCGTCCCTCAAGGATCCTCGCTGAGCCCCACCCTCTTCAACGTCTACATGAGCCCCCTCGCGCCCATCGCACGCCAACACAACCTGAACATCATCTCCTACGCCGATGACACCCAACTGATCCTCTCCCTGACCAACTACCCCGCCGCTGCCAGAGCCAACCTTCACGAAGGGATGAAAGATGTAGCCGAGTGGATGACGACCAGCCGCCTGAAACTGAACTCAGACAAGACGGAAGTCCTCATCCTGGGCTCCTCGCCCTCCGCCTGGGACGACTCCTGGTGGCCCCCCGCCCTGGGCACCGCACCCACACCGACAGACCACGCACGCAACCTGGGCTTCATCCTGGACTCCTCCCTCTCCATGACCAGACAAGTCAACGCCGTCTCCTCGTCATGCTTCAACATCCTGCGCATGCTACGGAAGATCTTCCGGTGGATCCCCACCGAGACCAGGAAGACGGTCACCCAGGCCCTCGTCACCAGCCGACTGGACTACGGCAACGCCCTCTACGCCGGAACCACCGCCAAGCTCCAGAAGAGACTCCAGCGGATCCAGAACGCCTCAGCCAGACTCATCTTCGACATCCCCCGACGCAGCCACATCTCCGGACATCTGAGAGACCTGCACTGGCTCCCCGTCAACAAAAGAATCACCTTCCGTCTCCTCACCCACGCACACAAAGCCCTACACGATCAAGGCCCGAGCTACCTCAACAACCGCATCAACTTCTACGCTCCCAAACGCCACCTCCGTTCAGCCAGTCACGCCCTCGCCGCCGTCCCCCGCATCCGAAGAACGACAACAGGAGGAAGGTCCTTCTCCTACCTGGCCGCCAAGAACTCCCTCCCGACCGACCTGCGCCTGACCCAAGACCACCTCGCCTTCAGGAAGAAGCTGAAGACCTGGCTGTTCGAGCAGTAGCAGCACCCCCACCCCCCCCCCAAGCGCCTTGAGACCCTCCGGGTAAGTAGTGCGCTCTATAAATGTCCGTGATTGATTGATTGATTGATTGGGCACTGTGCTAACATTAGTGGACAGGGTTTAGCACCAAAAATGAACGACGCTGAAAAGCAGGACTTAAAAGGAAAAATATTATAATTTCTTGTTTGTTTTCCGACTTTGCATGTGTGTTGCACTGTACAGCACACATACAAAGTAGAACATTTTTTTTCACTTGTCTAGCCATAGTATTTTGTACAGGAAGGCTACCCTTCCTGTACAAAACCTATGGTAGGCTCAGGCACGCACCCTAGTACTATGGCGCTTAGGTTTGTGCCTGGCGCACGTCAGCTGAAATCAGCGTGGGCGCTAGGGAAAGGGGAGGAGAGTGCCATATCGCTGTGAATATATATATCTCCTGCTCGCGCCCTTTCATACAATTTAGTGCAGCATTTTTGGCTGCTGCGCTGCATTCTGTAACACTTTTGAGAAGCTGGGCCTAGAAGTGCTATCCTTCCTAGAGTTCTGGATTGAAAAGGCAATATCCTATGGGCAACCTAGAGCTAGTAATCTTTGCCTTTCAATCTCCAGACCCCTAATGAGAGGTGGCAAAAATTATTTTCAGGAAGAGAGGGGAAACTCAGACAAGATGGGAAATCAGGAAGATCCCAAATGGAGTAACCAAGGGTACCAAGGTTGATGCATCCAGGAAGGCACCACCAGGAGGACTTCCATTTGTTCCTTGCTGATTTTGGACAGGACTCTGCTGATCAAAGGAATGGGGTGAAAGCATAAAGAAGACTCTGGGCCCACCTGAAGCTCATTGCATCCAGTCCCCAGGCCTTCTGACAGAGAAGGAGAAAGCAAAAATGTGAGAGAAGGAGAAAGCAAAAATGTGGGAGAAGAGCATACTGGGCAGAAAGATCTAACTTTGAATCCCCCAGCCGCTTCCTGATCCCCTGAAACGCTGTTGGACATAGAGACAGGGAAACAGAGGAGGGGAATGTGCGGCTCAACTGATTTGCATGCCCATTCTCCATCCTCGGCATATAGATCGGTGTCAGAGAGAGGAGGTTTTGTTCTGCCCACTATCCAATCTGTTCTGCCAAGGCCACCAACCCCAATGTTTAGGTACGACCCAGATGGTTCACATATGCCCTTGTCACTTGACTGTCTATTCTATTCTGTTCCAGCTTGTTTAGTATCTGAGAAGTCAAAACTAACAGAGCTTTGAAAACAGCTGCCAGTTCTTTCCAGTTGGGAGGTTGATCAGATTCCTCCAGAGTCCAAATCCCCTGGGCAGATGAGTCCTTCAGGGTTGCTCTCCACCCCCAGATTGCTGGCATCCATTGTGGATGTCACAGAAAGTGGGAGAGACTGTATAACTCCCTTGTTGAGATTCGATGGATCGAGCTACCACTGGAGCTGCTTGGCTATTGCTGGAAAAACCTGCACTGGAGCTTTGTAGTTCTGGTGCAAAGGAGCCCAGTGAGACAGGAGGTGATCCACCAGATGAAACTAGCGTAGACGAGCCAAAGGGGACCAGAACGAGGGAGGCCACCACGTCCCCCTGAACCCTTAACCACTTCTTTGCCGGAAGATCCTCTGACTACAGATGGGAAAGTAACTTCTGCTGCCGTTGCAGAGGAAGAAACACCTTCCCTAGTTCTGTGTTGAAAAGAGCTCCAATGAACTGAAAAGTCTGAGAGTGATCCAGTTGGGATGTCTTGATGTTCAATACAAATACATAATCCTCCAGGCACCTGTGGACTGTCTGAAGGGCGTGGAGACCCTTTGAAAAAAGGAGATTTAGCAATTAGCTATTCATCTAGATATGGGAAGACCAACAGATCCAAGGTATGCAGGTTACCCACCAAGGAAGCAAACTCCTTTGTGAAAACTCTAGGAGCCGAGCACATTAAGCACTTTAATTCTGATCAATCAGACTTTTATTGGCTGCTATTGCATATTGCACTTTTGTCCTATGGAGTTTTTTTAAATTGTGTAATTGTTTTAGTAACTTTTTATATTGTCTAGCTTTTCATTGCGGTACATTCTGGTCTCTGTTGTGCTGTATACTTTTCAGGATCCTTGTGATCGTAATAAAGTTACTGACTGACTGACTAGGAGCCAAAGAGGACCCATAAGGGAGAACACAGAACTGATAGTGGATTCCAAAAACACAAAACCTGAGGTATTGTTGGGAAGAAGGGTGCATAGAAATGTGGAAGTAAGCATCAAGAAGATCAATTGATGGCAAAAATATGCCAGTTGAGATGAGAGGAAGAATCTGTTGTAGACTCACCATCTTGAACTTGAGATGAGGAATAAACCGATTGCCAGTCTTTACCTCCACCACCGGCCTGAACTCTCCTGATGACTTTTGGACCATAAACATACTCAAGTAACATCCTTGCCCTCATTGATGCTGTTGAACTGGTATGAAGAAAAGTATCACAAGGATAACCCTATACGCCCACGGGGTCAGGATTAGCTATATTTACAATGCGTCAGGGTATCATTTAGCATGCCCGAAAGCCTTTCAAGTATTCGGGGAGTCCACCAAACAATGTATTCAATAAACAATCCAGTAATATATTCTTACTTGAATTGCATATAACAAAAAGCTAACTGACTTAAAGTGCTCCTGTAGCTAGTAAATATTATCCACATTATATGAAAAATCACAGTATATAAAAAGTGCAGATGACGCAGTGCTCATGTGAGTGCATGAATGCAAAACAAATATACATAAGACACTGTACAAGGTGCCTGGTTGAATACATGATTAGTGATATGCATGTGCGTGAATAGTTGCACAGCAAGTGGTACAGATTACACCATGCTTACAGCTATATACAGTCACGCACCTGTACATGAAAAATCGTGTGTCTCAAGAAGAAAAAATCCACGGTTAAACAAATGAAAATTCCATTACAATCTGGTAAATGCTGTAATCAGACACACAATGATTGTGTCCTCACACTATATTAAGCGCTTGTTAAACAATTCCCATGTAGTGCAAAACATATCAAACCACTGATATCTCTAGAGGGAAAAGGAGCATTTTAAACCTACATTACTACCAACACGCTCAAAGTGATTCAATGTGAATACTCCGACGGCGTCGATTGTGGCTAGTTAGACATGATTGATAGTGCACCTTATCCACATCGGGGTGTGCACAATTAGTTCACTAAAGAGGGCATCTTCCTGTATACATAAATGTTACAATACAAGTGTGTCAACACCACTGAGCTGCATGTGCTTGTGATAACCATCTCTCAATGTGCCTCCATGGTTTAAAGCTTCTCACCTACGTATCATGAATATCATGCTTGTAAAGATAGTAGGGTTCAGCCAGTGTTCCACCAACATCATGTCCTGAGCAGTTGTAAATCGCGCCTAAACTCTACTAAAGGGGGGGCACCTCATCATGCTGAGAGTATCATGCACCTCATTACTGTGGTACATCAACTATGACAAAACCAGAGTCACACTGCGTAAGCGGATGTGCCCATGCACCTTATCGTGAAGCTAGCTCACACCATGAGTGAAGCGGCTTGTTTGTAGCCGGCGCCAACTTACTCAAAACTTTGGGCTAACCATGACCTCAGAGATTCAATAAATATATCCACATAAAATGAGTGTTCTGCCGTAGAAACATAAAGCATACTCAATGCTATTGCCAATTAACATTTGTATTACCAAGCTATACCAAGTGTCTACTTACTCTTGAGTGGTGAAGTCCATCTGATCCTTGTGCCAAGTAAGGATCATAATCTCATTACTCCTGTTAAATAATCATAAATGCCCATCATCTTCATTGTCCATAACAGGTCTACGGTGTTATGGGTCTGCGCTAACTATACTGATCACTTACTCATGGGGTAAAACAATGCAGAACATTCATCCCGGCACAGATTGCCTCGTGCAAAACAAGGAAGTCACTGCAGACGCTGCTGCTGATCTGCCACAAGTGTTACATGTACTCCAGAGTGATATCCGCTGGTGCTGTATTGGATGAAGCTATCCATTTATGACCAATGAATGAGGTAGGAATAGAGCCATTGAGTAGCCTTTCTTCCATCTAGCACTAACAGTGGTGCATACAGCTATCCTGAAGTATGATGGAACCCTTTGCTTGAAGGTCCTGGATCCCTTTGCGTAATGCCAGGAGCTTTCGATTATTATTACCACTTATAAAGCCCACAGCTACTCCCAACGGAGGTGTCCCGGCGCTAGCAGCAGTAGGGATAGCGATAGCTGAGCGGTTCAGGGAAGGCTGAACAGCCATGTTTTCAATGGTTTCCTGAACAATCTCTCTGTATTAGCATTCCTGATGCGTATCAGTATGGTTTTCCATAGTGCAGCTGTTTTTACAGAGTACGAGCATCCACCGATTATTGCTGTTTTGTAACGAGGAGTTACTAATAGTTCCTGGAGGTTGGATCTTAGGGCCCTGGTCTGGGTATATTTCTGTATTCTTGCTTTAAGATAGTTAGGGCCCCTCTCCCTCAGAGCCCTATATGCTATGGTTAGTGCTTTAAACTCTATTATTTTCTTTACTGGAAGCCAGTGGAGGCTCAGTAGGTGGGGGGAGATGTGATGAATGAGTGGGATGTTCCTGATCAACCTTGCGGCGGAGTTTTGGATGATCTGAAGTTTCCTAATTAACTATGCAGGAAGGCCCAAATACAGACTGTTGGCATAGTCGAATTGTGAGGTGATCAGAGCATGAACCACCGTCGTCCTGCTGTCCATAGGGAGGAAATGAAGAAACCTACGTAAAGTTTGTAGTTTCCAGAAACATTGAGAGGAGATATGATTGACCTGTGCTTTGCCAGTGAGTGCAGAGTCAAATTTAAAACCTATGGGCCTCATTTATGAGGCTGTGCGTCACTTTTACGCCGCCGGTGCGTCACTTTTTGTGACGCACCAGTGGCGTAAAAAATGCACCTTGTTCCGCCATATTTACAAAGTGACGCATCTAGGTAGATGCGTCACTTTGTAAACCCCTGCGCCACATTATACCTGCGCCAGGTATAATGTATGCAAGGGGGGCGTATTGACTCAAGCAAGGGTCGTAGAAGTGACGCAGTGAAATCTATGAGATTTCATTGCGTCACTTTTAGGACGCCGTTGCGTCAAAATCTTGCACCTGCCTCACAGCAGGCGTAAGACTGCCGCAGGCCCTTTCACATGGGGCTTGCCCCATGTGAAAGGACGCATTGCTGGAGTTGCGTCACTTTTGTGACACACTCCAGCAATGCGTCACTTTTGCGCTTACAGATACGTCAGAAATACTGACGTATCTGTAACTCCTTGCGACATGATGCGTCATACATTAAATATGACACATCAGGAATGTCGCAAGGAGTGCGCACTGAGAAGTGACGCATCGCTGCTTTCACGCAGCGATAAGTCACTTTTCATAACTGAGGCCCTATGTTTTTTGCCACCTGTACAGGTTCGGGGGGGGGGATTGAGCTCAACCTGCCACCATAGTTCTGATCTTGGTGGCTGCATCTGGTTGAAAAATAGGACCTCTGTGTAATAGATGTTTAACTTCAGGCAGTTGTCTGTCATCCAGGATGAAATATTGAGCAGACACTGCCTGCAGTTGGAGAAGGCTGCCTCAGTGTGCTCCTTAAAGGAGAACACCAGCTGGGTGTCGTCAGCGTAGGAGACAGTCTTGTGATCACATTCCTCAACCAGAGAGGCCAAGGGGGCCAGATAGACATTAAAGAGGGTCGGGCTCAATGCCGACCCCTGAGGCACACCACATGTTAGGGCTTTTGCCGATGAGATATGGGAATGAAGGGAGATTAGCTGGCACCTGTCTTCAAGGAATGATTTGAACCAAGTAAGTACAGTACCCTTTATTCCCATCATTTCCAGCCTTTTTATCAGTATCCGGTGAGAGACCATGTCAAAGGCCGCGGAGAGATCCAGTAGCACCAGCATTGCACAGTTTCCCTGGTCAACTGTGGCACGCACAGTCTCTGCCACCTCAAGCAGAGCTGTCTCTGTGCTATAGCCAGCCCTGAAGCCTGACTGAGAGTCATGTAGGAGGGAATTACACCAGGTAGGCTGATAACTGTCTCTGGACCTCTTTCTCCTGGATTTTCGAGGGTACGGGGAGTAAAGAGATCGGCCTGTAATTTTTGAGATTGGCAGGATCAGCATCCTCCTTCTTTAAAATAGATATAACATATGCTGCCTTCCAGGATGCAAGAAAGGAGCCTGATCTCAAAGAGGAGTTCCAAATAGAGTTCAGGATCGGGTTGAGGCAAGTGGTTAGTAGCTTAAAAAACCTGGCCTGACAAGGGTCGGTTGGTGAGCCAGAGCTTATGCTCTTTAGATCAGCAAGTGAAGCATCCAGGCTAAAAGGGCAGAATTCTGACCTGTGGTTAGATGATTGGGAAAGACGGGGGGGCTTTTCTATCTTCTCCTACCGTGAGAAGGAACTATAAATTGCTTGGATTTTCTCCTGGAAATAGCTGGCTAGGTCTTCACAAAGAGTAGGTGAAGGGGTGACCGAGCTCTTTAATGCCCAAGGTTTGACAAATCCTTGCACTAGGTTGAAAATCTCTTTAGTAGAGTTATTAGAGGATTTGATATGTTCTGCAATATAATCCCTGATAGCATTATCTCTAAAACCGAGGTTCTGTTCTGTGCCGGAAGTCGGATTCCACGCCCGTTCCCGGCAGAGTTTTGGCCCCCTGAAACCTTGGAAAAGCCACAGCCGGTCACCACTGTTCGCAATCTGGGAGTTATGATGGACAACAAACTCAGCATGGAAGCCCAGGTTGCGAAAACAGTGTCCACCTGCTCCGTCCTTATTCGATCACTTCGTAAGATCTTGCCACTCCTTCCCTCACAGGCCCGGGCCTTAATAGTCAGGTGCACCATTCTTAGTCGCCTTGACTGTTGCAATGCGCTTTTGCTTGAGGCCCCGTCTGTGCTGCTAGACAGACTCCAAAGAGTTCAAACTGCCGCTGCCAAACTGGCCCTGGGCTGGCCTAGGAGATACTCGGCCACCGCGGCTTTGGCCGAGCTTCATTGGCTCCCTATGAAACAACGAGTTGCTTTTAAATCTCTCTGTCTTGTTTTTAAAGCTTTGCATGGAGTCGGGCCCGGCCCCCTGCAATCGATGTTTGACTGGTACATTCCAACCAGAGCCCTCCGATCTACAACGGCCTGTCTTGTCAAAGTACCAAGATTTTAAAAAGTCAGGACAGGAGGAAGATCTTTCAGGGTTGCTGCAGCGAAACTCTGGAACAGCTTGCCTTTGGATGTCCGTCAAACAAGTGAACTGCTCCCTTTTAGGAAACGGGTTAAAACTTGGCTGTTTCCAAAATGTTAGCCGCTGCTTATTCAACTGTTGTTCTCCCAGTGCATCTCTCTTAGGAGCTATCTCAGCGCCAGGATACCTGTAAGGTGATAGCTGCGCTATATAAATGTTTTAAATAAATAAATTATGTTCGAGTTTCTTACATTTCTTTAACTCTATTTTATATGTTTTTCACTGCAATATCGTAGTGTTTTCTCCATACACGCTCAAGTTTTTTACATGCACTTTTGCATGTCTGAAGTTCTATGGAGAACCAGGGGGCAGATGGTTCCTTCCTAGCACGCTTTACTGGCTTTTTAGGGATAATATTATCCAGTGCTAATGTGGCCCAGTGGAGAAAGATGAAGTTATCCTGGCTAGGGTCACCTGTTAACTCAGTAGGGGTGTTCAATAGTTCTACTTCTAGTAATTCTACTTCAAGTTTATTCCAGTTCCTCCTAGTCTCATTGGTGAGTGTCTGAAGTCCATCGAAAGACCTAATTGGGGGAGAAGAAAATTCTATTCAGTAGCCCTTACCACTTGCAGAACCCAAGAATCTCAAACTTCTGCCTCCCATGCTATGAGAAAGACCTAGATCCTTCCCCCCACCAAATAGTCAGGATTTTGACAGCATCTGAAATACCAGGAAGTTATCAGGAGTTGTCAGTGGAAGGAGTGCAACGGCCACGTCTCATCCCACAAAAGGGCTGATTGGAAAACCATGGAGGAGGATTGACCAAACGCTCTATGGAATCCTATACCTCTCCTGAGCGGTTTCACCAAAGCAGGGGCAGATTTTCCATTAGGGCTCTGGGGCTGCGCCCCCCCTTAAATTATTTTCTCCACATTCCTGTACATATATTATATAAATCAATTTATTTAGAGATACGATTGTATCTCTAATCAAATTGATGTATTTAAGTCTGGGCTGTGTGTCCCGGGCTGCCTGCCCTGCCTCGCTCTGAATCAGGAGACTGAAGCCAGGCAGTAAATTAACTTTCTGAACTGGGACGCACAACACAGGGCTTACTGTTCTAAAGCCCTACATAATGAATCATTGCCATTGTAGTCTACGGCAGTATTTTCTATAGGCCAGTGATGCTGTCAGCGTCATGGTTTGGGGTGTTGGAATCTCCCTCCATGCGTGACAGCAGCCGTCCATCATTCACAACCATATATCCCACCCTGTTATGTTCCATATAGGTACCCTAATATAGGCCCGGTTACTCTCATACACTTTCACCTACATTACCTCTCCTACACTGCACAGTAACAAGCTTTTTCGGGTGGAACCTTTACCTAGTTCAAGTCCTGGCGCAGAAGGAGGGTTTTCCCTGAACACTAGTGTTCTATGACTTCATCAATAGACTTGCATAGTATGAATGAATATTCATAAGGGTTCTTGGAAAGCAGGCAGGGGCTCAACCACCAGCATAATATCTACGTACAAGGTTCATCCCATACGTCAGCCTCAAATCCAACAATGGCTAATACAAGAAACAAGGGACAAAGGAGCCCTAGATACTTTCTGTATGAATACAGCACATCTTGCTAGTGTTAGCTAGAGGGAACTGAGACTTCCAGGCCAACACACTGACCAGAGACGCTGTGGCTCCTGCATGCAGATGCTCCAGCTGACAGTGGTCTGACACATCCCTCGCAGGGTGTCCTAGTCGAGACCAGGACGGGGTCCCACACTCTCTCGCTTCAGGTAATGAGGTTAGACTAAATTCTAAAGGATTCTTGGCGTCACACCTACTCTCATGCTAGGTACACTTAGGTACATCTAGATAGGCATTGTAGGAGTACGCGCTTTCTTTTATCATGCGTTTTATATTCATGTATGTATTCATGACTATTGCAAGATGGTAGAATTGTACTATCCTTCTATATTCACTGTACTGCTGATCATATATATCTGCTACTGTCCAACGGTTGTTGCAGCACATCTACTTTACACTAGAAGAACAACTGTGCAAAATATTCATATTGTAACACACCGACTGTTTCTTCTGTGTACCTCTCTGAGACCGAATAAGGGAGCACGAATGACTGAGCGAAAAGTAGTACATGGTTTCCACGATTCTGAGGGATCAGGGTTGTCAAGTTCTATGGTTGCCAGAAACTATTCTCTCCCCGATAAGAGATTCTAGTGGCACTGTGAGCTAGCTAATGCAAACAGGTTAACATTCTCGGTGGGGGTGCTCAGAGCCAGTCTGCCACCAAACCCATAGTTTATGTTATCCGAATGTGCCGATTCTGTATAGGAATATATAGGAACTACACGACGACCCTTTCCCATTTACCACACGTAGGAGTGGATGCAAGCACCTGTGCACATGTGTTTTGGTGCCTTGTCCTCGGTAATGATAAGTGTCTAAATGTTTAAATGCTAATCTCCTATTATGTATTTTGTTTTGAGACCCCTCACTACGCTAACCTCCCCCACTGTGACACCCCAGGCCATGGCTGCACTTCGCTTTCTCTGTTTGAAGTGGAGCTGCAGAATTTGTTCCCCCGTTATATGGATACAAAAGTGGAGCAGGCAGTGTTTTTGTTCCTTTGTGAAGTTGATACAAATATCGGAGTCAAGGGCAAAGACAAGATATGTGCTTCCAATAGACAGTTGTATGACATTAAAGCTGGCCCGATCTTCATGCCCTTAACAAGTTTAATGGCAAAAACATGGATTGATTTATGAACAATGAGTGTGAAAAACGTTAAGGCAATGCATGTCAGTGATTTAGTTCCATTCTTATTTCTGGTTTTAATTAATCTTGCCTCCCTGAAGAGTTAGCTATTTAATCATGTTGTGTTTCTTTCTGTATTTTTTCCATGCATACTTTGAGCTGAGTGCTCTGATGCTGACCCTGAAGCCAAAGCAATGTGCCCGTCAGTGGGTTGGCCTCTCTGCAAAACACACAGAACAATGGTCATGTATTTCAGTTATAATTGCAATTTTGTGAAAATGTTTGTGAAGGGGGTGCACAGATGGCAAAATATTTACAGGGCAAGAACATAATTAAAATAAATTGTTTAAATGTGAGGGAGTGCAGTGTATGTTGGGACGTGGTGAAATGAAGGAGATGTAAGGAAGTGCATTCGGGGAAGAGTAAAAGAAGTGTGCTGAAGAGGAAAGAGAGGTGGTTGAAAATGTGCAGATCTTTCTTTCAATTTTTTCTTCTGGAGGAGGATCCACCTGGACCCCACATTTGTCCATTAAGCTTGGCAAGTTCGCTTACTACATAAAACTCATACCAAACTTTTACACCTCACCACCTTCAAATATCACCAGCCACAACTGCACTGAAGTAATCAGTTTGCAGTCCTCAGTGGAGTTTGTAATGAGATCTTCTAGTTCTGAACTGAAATGTTTTGCCCCAGTAAATCGGAGACGGCTAACCAAAGCTTTTTGAGAATTATTGGCCTTCCAGGATCTTATCCATATGTGGCGATGGGAAGAGATGGAAGCTCCAGATGCTGCAGCTGCTACTGAAAGTGAATCAAATGTACTATCTGATTAATAACAGATCTGCCATTCCATAATGGACAATCTGATATACGTATCACTTCCTTGCTGCAACTCCTCAGCAAGAGCTTGAAAATCATTCAGTAGTGATTGCACTGTATAGGTGGCGTACGTTCCTGCCCTTACACAGAAATAGGAGGCAGAGTTGGATCTTTTCTTTTCACCTCTGATTCCACCTTTTTATTCTCCTTATCTGATGGAGAAGTCTCCTCTGGATGATCATGCAACTTTATGACAATCCCACTAAAAGAGTCAACCTAACCACGGAAAAATTATGCAGGGAATACTTCTTCCCAAGGAATCTGAGAAACCTCGTCTTTTCCACATCTGACCATTCATGAGTTAAAAGTCACTGAATGGCTTTGTGCACAGGAAGACTCTCAGGCCTCTTTCGTTTGTATTAGCCAAAAAAGTCCACCTCATACATAGATGACAGAGAATAGGGAAGGAAAGGTTTTCACTGATGTGGGACTAAACCTTCAGATTATTGCCATGAACATATTTTCCTCTGTGTTCTTCCTCCTGAGAAGAATCTGAATCAGAATCAACAAGTGAAGAAGTCATGGGATGTTTGAACAAATAACCCTCACAGGCATATGGGAACCATTTAATATCTGGCTTAGAGGCAGAGATTCTGACTTCTCTGAGGGCTCATGTCCTGTATCTTTAACCTCCCCGTTGAGATCGACCCAATAGTCTTTTCAATATATACTCCTTGGTGGGCCTCCTCTCGCACATGTGGGTCTGTCTGGAAGGCGCCGCAGGGGGACGTTAGCTACAGTCGCCTTCCACCCCCCCATCTTTTAAAGTCTTGCGTTGGGATGTTTGGTCAGCCTATTACTGACTCTGCTTTGTCTCAGTTATTAACACTATGGGAAATATGTCCCTCTAAACTATTAATGTTCAGTCTATTTGTTTCTTTTAACTTTGTCCCCCCCCACACAAAGTACTTGACAACATGGAGAAATCTATTGGACTTTTATTTGATATTTGTTTTTCATGATTCTTAAATTGTTGCAACCTGGTACAATATTGTGTGATGATGCTATTGTATAACTATATACATTTAATAAAAATAAAAAAAGATCCTCACAGGCAGAAAAAGCAGCTGGGACTGCCTTATTAATCATATCCTGCAGTACATCCAAATTCTGGGGAGGCTCAAAAGCAATGAAAGCTAGACCCGGCCTCTCCTCCTCCAGATTTAAGTCAGAGGAATGCTTTCTCTTCGCACTACATATTCCCTCCATTAGAACCCAACATAGGGAGAAATGTGCTGCTAATTTGTAGGTGCCATTACTCCACAATGGGGGAAACCAGACAAAAAGACGAGGACCTGAGTATGGAATAGTACAAAAAAAATAATTGGTCCCAATGGGATTATTGAACATTACTAGTACCCAAAGTTTCCAAACACAGACATTCAAAAGAATGCAAACATTTTGAATTTGATCATAACTTTGATCATAGATAAAGATTTACTTTTTACATCATAAATTTGATCATGAATACATTTCTACGATTATAATTTTGTAGTGGATTTGCTCAAAATAGGCAAAGGTGATTGAAAAGAGTGCTTGTTAAAAAGATCAAGTGAAAGGCAAAGGATTTATACATGAAATCAATATATAAAAATTAATACAAATTCGGCCTATCCAAGAACTTCCTTCTCCTACTGATTAGTGACGTCTTCCTTAGTACGCTATATGTTTATACAGATTGCTCGTTATATGTCCTGATGAAGACGCCCCCTCAAGGAGTTTATTGGCCTACTTTCCAATTGGGGTCGAAACCTCAACACATATTTCTCACCTGTACCAGAGTTACAATTCTCGTCTTACCTTACTTTTAAACATATAGTGTGTTAAGGAAGACGTCACTAATCAGTAGGATAAGGAAGTTCCCAGATAGGCTGATTTTGTATTAATTTGTATATATTCATTTCATGTATAAATCCTTTGCCTTTCACTTAATCTTCTTCAAGAGCACTCTTTTCAATCACCTTTCCCTCTTTTGAGCAACTATACTACATAATTATAATCGTAGAAATGTATTCATGATCAAAGTTATGATGTAAAAAGTAAATCTTCATTTGTGATCAAAATTATGATAAAATAAAAAAAATGCATTCTTTTTTGTGTCTGTGTTTGGACATTTGTAGGTGCAGCAGTTCCTGCATCTAAAACGTTGCTTAGCAATGAGGATGCTTCATTTGAAATTGCGATTCTCCCATTACCATGACTAGAGAATCTGGATTTCAAGACACGGAGGCTGACATTATGCATATTCTTTTAATGCAGACTCCAAGCTGCCGCATACATCACAATATTAAAGGTTCCAGGACAGAACATTGAAAATGCATAAAGGGCATGAGCCATCAACAATTTGCCTCTTTTAAATATGGAAAAGAGAATAAATTAGTCCATGAATTTATAATAAACTTCTAAATGTCCAAACTTCTAGACTTAGAACTTCAAAAGGATCCTCAGGTACACAACACGAACATAGAAGGAAATGCGAAGATAGATCCGAGACGCCTCGTAGTTAAGAAGGGTTACCTGGAAAGAGAGAAGAAGTAAATACTTCCTGGATGAAATACATTGTATGAAGACATCACAAATTATACTAGTACTGTTTATCACAAGTTATACTAGCGCTGTAAGTAAATAGGCAAATAAATATTATACTGTAAAAGTAGTCATCCCAGGGTGGGATGGGTGGGATAATTTTAGCCTCTGTGTCATTAATAAAATCCAGATTCTCTAGTCATGGTAATAGGAGAACCAGAATTTGATTACAAGAACGAAGGCTACATTATGCATGTTGGTAGTTTTGTAAGACTACATCAGACATATGCTCGATAGGCTTGCAGTAGTGTCGTGCAAAAGTGCTAGCATTCGACCAGTCGGCCGCTTTGAGAATGCCATCCAACTTACCTGCACACCAGAGAGATTTACTGCCCATAGCACCTCTAAGAGAATGAGCTTGAAATTTTCTTAAGTCAATACCTGCTAAGTTTCTGACAGTTTTAACCCATCTAGCAATGGAGGTTGGAGTTATAGCTTTGTGGGGTCTAACAAAGGATATGAGCAATTGGTTTATGCCCGGGTACGAAGGTCAGACATTCTGCGATCATACTCTCTCATACAATCAACTACACAAAGTTTAGGGCAGAAATCAAAACGTGGATAGAATATTGAATCAGACATTGTTTTTGTTCTTCTATAAATCTTGAATTTAACACCAAACATAATATATGATCTATTTGAAACCTCTAGAGCTTTGACATCATAGACTCTTCGACAGGAAATTAGCAGGGTTGCAAGCTTGGTTGAAAGGTATTTTCTATTCAGGAGAGTATTATCCAGCCAGTTAGTGAAAAGGTCTAGAATTAACGTAATGTCCCAGAGAGTCTCATATTTGGGCTTAGGAGGCCTTCTTGGACGAATGCTTTTCATTACTCTGCAAACAATTACATTTTATCTACCATTTTAAGGTTGACAAGGATATGGCCAGCAGAGATAGCTGATCTATAGCAATTGATAGATCTCTAGCTGAGACCCCTATCAAATTGTTCAACAAGAAGGTTTACTATGTCAGCGATAGGTGCCTCCAAGGAATCCAGGTTCCTTTACCGGCACCAATGAACCCAGCTTCTCCAAATGTTGTTGTATTTGTAATGAATGCCTGGGGCCTAATACTCTCTGAGGAGAGTTACAGCTGTTGACGAAAGCCCTGAGATTTTGTTGAATCTCCTGACACTCTCCAAGCAAGAAGGTTGGTTTAAACTGCCTGTCTGAATTAGGGGGTGACTTACTCCATCTACGTCTGTTAGGAGATATTATTGGGTAGGGATTAAGAAGGGGGGTTGCATACTAGTTCCAGAGCGGTGGGGAACCAAGCTTGCGATGGCCAGAAGGGAGTTATTAGGACAAGGGAGCATTGTTTGTGTCTCACTTTTAGTAAAACCCTTTGAATCATGGCAAAGGGAGGAAAGGTGTAGGCTTTGACTCCTTTCCAAGCCTGGAGAAAGGCGTTCACTGCCAGAGCACCCGGGTCGGGCATCCAGCTGAAACAATTTTCCAATTGAAACTTTAGTCTGCTTGCGAATAGGTCTATTTCCAGGGGACCCCAAATTCTGTTCAGGTTCCTGAACACAGAAACATTGGGTTTCCAATCGCTGTGATCTAACAGGAATCTGACGTTCCAATCGGCGGAGATGTTCATTTTCCCAGGAAGGTATTCTGCTTTGAGAGCAATTTTGCGCCCCAGACAAAACATCCAAAGTCTCTTAGCTAAATTGGAGAAGTTCGCAGATTTGGTACCTCCCAGGCGATTGATATAGGCTACCGCGGACATGTTGTCCATCTTCAAGATAACTGACCTGCCCTGTAGAGAGTGTTTGAAGCTCATCAAGGCATAAAGACCAGCTGTTAGTTCCAAGTAATTTATGTGGTGAGAGGAATCCTCTTGCGACCAGATCCCACCAGTGTTCTGCTCGAGAAAGCAAGCTCCCCAACCAGGGAGGCTTGCGTCGGACTCTAAGTCAAATTCTGGTTTGGAGCCAAAGATTGCTTTGCCATACCATGCGTCTAGGTTGTCTGGCCACCAGGTTAGTTCTGATTGGGCTCCCTGAACCAGGGTAATCCGCTCTTTGTACCAGAGACCGGATGTTAGGGCTCTCGCTTTTATCCTTTGGAGGGCCCGATAGTTTAGAGGGCGGGTAAAGATCGCTTGAATGGAGGAGGAGAGTAGCCTGGCTAATTTCCACAGGGGAAGGTCTTGTTGTTTCAAGACGTGTTTTATTTCTTTCCTGATTTTGGCTATCTTCTTGGAAGTTAGTAGAAATAGGCATTAGGAGGTATCTACGGTGAAACCGAGAAACTCCAGAGATCTGGAGGGAGTCAGGACGGATATTTCTTTGTTTATAATGAACCCTAGACTTTCTAAGAGATCCATTACGGTCTTCAAATCTAGCAGTATTTGTGAGGGGTCTTGTGACATTATAAGGATTTCGTCTAAGTATATGATTAGACGGATGCCTCTTTCTCTCAGGAATGAGGTAATTGGTTTCATAACCTTGGTGAAACACCAGGGAACGGAAGATAGTCCAAACAGAAGTGCTTTGAATTGGTATAGGTGGTTTTTCCACAAGAACTGGAAAAAGGGTTGGTGGATTTGGGCCATAGGGATGGTAAAATAAGCGTCTTTGAGATCCAGTTTGGCAAACCAATCTTCTTGTAGCAGATCTCTCAGAAGGTGGATGCCTTCCATCTTGAAGTGCCTGCACACCAAATATTTGTATAATTCCCTTACGTTTATGACAGGTCTCCAACCCTTCTCCTTTTTCTGTACGAGAAAGAGTGCACTTATAAATCTTAAGTCTTCTAGATGGACCTCTATGATAGCTCCTTTCTGGAGCATTGAGGAGATCTCCTCTATTATGTGTTTGTGATCTGGGGAGAGAGGAATGTCTTGTGGGAAAGAGGTTTGTGTAGGTGTTTCTGTAAAGTCTATCATGAAACCCTTCACAGTGTTTAGAACCCACTGTGATTAGGCTCCAATCCTGGTAAAAG
Organism: Lissotriton helveticus; assembly: GCF_964261635.1. Taxonomy (NCBI): domain Eukaryota; kingdom Metazoa; phylum Chordata; class Amphibia; order Caudata; family Salamandridae; genus Lissotriton; species Lissotriton helveticus. Next base: position 1,026,105,984 of record NC_136071.1, read on the forward strand.
AGTTTGAGTCTGCCTCCCACTTTTAGGGGGAAAGAAGGGGGAGGGGGAGAGTACTCACTTGGAAGGTTGGTGGTATTTGACGATCCACTGGATCTAAAACCTCTGGACCGAAAGCCTTTCCCTCTTTGAGGGTAGAATTGAGGCGTGTTGTACTGTTGATAGCCTGTTCCGAAACCAGTTGATCTTGAAAAGGGCCTCTGGTTGAAGAGGCCGGAAGAGAGGCCCCTTCTTCCAGCCCTGCCAAAAAGGTTGGGGTTAAAGACCTTGCACATATTTTGTTGGGCCTGATCCAGGCCTGTAAATGTTGAGACATTTTCCCCCAAAGATTTAATGAGGTCTTCTCCAAAAAGTAAACCCTTGGGGTTTGATGAAGTTTCCTTATCCGCCATGTCAGAGGGTTTCTGGTTGATTTTTGTCAGAACAACCCTTCGTTTTGCAGCATTCAGGCTTGGATTGGTGTTTCCGAGTAGAATTAATGCTCTCTGACTCCATTCCCTTATAAGTTCTGTATTTAGAGGGGTGCCATTAATATGGCTTTCTTCAGCTGAGTCTAGGATCCTTGCTAGGGGCTCCAGGACCTCGAGGAGGCAGTCCTGGCACCCTTAAAGGGATCTTTCCATGCCTTTTCTTGGATCCCGTCCGATTTTGAAAAGGAAGTTGATCAGTTCCGGGTCCAAGTTAGGGGTATGGCATGTTTTGTCTTCGATTGAAGAGCACTCAGTTCTAAGTATGTTTCTAGTGTCTCGCTCAAGGAGGTTTTGAACCCATTTTTTAATGAATTTGGCCACGTGTTCTTGGGGCCACCACTCCGAGCTTCTGGGATGTTTAAGGTTTAGGGGTGAGAACATTTCATCTCGGTCAATATTAGTCTTAGATGATGATGAGAGTTCTTCTTAGTTATAGAATTCTTGGTTGTCCTCATCTATGTCAAGAATATATTCGTCAGGCATAAGAGACAAATTATCGTCGTAAGAATCATTGTCTCCCATATTATGATGAACATTCTGATATTTTGTGCCGCTGGGACACCCAGATATGTTGTGCCGCTAGAGACACCCAGGGAGTTGGAGGTGCGATGACCTCCATTAGAAATTGAAGTGCTAGGACCTCCCAGATCTGATGAGGTGCTGAGACCTCCCATGGTGCTCTTGAGGGTAGGATCTATATTTTTACTTTTCTTTTGTCTTTTGCTCCTCGTATTTTTTTAAAAGTTGTTTTTATTGAATTTATGCATTATTCAGGTACAAACAATAGGAACACAGTTCCAAGCAAGAACCAGCCAGTATGTCTTTCGTAAGTTACAGAATTCTATAAAACAAGTCAAACTTAAAGAATAATACATCCAAGAAATAAAAAGTGAGGCGAACAGAGAGCATATATTATCTGCATATGTCTGATCAAGTGGATGTCTTACGACAGCCACGCAGCCCCGTTGCAAACCGGTCTAGTGTGAAATGGAAACATAGCATTAAGGGATTGTATCGGGGTTGGGCCCAGGGGACACAGCTCTAGTACGTTCCCATTGCAAGAAGGGCTCCCCTATATCTTTTTGTCTTGAAGTCGGGGGCATCAGATCCCAAAATATTCAGAGTTGTGTGTGGCTAAATGTCACATCAGTCAACCAGTCTGCAAACTTTGGTACCCTCTGTCTCCCCATCGGATAGCTACTTGTCGCCGCGCGTAAAGTAAAAGAAGTGCATGCAGTTTGCGCCGCTTAGGTGAAGTGGCTGCACACAGCTTTTGCCCCTCGTATTGGTGGTATCATTAAAGAGGATCTCTGTGACCTCATCATCCTCTGTTGGGAGTGACCTTTTTGAGGACATGACCTGGTTCAGGGTCTCAATCATGCAGGTCCTAATCTCCTTTTGCAGGAACTTTTTAAGGTTTTCGCTGTCTACATTAGCTGTAGGGGCGGTAGCGTCATCTGACTCTGAGTCAGACATGGCGCAGGTCAGAGAGTCAAAAGGTAGAAAACTCTAAGAAATGTAATAATAAATGAAGCTCTTACTACTGTGATAATAAATTACAGTAGTTGTAAGCTAAAAAATATGGGTATATTAGATATCCATTTGCAAATCCGCTTATTTAGTATCAGGAATCGATTTCCACCCTGTTTCCTTTCTTTAATGCAGAAATGAAATGCAACTTTCGTTAAGGATGGCAGCAGCCGATCGCGATTCCGAACCCGAGTAACCGATGCTTGCGTGTAATCGATCAGCTGCTGTGCTATCCCGTTGTCAGGGGGATAGCCTCGAGCGTGAGCGATCAGCTGGAGGACAGCATTACCACAACAATGGGTGTGTAGGGGAAGGGCCCTTGGCAACAGGAGGACTTGACGTCTCTGCTGCCAAGGATCTCTTCTTTTATTTGGGAAGCAATGCAGGCCTAAGAACAAGTCTGTGGCCTGCATCGGGTGAAGAGCGGGAGGCGTAGAAGCCAGGGGGTCGCTGCCAATAACGTTGCACTGCTGCGGAGCGTATTTAAAGACGTTAGAAGATAAATAAAAGATAAGTGCCAAAAGCGCTATCAGAGATAAGCCTTAAAACGTTAAAGCCTCAATATATAAAACGCTAAGCTGAAACAATAGAGGAGGTAGAGGGCGAGGGAATACCTACCTCGGAGGTAAAGGGGGGCTAAAATAGGCGCAGAGAGAGAAATAAAACTCTCACGCGATGGTGGGGGGATAAAGGGGGTGTGGATATCCATAAATTGGAAATCGGTATACGAGGGAGGGAAGGGGAAGGGTGAGATTAACCCATACATAAAATAGCAAGAAGAGGTAACATTTAAATAATTATAGGTAAAAGAGGTGGAGCCAATTTATCTGCTCAGAGACTCATTTAAAAGAGGCAGATTGTTGATGGCTCATGCCCTTTATGCATTTTCAATTTTCTATTCTGGAACCTTTAATATTGTGATGTACGCAGCTGCTTGGAGACTGCATTAAAAGAATATGCATAATGTAGCCTCCGTTCTTGTAATGAAATTATCGCAGGACAGCCGCCACCATACAACACACTCAAAAGAGGCACTGCTCGGTGCCTGCTCCCTCCTTGAGGCACCATGGCTGACTCCCAATGCTCTATGAAGAAGCGAACAAGTTGAAGTAGCGCAGCATGGCCCGGCTCCCAGTACAAGCAGCAGCTAAAGCATTTTATTTTATTTATAGAGTTTGATATTGCGCGAACATGACCCATGGGTATCAGAGCGCATCACAGTTATATGAGGTAAATCGTTTAGAATACAATGGGTATAGCAAAGGTAATATACATATGGTTCCGGTACATGCCTTTCGTATCAGTTTCAACAATAACAAGAGTAGGATCAGTTTGGTGTACAAAAGATATAACCATAGTATTATACATATGGTTCCGATGTGTACCTTTCGTATCTTTTACATCAATATTACAAATAAGATCCATTAATTGTAGTAATGTACAGTCTAAGGTGTCTTCGCAGCTAACTGGTGAGTTTATCCTTACATTCTTATTGACCTGTTGAGGTAAACAGCTACATCCGATCTAGTTAGCACCACTCTTTGGGTTGTTTTGATGTCTTTGTTATCTTTCTTGTGCAGGGTGCATCCATATTTGACAAGACTATGCAGCATCTGGCAATTAACCATGATGCATATGAGGATCAATCATTGTTTAGGATAGGAACTTGCTCATTAGGTAGATCTTCGCTTCCCTCTTGACGGTTGACGTGTTTTGAATTTTCCTAATGTTTGGAAGGAGTGAATTCCAGAATCTGGGGGCTTCTCCGGGGAATGCTCTATCATACGTTTTCTTCTTCTGAAAGATGGGATGTTTCAGCAACAGGTCTCTGGCATTCCGGGATGGTCTACTTCCACCGGATAGCTCAGTTTTCTGGGCTAAGTACATTGGTGTTTTGTAGCGGAGCGCTTTGTGGGTAATACATGCCCGTTTAAGTTAAATTCTAGCTTCATATGGTAGCCAGTTTAATGCCTTCAGATGTGGGAAAATGAGGTCATATTTTCTTGAACCTGTAATGAGTCTCGTGGTTGCATTGAGACAGGCTTTTAGTGGTGCTGTGGAGATTTTAGGTAGACCTGTTAATGTTGTACAGCCATATTCAATCCTTGATATGACTAAGAACTGAACTGACAATTTGAGGTCCGACACTGCTAAAACAAGTCCCAGGAACTGGCCGTAATCATGACTGCCTCCAAGTTGCTCAGTGGGGAGGCAGCCCAAAATAAAGACGCATCGAAGCCGCCTTTACCAAATAAATAACAGTCACTGCTTCACCATTTGCAACAACATAAACAGATAATACCAGTGAAGAATCATGTACCTGAACAGAAGATCATTCATAGAAGTGAACCATTGGCACACAGAGTAAAAAAACAGGAATCATACATGGATGGCCCCGCCTTTATGGCTAAGTAAGTGTGACTTCCTGTAGAGACAATATTGGTCGAAGCATGTACTGACATCTCCCAATCCGGCTCTCGAAGTAACCACAACACAGACCGCACATCAAGCCACCACGGACATCCACTCCCTCCTCGACCGGAGCAAAACTGCAGTCCTCATCCTTCTAGACCTCTCTGACACCTTCGACACCGTCTCTCACTGCACCCTAATCATGAGACTCCACGATTCCGGCAGCCACGACAAGACCCTGACTGGATCCGCTCCTTCCTCACCGGTCGTACATAGCAAGTCAGACCACCTCCGTTCCTCTTCAAACCTACAGAGATCAGCTGTGAAGTATCCCAGGGCGTCTCCCTGAGTCCCAACCTCTTCAACATCTGCATTGCTCCACTCTGGGCCATTATCTGGAATTACAGACTCAACATTGTCTCCTATGCCGACGACACCCAACTGATCCTCTCCCTCACCTACAAACCCACAACCACCAGAACAACTTCCACAGAGAGATGAAGGCCGTTGCCAACTGGATGAAAAACAGTTGCCTTAAACTAAACTCGGACAAGACCAATGTCCTCATCCTGGGACCCACCCCTTCAGCTTGAGATGACTCCTGGTGGCCCACCAGATTGGGAACCGCCCCTACCCCCAGGGACCACACACAAAACCTTGTCTTCATGCTGGACTCCTTGCTCACAATGAACCGTCAGATCAACACCGTCTCCTCACCATGCTTCCATACGCTTCGCCTACTTCAGAAGACATTTAGATGGATCCCCACAGAATCCAGAAAAACGGTCGCCCACACGCTCATCAGCAGCAGACTGGACTATGGCAACGCACTCTGTGCCAGCGTCACTCAGAAACTCCACAGGAAACTACAGAACAATCTAAATGCTGCAGCCAGATTGGTCCTCAACATTCCCTACCACATCTCCGAACACCTCTGTGAAAGCCACATCACTGAACACCTCTGTGAACTCCACTAGCTCCCAGTCACCAAAGGAATCACTTTCCAAGCTCCTCACACATGCCTACAAAGCCCTCCATGACGCAGGACCAGCACACCTGAACCCCTGTCTCTCATAAGGTAATTCAGTTTCGACTCCATTTTGTATTCCGTCGCCATTTTGTGTTGCCCTCACTCAGGCAGCTTGGCAAACCAAGTGTTTTTGTCCTTTGTACTGCTACGTGTCAAATATCCCCCCTTCCTTGTTGTGAAGCCAATTCCAGGAACTAGCCAAACTGACTAATCCTTGTCTAGACTGACTAATCCTTGTCCCAACTATCTGTTGGCCTTCAGTATTCTTTCCCTGCCCTATCTTATCTGTTGGCCTTCGGTATTCTTTCCCTGCATTATCCTATTTCTCAAGTTGTCCTTTGAAGCACACAAACACTTTCTGCCATTACTGATTGACCTATAGGTGCTGTCATTGATTGACTTATGGGGTTGGGCAAGAACACGACTCAAGGGGGACGTTCTGGTCACATGGTGTCTTGTTTTGAATGTTTTCCTATTGCCTAATATTTGATGCATGGGGAGTATTTTTCTGTGGGTGTATATGGTTATAAAAGACTGTGAGCCACGGAGTGAAGGGGCAGTCTCATGAGAACCTACTATTGGTGTATTTCTGGGACAACTGTGCATAGCTGCAGCTAATAAATTTGGTTTTCTATGCTAACAGAGTATTCCGTGTCTCTGTACAACAAGGCAGGTGAACTTTGAGATTTCAGGCGTGCCCTGCGCTGCCAGGCCCTTCTAGGCCTGGTTCTTCAACTGGCAGCCCAACGTGGGGCGGCTTCAGAGGTAGCGGTCGAGCCAGAGGGTCGTGAGGAGCCCCACAAGGAAATTCTGGAGGAAGAGCACCACATGATTGACCCCTGCATGTCGAAAGTGGACCGAAGGTCTTTGCAGCGCGGTTTCTCCTTTCCAACGGCTGCTGGTGACTGCTGCTCTGACTGCTGCTCTGACTGCCGCCCTGCCTTGGTTCCTTTGGTGATGACTGGTATTGCGAGATGTTAGACGGACCTCTGTTGGCGTAAGAGAACATTTGGTTAATTAATAGTGGGTAGCTCCCACTTCTTTGTTTTTGATTTTTGATTCGGCTCTTGCAAAAGCCGAAGCCGAGGGGTGAGTACATTTGTGCTGTGTTGATTGATTAACCCCTTGATGTTTGTAAAGGAGCCAGTGAAATAATGATGCCTGGTTTCAGTAAGTTTAGAAAATGGTGTTGTTGTTGTTGTTGTGATAGGGATTCCCGACTGGAGGACTCTTGTCCAATTCCTCCGGCTGGAACTCCCACCTATGACCTTTATTCTAAACATGGTGTAGGCCCCATCACCTTTAATGAAGTGTGGCTCTGTTATACGAGAAAAGATGGTGTTTTACAGTGGCCACAGAATGGTAGTTTTGAGCCCGATATATTAGATAATTTCGAAGCTACATTGTTTAAGAGAAAAGCCCGACCGGCTATGTTTGACTCCTTTCGCCTTTGGCGCAAGGAAGCCAAACAGAATGAAATTAAACAAATGAAAAGAGATAGGAAGCAAAAGGGCATGACTGCATAAGGGCTGCCCAGCAGTTCAAAGACAATGAGACTGATTATGCGATTGAGGTCTCAGATAGACAACATCGTATGGCAATAGATAAGTGTTATCCGGTGTTGTCAACTTCCCCTGCAGGCAAAGATGTTGACCCCGAAAAGGATCCTTTAATGTCCCACCTTTTGAGATTACCCCCGCCCTATGCACAGGGTGCTAATGCACCCCTACTATTGCCACCCGCTCAGCCACTTGTTGTTCCCCAGCCGGTCCCTGCACCTCTGCCACTGCCCCTTCCGGTAATGCCAATCCCGCCACCTCCTTTGCCTCAGACTCCTTTGCCTCAGACTCCCTTTTATTCCTGTCACCCCCTCTTCTACCCCCTCTTCTGCCCCGCCTAATTCCTTGTACCCTGTCCTGATGTCGAATTCCCCCTCAGTTCGTAAGCGGATGGTTGACACCGTTTCTGGCTTTTTGTCCCCTTTCTTTGGGTCGTTCAACATGACTCCTGTTCTTCCTCGTAGGCAGACCCGTAGTCAGCTCCCAGGTCCTGAAGAGCGTGATGCGTTAGATCTCCTTGCCCGCAAGTGGATCATGAATGGTCCCTAGTATGGTATATCATGTCCCCTTTCCAGGAGCGGGATGCGTCAACGCAAAGACATGTTTTTGATATTATGTGTGTCATTCTTGGACAAGAGTGGGAGGACATGGGATTAGGATTAGCTCCCCAGGGTCTGCTAGATGTTCAGGCTGACTTTAACAAAGGGATAATTGTGGGTGCTGAGGTTGAGGATGCTGTAAGGATACTTGTCACCTTTAGAACAATGTTTACCTACCGGTCTCTGTCTGAACCCGATCTTTCTGTTAAAAGGAAACCGAAACACTATCCTATGAGAGAGGTTCCCCCAGTGTGGAGAGAAGCGGTTGCACCCCAGGGCAATAATCTTGGTATACCCGCTCACTTTCAACGTGTATGGGTACATGTTCCTTTTGAAAAGATCTGAGGTTCTGGCCCTCAAAAAAATCCTTACCAGACCCCCATAAAAATCCTGCTGGTTATTACAAAGAGCTGTCCCAGACTGTTGATGCATGCATTATGAATTTAGCCGATATAGACATGTTGATGGGAAATGTGGTCCCACAACCATTATGGGCTAGGATTCGGAAAGAAGACCATGCTCAAGAATTGGGGGGTGATTGGGCTGCTATCCTTGCCGCAGATGGACTCCAAGTGGGTGGTGCTAAACCTGATGCTTTAATTGCAGACCTTCCCGCTAGGATCATTGCTTTGATGAAAACTATGATGCCCCCTCTGCGAGTTAATTGGGATAAGTTAGCTGCCTGTAAGCAAAAGAAAGATGAAAGCGTTTCCGACTTCTTTACTCGATTTGAGGAGACGTTTCTTGATCACAGTGGTCAGGATATGAGCACGGAAGGCCAACGATTGTTTGTAGATAAATTTGTGTTTAATTTGCTCCCTGAACGTTCTAATAAACTGAAGGATTCTGAAAGTTTATGGGCCGTTTCTTCTTCTGCTCAGATATTGGCTACTGCTCAGTATTATGAAAATAGGGATAAAGAGGAAAAGGACAAACTTGATAAAAAAACTAAGGAATTAAAAACGAAAGTTCTTTTGCAACAGGCTTATCCCCTCGTCCTGTTCAGCGCCAGTTCCAGCCGCTTCCCCAATTCCAGAAGCTGTTACAAAAACCTGAGCCCTTTGTTCCCCGGCCCCCATTGGGTCCAAATCAATGCGCTTATTGTAAGGAGGAAGGTCACTTTAAGAAAAGTTGCCCGGTTTTGTTGCAGCGTGCTGATGGTATGCCTGGGCCGCGAGGCCGAGGTGGCTACCAGTCAACACCCAGGGGTAGGGGGCGAGGTACATCATCTCAAGACCAGCATTCCTTTCCCCCTCAAAACTCCATGAATTATTTTGATCAGCAGAATGCTCAGTCTGCCCATTATTACAATGATGATTATTATATACCGAGGATGAAAGTCAAGGTTTTCATACTAGCTAGGACAACCATAGACAAAGTGAGGGAGTCATATCAGTTCCAGTGGACCAAAATGGGCCTTATATTGAAGTCATTGCACTAGGTGTTTCAGAGCCATTTCTATTGGACACTGGTGCAACGAAGAGTTCTATCATCCACTCTAAACTCCCTGGGGCACCTTTGTCTGGCTTAACAAATGTTTCTGTAGGATTTTCTGGCGTCCCAGTTCATAACCCAGTTTCTTGTCCTCTGCCCATCTCAATAGGTCCTTATGATTTGGAGGCTCCGCTTATTTTAACAACTGGTTGTGGTGAAAATTTGTTAGGTTTGGACTTATTAAAAAGACTGTACGCAACATTGCATTGTTCCCCTTCTGGTGTACACCTCACTTTAGGTAAGAAATTGATTTCCCCGGCGTATTTGTCTAAAGACCAACCCCCCCCTGAATTGCGCTCTCTTCCTGCCACCCTCTGGGCTACAGGCCCCAATGATGTAGGTCTCCTGCAGATTCCGCCCTACATCGTCACTCTCAAATCCAATGTTAAGTTACCTCGCATTCCCCAGTATAAGATTTCCAGTGATGGTGAAAGAGCTCTCTTGGCTATTATTTATGATTTGGTTCAGAAAGACGTGGGTGAGGAGACAAGGGGAAATGTATGCAATAGTCTTGTTTTACCTGTTCTTAAACGTACTGACTCTTCTCAGCCACCCGTTTATCGTTTTGTGATTGACCTCCGGGAGGTCAACAAGATTGTTGAACCCCAATTCCCTGTCGTCCCAGATATCACTGCCCTATTGACAATGATACCTGCTTCGGCTGCTTGGTTTTCTGTTATTGACCTCAAGAATGCTTTCTTCAGCATTCCCATTGCTGAGGAAAGTAGGGATATTTTCGGCTTCTCTTTAGGAGGCCGAAGCTTCCGGTTCAAGCGTGCTCCTCAAGGCTATTGTGAGAGTCCCTCCATTTATAGTCAAGCTCTGAAAACTCAGCTCGATGCTTTCACTTTGCCCCTAGGTGCCAACCTTATTCAATACGTAGATGATTTGTTGGTTGCTGCTGATTCTGAGGACATTTGTAAACAGGTTACTATTTCACTGTTGCGTCACTTGTCTGACATTCATCACAAGGTTTCACCCTCTAAATTGCAATATTGTCGCCAAGAGGTTACCTACTTAGGTCATCTCTTGTCGTAGGAGAGACGGCGATTGACCCCAGAACGTATCCAAGCAATTGCTCAAATGTCTGTACCATGTACACAAAGGTAGGTGCGTGCTTTTTTGGGCATTACCTCTTATTGTAGGCTGTGGATTCCAAATTTTTCTTTGCTAGCGAAACCTCTGTTGGCACTCACTCTCGAAGATACACCCCAACCTCTCCCTTGGACTGCGGAATGTCAGAAAAGTTTCACTGACTTACGTACTTCTTTATGCTCTGCTCCTGTGTTAGGTACTCCTGATTACAGTAAGCCTTTCACACTCTACGTCCACGAGAGAGAAGGTTGCGCATTGTCAGTTTTAACGCAACAATTTGGAGACAAGCAGCGCTCATGTGCCTATTTTTCGGCCACATTAGACCCAGTGGCCAAGGCGTTACCTAGTTGTCTGAAAGCCACAGCAGCAGCAGCAGTTTCCTTTCGCAAGTCTGCTGGATTGGTATTGGATAATACTCTTATTGTCATGATACCACATGCAGTAGATACCCTCCTAAATAGAACAAAGACTCAGCACCTTACGAGTGCCCGCTTGTCAGGGTACGAGCTGACGCTCTTGGCCAGCCACGTACATATCAAACGATGCAATACCCTAAACCCAGCCACGCTGTTACCGATCCCAGTAGAAACAGGTACTCAGGAACAGCAGGATTGTTTCCTCCGTACAGAGGAGGAGACAAAAGGTAGAGTCGATCTAAAGGACTCTCCACTCCTGGACCCGGATGGGATCCTATAGGTGGATGGTTCCTGTTTCAAGCTCCCAAATGGTGAAACGACTTCGGCCAATGCAGTCACTACTTTGTACACAATTGTGGAAACAGCATGCATTAGGCACAATTCAGCCCAGGCAGCTGAATTGATAGCTCTGACAAGAGCTTGTGTATTGGCTGAAGGAAAAAGAGTGAATGTGTACACTGATAGCCAGTATGCATTTGGAGTGGCCCACAGTTTTGGCCGTCTGTGGAAGGAAAGAGGGTTTTTCACCTCCCACGGCACTAAGATACAGCACGGCCAGTTGGTAAATGACCTTCTCATTTCACTTGCCTTGCCCACTCAGATAGCAATTGTTAAATGTAGTGCGCGTAAGAGGATTACTGATGATGTGGGTCGAGGAAATGCTTTTGCAGATCAGATAGCGAAAGAGACAGCCAGAGACGTTACAAGCCGCATGTATGTTGCGGGCCATGCTAGATGGGTCAGACAAGGAGGGATGTGTGAGGACACAAAAGAAAGTGTAAAAATTATCCAGGGAGAGGCTACAGAGAAAGAACTGAGTAAGTGGAGAGAGGGTACAGGAATGTTGGACGCGACAGGGTGTTGGAGAGAATTGTCGGAACATCAGCGCTGGCTGTTACCAGACGCCTATGTGCTTCCAGTAGTTACCATGGCACATGGTCCAGCCCACATTAGTGCTAAAGGGGTATGCAAACTTTTGGCCCCTGTATGGCAGAATGTGGGGATCCCTAAATGCGCAGATAATCTGGTTAAGCACTGTATTGTTTGCTTGATGCACAATCCAGGGAAGGGAACACCAACCCCAGCAGGCCATTTTGCTCCTCCAACATACCCTTTTGAGGTGTTGCAAATAGATTACATTCACATGGAGCGATGTAACAATCTGAAGTATGTCCTTGTGGTGGTGTGTGCCTTTTCTAGATGGATAGAGGCCTACCCCCTAAAGGCAAAATTCTGCTCTGTCTACGGCTAAAGTCCTTTTGAAGGAGTTTTTCCCGAGGTTTGGTTTACCTCCAATTGTTTGGAGTGACAACGGAAGCGAATTCGTGGGTCAGATAATGCAGAAAGTGTGTACATGTCTCGGTGTCAGACAGAAATTTTATGCGGCAAACCACCCTCAGTCAGCAAGTTTGGTGGAATGCTATAATGGTACTCTTAAGCTCAAGCTCGCGAAGATACAGGCCAGCACGGGTCTTGTCTGGCCCGATGCTTTACCCTTGGCTCTTTTGTCTACTCGAACAACTGTCCATTCCCGTATGGGACTCAGTCCCTACGAGGTTGTGTTTGGACGTCCAGCAAATGTCTGGGGAGTCCCAAGGCCAAAGAAGTATTCCGAGATAGAGCATCAGTTGTTGATTGATTATTTGCATGACCTCACCACTAAATTGCGTGTCCTTCACCAACAGGTACAAGACGCCTTGCCTCAGGCTTCCACTGATCCTGGCCATACCATACAACCCGGTGATTGGGTGTGCCTGAAAAACTTCCAGAGATCAAAGAATTTGGAACCTCGCTGGAGAGAGCCCGTCAAGTATTGTTGACAACACGCACAGCTGTGAAGGTGGTCGGAAAGAAAAATTGGATCCACGGTGTGCATTGTAAGAAGGTACCCTTGCCTTTGCCTTATGACCAGTGGGTCCGTGAAGGTATTGGCGATTTTGAAGGTGAAAGGGTGCCTGGATTCGTACCTTTTAGCAATGCACGCCTAGATTGGACTCGATCTGAGAAAGAGGATGATGACGTTTTACAGGAAGCTGTACCACCACATCTCAGGTTGAACACAACCAATCCAGAGACACTTTTTCAGGACCAGACTGTGCCAAATAAGACGAGATACAATTTGAGGGCTAGAGTGGCTAGAGACAATTGAGAATTGTTTTCTTTTGATTGCACTTTACAGTGACACTGACCATCCAATTAGGTTGCAGGGTCGTGGTAAGGGTCTTAGTTTGTGACCCGAGTAGTGGCAATAGGCCTGCGGGACTTGCAGTGTCATAGGACGGCTGATAATCACAGCTGAGTGAAGAAGGAAGACTGCCACGAGCAACATTTAGAGGATGGATTCTGCTATACTAAAGGAAAATGATAAGAAGGATAAATTGAAGAAGAAATATTGCAAATTATTATATAATAGATGTGGTATAACATTGTGTATTTTAATCTTTTTATGTATTATATTAGCTTGTGTGGGTTGGGTTACTTATACTATGCAGCAGACACCTACACCTACCTCTCATTCCGTGCCTATCCGCACCACTGCCTACCCGCACCAGTTACATACATTACCAGAACATGAGCAAAGTAGGAGAATGGAATATTTTAATAATTCATTCATTCAATTGTTGCACCAACATCAATTGGTAGTCAATACCACCGATTGTTGGATTTGTGGACTCTTGCCCCATACTACGGCTAAAGGGATGCCATATTTAGTTTTCCCTTTTTCCCTGAAGGGGTCCGCTTGGGCTTATACATCTATGTTCTCTAATGCTTACGAGAACCAACCCCGGCACCCTGTTGGTCCATATGGGGGTGGGGTTGATGTTAGTCATGACCCTCTGGCGAAGGGAATGGTGGCTATGTCTAAGCATTATAGTAAAATTAATGAGTTCCCCACCGACGAATGACGGGCATACATTGGCTGGAACGTGACCCGTTACGTTACTAGCCTTACAGATAGGGCCAGGCGAAAAGATCCCCACCCATATGGACTGTACCCCACCGAGGCCACCTGTTTCTCCAAGAAAATGGTCAGAATGCTAAGGCCCAATTGGGAAAGACCTCTTGTGCACATACATATACCTATGCATCCCAGACTTCTCCACCGTTAGTGGCATCTCAGGGAACATATTTTGTTTGCCATGACAGGGCCTATACATGGTTACCAACTAATTTCTCAGGGTCATGTTACGTGGCTTTTCTCCTCCCTCCGACATATACCGCCCCTTCAGGACATCACAGAAATAGGTACAGGAGAGGCGTCATTGATCCAGAAGATACAGCAGGACAAGAGGGAGGCGACTTTTTCAAAGGGTTCCTCCCATTCTGGGGCCCTATGGTAAATAGCAGAAACATAAGGCATCTTGTTCGAGTTGTTGAGGAAACGATAGATGAAACTGTGGGGGCACTGAGTAACCTCACAGCCGAGCTTCAGGCGGACCGCCTTATGACATTACAGAACAGAATGGTTTTAGATATCATTCTTGCGGACCGTGGTGGGGTATGTAAATTGATTGGATCCAGCTGTTGCATTTACATACCTGACGACGCCCCTACAGTATACCAGGCCATCTCTAAATTGCACCTGATCGCTGAGTCCATTCACCAGGACGAAGGAAACTGGTCTTTGACAGGATGGTTCTGGGGATTATTGTCCACATGGGGATGGAAGGTACTGACTTTCATTGGAGTGACTTTGGCTATTATCTTTTCATGTTGCCTCTGTCTAAAATGTGGTCCCGCTATCTGCGGCCTTTGTGCCACCCTGTGGGTCCCAAGACCTGTCTCACAGAAAGCAGAAATTATGAAAATGATGTTGCAGCAACAGCTTGACGACCTCATGGCTATTAACATTGATTTTTGCCTGCGTAATGGCAAAAGGAGGGTCTGAGGTAATTCAGTTTCGACTCCATTTTGTATTCCGTCGCCATTTTGTGTTACCCTCACTCAGGCAGCTTGGCAAACCAAGTGTTTTTGCCCTTTGTACTGCTACGTGTCAAATAACCCCCCCTTCCTTGTTGTGAAGCCAATTCCAGGAACTAGCCAAACTAACTAATCCTTGTCTAGACTGACTAATCCTTGTCCCAACTATCTGTTGGCCTTCAGTATTCTTTCCCTGCCCTATCTTATCTGTTGGCCTTTGGTATTCTTTCCCTGCATTATCCTATTTCTCAAGTTGTCCTTTGAAGCACACAAACACGTTCTGCCATTACTGATTGACCTATAGGTGCTGTCATTGATTGACTAATGGTGTTGGGCAAGAACACAAGTCAAGGGGGACGTTCTGGTCACATGGTGTCTTGTTTTGAATGTTTTCCTATTGGCTAATATTTGGTGCATGGAGAGTATTTTTCTGTGGGTGTATATGGTTATAAAAGACTGTGAGGCACGGAGTGAAGGGGCAGTCTCCTGAGAACCTACTATTGGTGTACTTCTGGGACAACTGTGCATAGCTGCAGCTAATAAATTTGGTTTTCTACGCTAATAGAGTATTCTGTGTCTCTGTACAACAAGGCAGGTGAACTCGGAGATTTCAGGCGTGCCCTGCGCCGCCAGGCCCTTCTTGGCCCGGTTCTTCACTCATTTCACGTACCCACCAGACACCTCCGCTCCGCCCAACTGGCCCTTGCCACTATCCCACGGATCCACAAGACTAGAACCAGAGGGCGATCCTTCTCCTACCTCACCACTAAGGCCTAGAACACCCTGCCTCTCCACCTCAGAAAATCCCCGTCGTTAACCCAGTTCAGGTAGGATCTCAAGACCTGGCTCTTCGGCTGAACCCAAGACACAGACAGATCAGCAGCCCCTCCCCCCAAACGTCTTGAGACCCTCACGAGTGAGTAGCCATGCTTAACAAGCCCTGATTGATTGACTGATGTGCATTAGTCTTTTTACTTGTAGGTGTGAATACTGTACAGGAGCCATGGAATAGCTCACTAGTCAAGACTGGGGTGAGAAAGATGGACGAAGTAACTAATGTTTGATTTAAATATGTAACATTTTGGCGATACTCATATCCTTGTTACACAATTATATTGTGCTCAAAGTGTGACTACAGGGTCATGTTCCTCCTCAATTCCAATGAAGCAACACACAATGACTAATAAGGGTGAGAGACTATGCAATGACTTTTCTATGCTAGGTTTTCACCTGTTTGCAGTAGTTTGTACCAAGTTTTGTAGTCCGCACAATATATGTATTTAATTTATATGCGTATGTTTCTCTCTTACAATGCATGAATGACCCCCTAGAGAAATGGGATCAAACGTGCATTCTTTGCATGTAGTGTGCAGTGCATGTGTTGATGTTACTTGTGAGACTACACAATGTATGTAACTTATTGGTAGCATGACAATGTTACTTAATGTGTTGTCAGATGTGGACCTATGGTGACCAATATCCTTGTTCCTTCCAGGCACTAATAGTTATCCTTTACATCTGGCAAAGTAAGTCTGTATATCTGTCTATGTATTATGTTCTTTTCTTACAAATGTCCCCTGGCTGATAGGGAATGGATACAACAATAGCCTGACTACAGGGAAATACATCCTGATAAATATTTAGGACTCAGAGAGGCCAAATTCTGAGAGTGAAACATGTTGACACCGTAAAGGGTGCTTGGGCAGTAATCCTCCATTTTAACCCTGCCTCGGTCGCCCAATAATAAAGGGAAACTGGGGCATATCTAAGGTATTTTTTATATAAGGATCCCCGTCTTTCATTGTCAAAAGTGTTCCCTGGGATAGGTTTGAGTCCATCATGGTTTGTAGGGACAGGATATGACTTGGTGATGAAACATCCCACTAGAGTGGGTGAGGGATCTTAAAAAATAAATAACTTGTTTGTCTAGCCATAGTCCGTTTCGCCGCACTCCAGTTAGTAGCATAGGCAACAAGCGAATACAGAATTCCTGTGAGTGTACTTATCATGGAATTGCAACAAGTGTCATGCCCTGGATACCTTCTGAATTCTGGGGAGGGCTAGTGACACCGTCCTATGCAGCACTGATATGGCTGATTGGCAGTGTTCACTAACCACAAGGTACCCTACAAGTTATGTTGCCAAGGATTGACAACCTTTTCATTAAATGATGAATGTTTTTTTGTCACGGAGAAGGCGAGGGCAGTCAGGAGGTGACAGGGTACGTCCCCTCTCCTTCTATGTGACAAAAAACATTCCCATAAGTGAGAAACTGAGCAAATAAGTTGCTAGGATAGGGTGATTCAGTCCTGGTCTGTTGCATGTTTTAAATGTTATGAGTGTGGATATGTCCTGACTGACATAGTAAGGCAAACTGACAAACCTCAAAGAATACAATTTCTAGGGCATCAAAACACATAGTCCTGACGAAAGACCGGGCACCTACGGGCCATTTAGATAGGGTTGAAACATGGCAGGAAATTATCCAACATGCTTCCTGGCTTTTAGGGACCAGAAAGAGACCCAATGAGGAAGAATGCCACTAATAGAGTGAGTGCGGGTCTAACAAAAAAGCAATCGAAGTTTCCTTACCAGGTCAAACAATCTTCCTTTAATTATAAGGTTCACAATCCTTGGCAATACACATTGTGGTTAGTGTTTGTTTAAAGTGGGAGGTCTTATCCTACACCTCTCCTCCTCAACCCCCCCAAAGTGTTTAACCTAAGTTATCAGCTAGGATATATTGATGAGACGTTTGTGGCAGGGTTTGCATATTGGGTTTTCCACACACAGGAGCCATTAAGCATAAAAGCAGGTTTGTTATGAACCTGGAACTGTTATTGGTGAAATGAAGAATAGCCATGGACTGGCAGTCGCAGCTGGAATGTCTCATGGGTGGGGGGTCATGCGGGCTGGGGGGAGTCGCGCCGGGGGTGTTAATTTAATTAATAATATATATTTTTTTAAATGAAACCTATCTTTTTGTCGCCGGGCCCCGCGTCTTCAGGAAGTAGGCAGTCTCTCTCCCCTCACTTAAGCCAATCACAACTCTCCAGGGAAGCATTGTGATTGGTCGGGACGCTGTCCAGGAAAGGGCTTACGGGGAGGCCATGTTCTTCATGTAGGCTGCTGTGCAGCCTGCATGGAGAACTATAGAGTGTGCATGACTGGTTTGGGCGGCCCCAGAGGGTCGACCAAACAGTCAGCGCCCCCAGCAGTGGGCAAATCACTCCTCCCACTGACTCATTGTCAGTGAAATTGCTCTCCCACCCTCGCAGCTCCACCATTAAGTGAGGTGCCCCTGCCCCTGCACTCTTGAGTGTTGGTGATCGAGGCCCTCCTCCACCCGCAGGTTTTCCCTGGGCCTCATCCCTGGTGGTCCAGTGGACCTCTGTCTCCTTTCTTTCTTTCTGCTCCTTCACTCGTTTTTCTCCCCTTTCTATCTTTCACCTTTCTGCACCTCTGCTCTTTTGCGCCTTATTTCTGCCCATTTTCCCTTTCTCTCCCTCTGCTCCTTCACTCGTTTTCACTCGTTTTTTTACCCTTTCTATCTTTCACCTTTCTGCACCTCTGCTCTTTTGTGCCTTATTTCTGCCCGTTTTCCCTTTCTCTCCCTCTGCTCCTTCACTCGTTTTCAATCTTTTTTTACCCTTTCTATCTTTCACCTTTCTGCTCTTTTCTGCATCTCTGCTCTTTTATGCCTTATTTCTGCTTATTTTCCCTCTTTTCTTTATCCCTTCATTCCTCCCTTTACCTTTCCCCGCCGCTGCTGCCCCCGCGGCCCCTCCCCCCCCAGCACGACCGGCCCAATCCAGCTCCCCTCCCCGCTCCCGCCTCCCAGCTGTCCAGCCCTCCCCGACCCCTACTTAATGGCGGCCACTGCGGGGACAGGCGAGCAAGACCACTGACTCATTGTCAGTGAAATTGCTCTCCCACCCTCGCAGCTCCACCATTAAGTGAGGTGCCCCTGCCCCTGCACTCTTGAGTGTTGGTGATCGAGGCCCTCCTCCACCCGCAGGTTTCCCTGCGCCTCATCCCTGGTGGTCCAGTGGACCTCTGTCTCCTTTCTTTCTTTCTGCTCCTTCACTCGTTTTTCTCCCCTTTCTATCTTTCACCTTTCTGCACCTCTGCTCTTTTGCGCCTTATTTCTGCCCATTTTCCCTTTCTCTCCCTCTGCTCCTTCACTCGTTTTCACTCGTTTTTTTACCCTTTCTATCTTTCACCTTTCTGCACCTCTGCTCTTTTGTGCCTTATTTCTGCCCGTTTTCCCTTTCTCTCCCTCTGCTCCTTCACTCGTTTTCACTCGTTTTTTTACCCTTTCTATCTTTCACCTTTCTGCTCTTTTCTGCATCTCTGCTCTTTTGTGCCTTATTTCTGCTTATTTTCCCTCTTTTCTTTATCCCTTCTTTCCTCCCTTTACCTTTCCCCGCCGCTGCTGCCCCCGCGGCCCCTCACCCCCCAGCACGACCGGCCCAATCCAGCTCCCCTCCCCGCTCCCGCCTCACAGCTGTCCAGCCCTCCCCGACCCCTACTTAATGGCAGCCACTGGTGCACCGAAGGCGCGTCAAAGGCAAGCACGTCTGCGCCTGTCTGCGACCCGTCCGCGACCAGCACCAGGAACCCTGGACCTCCGTCCCGCCAACGCTACGACCCAGCAGCACTCCACGCACTCAACCCAGGCTGCAACAACAACTGCAAGCTAGCATCACCAGCCGACACCCATGGACCCTTCAGCTGTCACCGCTGCTGGCACACCTGCAGCACCGCCAAGAACACGGATCCAGCACAACCCGCCCACAAGAACACAGCCGAACCGAAGACCCTGCAATGCATCCTCCTCAACGTCCGATCCCTCCACAAACACACCACAGAAATCTGGGACCTCCTCGACAGCACAACCCCAGACGTAGCATTCTTCACCGAAACCTGGACCAACACCACCTCGGGACCGGACATCGCCATCGCCATCCCCCAAGGATACAAGATCTCCAGGAAGGACCGCCCCATCCACCCAGGAGGAGGAATCGCCATCGTCCACAAATCCAGCCTCCGCCTGAGCACACTCCCTGACGAGTCCACAGAACTGATGGAACACCTTCACTTCAAGATACTGGCCAGCCCCACCGCCGCCCTCCGCGGAACCCTCATCTACCGACCCCCTGGACCCCGCGGACCCTTCGCCAACTCCATCACGGACATTATCTCCCCGCAGGCCATCGCATCCACCAACTACACCCTGCTGGGAGACCTCAACTTCCACCTCGACAATCAACTGGACCCCAACACCACATCCCTCCTGGACAACCTCCACACCATTGGACTCCGCCAGATCGTGACCGAGCCCACGCACTCAGCAGGACACACCCTCGACCCCCTCTTCACTACAGGAAACTAAATCACCTTCAGCCACACCACCGAACTCCCATGGACCGACCATCGTTGCGTCCACTTCACCTTCAGAACTCCCACCATCCACAGACACCAGCACCTGCTTCCACAAAGAAACTGGACCAAAATCACCGATGACCAGCTCACCTCCTCACTCAACAACTCCACCCCAACCATTGCGGAAAACGACGACCCCAACACCGCAGCCCGAACCCTGCATAGATGGATCTCGGACAGCACCAACACCATAGCCCCCCTCAAGAAAAACAACAATACCCGTGCCAAGAAAGCCAGATGGTTTACCACCGAACTTCGAGAGTCCAGGCGCACATGCCGCCGCCTCGAAAAGGCCTGGAGAAACACCAAATCCACAGAAGCCCACAACAACTTCAGAGCCGCCACCAACGCCCACCATCAACTCATCAGAGAAACGAGGAAAAAAGCGATTGACGACAGAATCTCCACCCACGCACACAACAGCAAGGAACTCTTCAGCATCATCAAGGAGTTCGCCCAACCCACCAGCGAGTCTACCGACATCCCTCCCTCACAAGACCTCTGCGACAAACTCAGCATCTTTTTCCACCACAAAATCAAGAGCATCTACGACAACTTCGACGAAGACAACCAACACACTGAACCCTCACCAACCACCCCCGACACCCGGAAACCAGCGATTGATGACTGGACAGCCCTCACCACCGAAGACACACTGAAGACAATGAAGTCAATCCACTCAGGGGCCCCCATGGACCCCTGCCCCCACCACATCTTCAACAGAGCTGCCAACACCATCGCACCCATGCTCCGCCAAACCATCAACCGCTCCCTGGCGACCGCCTCGTTCCCCGACGACTGGAAACACGCCGAGGTCAACCCCCTCCTAAAGAAACCCTCAGCGGACCCCACCGACCTCAAAAACTACAGACCCATCTCCCTGCTCCCGTTCCCAGCGAAAGTCATCGAGAAAGCCATCAACAGCCAACTCGCCACATTCATTGAAGAACACAACATCCTCGACTCTTCCCAATCCGGCTTCAGAAAAAACCACAGTACGGAAACCGCCCTCCTCGCCGCAACAGACGACATCCGCACCTTACTGGACAAAGGAGAAACAGTAGCCCTCATCCTCCTCGACCTATCAGCGGCGTTCGACACAGTCTCCCACCGCACCCTAATACGCAGACTCTATGATGCAGGAATCCAGGACAAGGCCCTCGACTGGATCTGCTCCTTCCTCTCCGGCAGGACGCAGCGGGTCAGACTCCCCCCTTTCCTCTCGGACCCCACACCTATCACCTGCGGAGTCCCCCAGAGCTCCTCCCTCAGCCTGACGCTCTTCAACGTCTACATGGCTCCACTTGCCCCCATCGTCAGAACCTACGGACTCAACATCGTGTCATATGCAGACGACACCCAGCTCATCCTCTCCCTATCCAACGAGCCCAACACCGCCAGACACAACTTTCGAGAAGGCATGGAAGCCGTCGCCAAATGGATGAAAAACAGCTGCCTACAACTAAACACCAACAAAACAGAAGTACTCATCATGGGCCCAAACCCCGATGCCTGGAGCGACACCTGGTGGCCCACCGCCCTCGGGAGCCCGCCAACCCCCACAGACCACGCACGCAACCTGGGAATCATCCTGGACTCCGAGCTCAAAATGGACCGCCAGATAAACTCTGTCTCATCTTCCTGCTTCCACACCCTCCGCCTCCTTCGTAAGACCTTCAAATGGATCCCCCTCGAACACCGAAAGACAGTCACTCACGCCCTGGTCACCAGCAGACTCGACTATGGCAACGCACTCTACGCCGGAATAAACAAAAACCTCATCCGCAAGCTACAGAACATCCAGAACGCCGCCGCAATACTGGTCCTCAACCTGCCAAAACACTGCCACATCTCCCAGCACCTGCGCACACTCCACTGGCTCCCCGTCGAGGCGAGAATCACCTTTAAGATGCTCACCCACGCACACAAGGCCCTCCACGGCACCGGACCAGCATACCTGAACAGCCGACTCAAATTCCACGCACCCCAAAGGACTCTACGATCAGCCCAGCTTTCCTACGCCGTGATCCCCCGCACCAGAAAGGCCAGATCGGGAGGCCGCTCCTTCTCCTTCCTCGTGGCCAAAGCATTGAACGCCCTTCCGCTCCACCTCAGACAGACAACATCGCTCCCCATCTTCGCAAGAAACCTCAAAACCTGGCTCTACGACAGACCCCCTCCTTGATGGAATGGAACCTGCACCCCCCTCCCCCCCCACCCCTAGCGCCTTGAGACCCTTACGGGTGAGTAGTCGCGCTTTAACAAACTCCTGATTGATTGATTGATCCCCTGCCCTAGAGCAGACCCACCCACCCGCCCGCCATCCCCCAACCAAATCTTCTGCTTTCTCGCAGTGCAAGAAACAAAAACATAAAATGGTAGTTACCATTTTATGTTTCTGCTTCTCGCACTGCAAGAAAGCAGTGGGGCGAAGCTCCTCCGCCCTAGTGGAGGAGCCACCCCTGTGAACTGGGGGTGCCAGACAGCCCAGCCTAGCAAGGTTCCGCCAGCCGAAGAATTAATCTTCTATATCCCCACTAAGTGACACCTGCAGCGCAGAGTAGTCGTCCCCTGATTTTCCTGGCTGTCGCTTCCTGAGGAGTGCTTTGCGCTTTTGCCACTTAGGCAGCTATGGGCCTGACTCCCGTGCTGCGATTGGCACTGGGACCCTGGAGTCATGCGCGGTGCCCAGTGTGCTGCCAGGTGAGGCACCTTGACGAAGATGCTCCAGCCACGATTTGACTCACTGGGACCCGGAGGCTAATCTGGGCTCACGCACCAGGTCCCTGTAGAAACATGCTAGAGGCAGCTGCTGCCATCAACCGGGTGGGGGTGGTTGGAGCAGGTATTTCTTTCTCTGGTGCCCGTGGCCATCGGACGTCAGAGCACTCTGGGGAGCATGTCAGCACAGTGGAGCGGGCCGACCTACTCAGTCCTTTTCTGAGGCATGCGTCTCCCACCCTCCATCCTGGCCTACACCAAGAGCCATGTGTATTATACCCGCATGACCTTGTGACTGCATACTGTGGTAGGCCCTCCAGCACCCAATGCCTCAGGTCTGCTGGTCCCCCTGATTCCTCTCCTTGAGGGTTCCGGGCTGAGGTGGGACTTGAGGAGCTGTGAATGGCTGTTGTCAGGCAGGAGGGATGTCTCTGGCCTACACTCTTCCTGCCACATGACTGATGGTATCTAGTGAAGTGCCCCAGCCCTCAATATCTGTGTGAGTGGCAGAGTACCTGAGCCCTGATTGCCTCTGCTCAACATTGTCACCTAGAATTACAACTGAGTCTCTTCATGGCCCCGGATCCCTTGAGAGTCCCTATGCTCAGGTGAGGAGGGACTCGCCAAGCCACTGTGTGCAGTGGCCAGCCAATATGGCAAGGAGGATGCCAAGCAATCTAAGCTTCCCTTTCAGAACAAACAGCAGACGTGCCTGTCAAACCCAGATAAGAGCCCCTGACCCTGATGCGTTGGACCAAGAGATCAGGGAGATGCTGATTGACGTAAAGAACAGCCTTTGTACTGTTGACTCCAAAATAGCCTTACTGACCAGCCAAATTAACCGCATAAAGGAAAGAGTGGACAAACATGATGAACATCTTGATCGCCTGGAAACCCGCACCTCTAACACTGAATACTCTCACACCACTTCTGGTGAACACCTCCTACATATGGAGAAAGTACTGGAGGTTATCAAGCTCAAGGATGAAGCCCTTAAAGTGCATTCCAGGTGAAACAGTCTACATATCCTGAGAGTTCTAGCGTCCACGGCTATCGACAAGATGAAAACCAACATCAAAACAATGTTCCACTCCCTATTTGCTGATGCACTCTTGTCTGTTTTCATTGCTGAACGGATGCACAGCGCACTGAGCCCACGTTCCCCTCCTTGCATGCTGGCGAGAACCATCTCAGACAGATTCTTCAATTACAGGGACAGGGACACTATGCTGCGGATCACCAGAGAACGTTGGGCGATTCAGCATCAGGGCAATACCGTGATTTCACTATCGGGGTCCAGACTGCCCGCTGAGAGTTTCTCCCAGTGAAACGCCTACTTCAAAAGTCTGAGAGTGCATACTCCCTGCTCTCCCCAACCAAGTTACGAATACAACTTAAAGGCTAACAACACTACTTCAGGGATTCCAAGGATGCCATGAACTTTTCTTGATGCCTAACAACCACTAAGACAACCCCCCTACCTGACCCCACAACTGCCGGGGCTGACACGTCAGCGATAATGATTTGCAACCCAACATTTTTTATTTCTACATCTCAGAGTCTTTACGCTATGGGGGAGATTGTGGCTCATCTGCATGGACACTCCCCCTGTAGTGCTGTTATTTTCTCTGATCCACGGGTGTGGGTGTTGGTTCCATGGCTGGGTCATGGCCACCAGTCATTTTCCATGTTTGTGTTCCTGCACCGACTCTAGCGGGGGTTCTATCAGCTTTCTTCGGCCACCTGGGCTATCTTAGTCTGGGGTGTACGCCTGGCCCGCTGTTGTCCCTGAGGGATGTTTCCCAGTGTACTATATGTGGAAATGGGCTTAGATGGGTGTCGGGTCAGGCTATTTCCTCCAGTTGGGAGGGTTGAAGTGGGTGGTAGTTTGATTATTGTTGAATGTCACCTGTATTTTCTTTACATACCATACATGATATGATGGAGAAGTCCCCCTCAGGATACCTCTGCGTTAGCCATGGATATCCCCCCCATTACGGATATGACTTACTCACACTCTCCTCGTCCCCCATGACATCCTTTAAATGCATAAATTGTAACATCCGGGAACTAAATGACCAGCACAAGGCGCAACTAGTTCATGCGTACCTTAACAGGCATCATATAGATGTGGGCTTCCTCCAGGAACTACATTTGACCCTGGCGACCACCTCCCTCTTTCGGGCATGCTGGGTCACTGAGACAAATTCTCTTTGTACTCTAATTAAGCTTGCAGCACGGCCAATCTCCTTCGCAAAAGGCTACACTGGCACACACAACACTCTCTGCAAGCCGAAAGGCAGATTTGTCTTTATTTATACAGGGTGAGGTACATAACCTCCCAGGAGCAAGGCCCATGGTACACATCCATAATGTAGGGGGAAGGAATGCTGCACTTCGCGGTTGCTTGCCTTACTGCATACCTATGATGCCATGCAATGTCATGCAGACAGACTTTGCATTGCCACATTGATATGATTTGGGGAGCTACTCCACCAGAGCATCATGAAAAGTGATACTTCATCAGCACAGTTCACTTGTACATGTGGCCCACAGTGGCGTAGGCAGTCTCAACATGTTTGACTTCTAGGATTGTGTTGCACATACACCATGTAGTAAGGCACAAGTATGTAGGCGCACAAAAACTACATATGCACAGTCAAATTCAACCCAAGACTGATATGTCAATGTATTCCTACATAATTGACTGTCATGTGGTCTGTCATGTGCTTGAGAAGTACTTACCAAGCAGTAGGCCATTCCCATAGGTACCATTCTGGAAGCGCTCTTTGATGGTGGAAGGCCGGTAGATGAAGGAGTCATGAGCACTGCCAGGGTTCTTCGAAAGGATATTCATGAAGTGGCCCAGAACGTCCACGATTGCTTTCACGTTAATCGAATAGGTCTGCTTCCAGTTGCAGTAGAGGTGTGATGTTGCAGCTGGAGGCACAAGTTGAACATGGGTGCAGGTCATTGCCCCCAACACATGTGGAAATCCTACAATTTTATAAAAGCCTTGCTTGTTCTCCTGTTGGTGCTGTGCTGTGATGGGGAAGTAGAAGTACTGGAGTGTGAGGATTATGATGGCATCCAGGACGAAGGAAAGGAACCTTGAGATGGATGCCTGGGATACTCCTGCCACTCTGGCTGTGGTGAATTGGAAAGTTCCAGACAACAGCATGTGAAGGACAGCTAGTATCTTGGCCTGTGAAGGTATGTAGGTGCAGTGATGCAATGTTGACTGCAGCCTTGGTGCTATCTGGTGCAGGAGGTGGACAATGAACTCCCTCCTGAGCCTGTAATGGGCAATGACCTCCTCATCCCTGAGGTCAATGATGGTAATCCTCTGGTGGTATGTCTGCTCCCTTCTCCTGCACTGCCTCTGTGGTGGTTTTGGTCTTCTTGGTGCTCCGAACTGCAATAGTAGTAAGTCCATGGCATAGTTGTCCTTGCCAGAGTGATTGTGTTATGTTCTGCTTTTATACCAGTGTCCATGCGTCATTTTAACGCACAGATTTCCATATTTGTAAAAAACTGCCGCTTTTGAGACTCTGCATCTCTTTTTCAAAAGTAATGTGATGCTTTTTCTGGGGGAACGCCTACCTTGCATATCATTAGTGAAATCTGCTGCTAGAGGATCTGGGGTTAGAAATAATAGGCGCTGGATGTGGAAAAAATATCGCTACAGTCCTCTAGTATCACTTTGTAAATAAAGTGGCAAAAAAAGCTGGTGCAGTGTCATAAAATTGATGCTGCAGGGGCGATAGCTCCTTGTAAATATGCTCCTTAGTTATGTTTCTTATTTTTTTGAACACCACCAGAATTCACAAATAACAATAAAAATGAGAATCTCTAAGCATGCTCTATTTATGTAGTCCATATCTTGAACTTTCAAAATCAAGTCCATATCAACAGCATGTTATCAAATTTGCCATCAGTACTCAAAAGCTGTCTCCTGGTGTTACAAACCTGTTTACTAGTTTAAAAAATATTCTAAAATTAAAGGACGGCATATCTGGAGAACAAAAGTAGTGGGTAAGGAAAATATAACTATTAAATACCAATGGTGAAAACGTTTCACATATATATAAAAAAAATGGAAACGCATAAATTATGGAAAATAACACCAGTAAAAATAAATGGCATCTGGCATTAGATTTAAAATCAACTGAAATAAATAAATACATATTCTTCGTCCAGAGGGAATGGTCAGGAGGTCAGCACTCTCTTTAGCCCACTTGCAAGCGTATCCATTGGATATGCATAAGGGGTTGTCCCCTTAACTATTTCTACATTCAGATTTGACACAGCCGTGGAGAAAAAAATGTTCGGTGGCCTTAAACTCCAGCTGTCTCAAATTTGAATTCCATAAATCTGAGAATGTCAAGGATGAGGCTTTACTCGTAACCAAAATTCCAAATCTCAGAGCACGGAGCATTCTTGAGGGCAAATGGGTAGTGAATCTAGCACTCCCCTAAAGTAGACCTGCTCCACCTTAGCGGCCAACTGTTTCCAAAACAGTAATGAAACCTGGGACTGGTACTAACCCAGTGAGGCATTGTCCTACAGTGGTGCCTAGCAGACCCTACCATTCTAACTGGATGGCGACGTGGCGTGAATAGAATGCATGCTCATTGAAGGCCTAATCTGTAAGGGTAGACGCTGCCCTCGGAAACACCAGAAGATGTAGGAGTGGTATCAGACAGCCCACTCCTCTTCATAACTTCATATTGGTTGGTGACACTTGATATGCCCTTGTGTACTTTACCCTAACCAATGTCCATACTTGAATACTGCTGAATAGATGATTCTCCTTCTTTGAATCCATCACTTCTGTCATTAGTGAAATGTATAATGTACATTATTTGTTCAAATAATGGTTTGCCATCTCTGCAAATGTTAGTATCCCTTGAAATTCTGTCTCCTAATAAGCAGAACAACACAGCAGGATATTTGCAATAATCTAGAAGACTCATAAGTGCATTGGGTCAAGCTGTAATTGGTGCTTCCTGGCCGGGTTGTCTACAATGGAACGTGTTTCCACAGCTTAAAGTCATCAGCGGAACCAACCAGGAGAATGTTGCTTTTGGGCTGCAGACGATTAGGCTTATTTTAGAAGATTCCATGATCAGCCATATATATCAAGCATTAAAGGTTGTCACCGGGAAGGCATTCCCACGAGTGCACATTGCCAGTTCCAAACATCAAACATCAATGCTCACAGCACAATTATGTCATACTAGTCTTGTGATGTTTGGTACTAGGCTGGTTAATTACACAGAGGACATGTGAGTATAACAAAAACGCCAGAGGGCTTCCTCCTTGGAAAAGAGACTGTCAACAATTGATAAAATACTACTAAACCAGATGTTTCATCCGGAAAATACAGACATTCCACGCGTTTCTGAAAGGGCCACATAAGCCTTCCTAGAGATTTTCGCCACAGTGAACAGAAATGATGAACGTGGACCACTGGAATATTGCAGGCAGAGGGAAGTTAGGGCCAGATGTACAAAGCATTTTACCGTCGCAAACGGTCCAGTAAAATGCATTTTGCCATGTACAAAAGGCAAAATGCGACTCGGTAACTTGAAACCAAATTGCATTTTGCTTTTGCGATTCAGTATTAGTATTAGTATTAGGAAGGGGCGTGTTCAAAACATCCCTTACTAATACCGAATAGCACTGGTATGTAAGGATGTTTTGCAATCGGAATGCTGTTGCAAAACATTCATAATTTACCGAAGAGGGGCTAAAGCATTCGCAAATGGGAAGGGGTCTCCAAGAAACCGTTTTGTGGATGTGGGTGAAAAGATTTTTTAAGAGCAGGCATTGGTCCCACAGACCAATGCCTACTCTTAAAAAATGAAAAGAAAACTTTTCCTTTTTATTTTTGTAATGCATGCCGTTTTGAAAACGGCCTGCAATACAAAAAAATTGCTTTATTTAAAAAGCAATGAGAGACATGGTGGTCTGCTGACCCCAGCAGGCCACCATCCCTGTGATTGTAGCCATTCCCAATGCGACCTGCCTCATGAATATTGATAAAGCAGATCCATTTGCGACATATTGGGAATTGCAAACAGTATCTAAGACACTGTTGAACATAGCTGTTTGCGATTTCCTAATTGTGAATCGCAAACATTCTCAATTAGGAAATCGCAAATGGAAGTCTATGTGCATCTCGCCCTTCATCCTTCTCAACTCGCCCTTCATGCTAACCGTTTACGTTACAAGCTACTGGCTACTCGTATCTGTGTCCATCAGCATAAGGGATATGGAGTACACTCCCCTGCTCTGGGTAATTAATTATTCACTAGACTGATCTGACTGGGGAAAATATTAAGGGCTATATTTAGCAAGGGGTGCCTTAGCTTTTGCTCCATGCAAAGTGATGCAAAAGGGATGCAACCTCTAAGATGTGATTCCTCAAGCCATGCAAGGCCCCCTTGAGTGTCCCTGAGTAGCCTGATAAATCCAGAGTAATTGCTACATTGCGTTCCATGGGTGGTGCGTGGGTGTCCTGCATTCTGCAGCACACATAGAAAGTTGAAAAGGATTTAGGGGATTGCCCCTACCTGCACAAAAACAATCCTGCCTACAACGTAGGCACCCTTGCACCATGATGCAAGAGTGAGTGCGCTAGCGCTAGGCAGCACATTGTGCCCCTGTGCCGGGAAAAGGCAGGAATGTGCTGTATTGTGGTGAATATGGTGCATTCTTGCCATTTCCCTGTAACGTAGTGCCAGCAAGATGACATGCTGAGCTGCGTCGCGATTTGATAAGTATGGCCCTAAATGTCAAATATGTTCTGAAGGAAATGAGCCAATCATAAGCTACTTTTGGATGTTTGTGTTTCAGGCAATAGTACACTTAAGCTGCAATACTTAGCTTGAAAAAATAATTAACATGTACGTAGTATATTAATGAGAGAAGGGGGGCCATTTGAAACGAACTGTCTAAAGCTTAAAAAACATTTCTGGACTAAAAGGTAAAATTCCTTCTTTTTCAAGGTCCCATAACTGATCACCTGATGATGGAGAGAGCATCTGGTGGGTTAGGCCTTACCTTCAGGCCTCAAGGGACAGATGCCACAACCTGGTAGTCACAAAAATAAATGGTTTGGGAACTTTACAGTGGCTGATGCCTTTTCATCAGGTCTCAGGATGTTGCTGAGGTCACACCTTAGTGATAACAAAGACAAATGATCAGGAATTTTACCATGGCTGATTGAATGACTTATAATGGCCATTCTGACGGATGCTTTTAACTGCAGATTCCACCCCTTTAGTATATCCCCAGGCATGCAATGCCGCGAGCGCAAGGTAAGTGATTTTCTTTTTTTTTGTTTCCCTCGCGTCGTCTGTCAACTCCCGCCCCCAACCCGCCCCTCTGCCCCACTGCAAATCACCTGCACGGGCCACGCCTTTACCCAGGTGCCAGAATGGATCCAGAAGATTGTTTAGCGTGGCTCCAATGTGCAGATAGGTGGCGTCATGCGGCTCCTTGTCGACTCTACTCCACCCTAGTAGTGATGACTGCATATAGGCTTCACCCAAGCACAATGATATCAGTTTCTTTCTACACCCTCGTGGATGGATCCAGGGCTAGCTCCTACTTTATTCTCATTAGTTGATCATATTTTTTTCTTCCAAATATTACAAGTATGGAAGAGAATATGTCTCCTCCTAAAACTACAAGTTTTAAACCTTGTAGGGAATGTTGCAAATGAATATCTGTGGCGGATCCTCCCAATGCATGCCTCTGACATTTGGGGTCGAGACATGACTCCCATGTTGTGTGCTGAATTTGCCCTAATGAAGGCGATTTGGGACTGTAAAAGACAAGCTATATATTATAGAACACCGACGGAAGTTGCATAAAGGCAGCTCCCACTTGAAGTCAAGGGCATATGCTCATTTTCGCTTTCGGGGCCGGTCATGTGACAGATCTTTGTCGCGCTCCAAACCTTTAGGCAAGTTGAGGTCAATAAGCACAAAATGTCCAAGCAAGCCTTGTCCCAGCCTCGCCCCTTTCCGCCTGCAAAGCTGCAAGGACGTCAAGATGCCCTGCAGTTTTCCTTCAGGTCTGAGGAGCCAATTCCACAGCTGATTACATTTTATCCTGAGTTCCCATGCCAGTCAGCGCTGCTGCAACAAATGGAGGTGCTTAAGTAGGCTATGCCTTGTATTTATGGCCCCTAACCAGATCCCTCTGGCATGGGGCCCAAACCCAGGCCAGAGGAATGAATCCACTGTTGTCTCCAGCCAGGTTACCACTGATGGCTCCGCCCTCAGCACTGGCTGTACATTCTGAGCCCATTTCCGGTTCTGCTCTGATTCTGGAGGCAAATCCACAACAAGCATCATGACAGTTCCCACCACATCCTACACCAGAGGAGGATGTCAAACCCCTGGTTCACTGACTCCGAGCTGAACCCATCTCAACCTAAGCCGAAGCCACCTGCAAGATCAGTTTCTACGTGCCCCGCCCCTGTTAATTCTCACTCCGACAAGACACTACTTTTACCTAGAGCCCTCCTCCAGTAGTTGAACAACTTTTTGGGTCAGACTCTGACCAGAGCCAACCAGCTTTTGGTGATGATGGTGATAATGGGGATGAATTTTCCCCACAATATGATGAAGTCTATATTTACAGGATCCTAGAATAAGCCTGTGGGCTGGATACTTCTCGAGATACAGGGTTGGTTTCTGTCACAGAAGAGTTAATTTCCATTGCATGGCGATTATATGTTCAGCCAAAGTCCTAGACAACTATGTTCAGTCGAAGTAAAGACCAATATCCTCATGGAGGTGCTGCAATCTGGACAAGCCTCATCAGATCCTCAGCTGCCCTCTAACAAGGCCCTGACTAATGCTCATTTAGTTCAATCCTTTCCCCTGCCCGCCACTGAGAAGGTCCCTGGCCTTGGAAATAGGAACTGGGTATTAATCCCACTATTTTCTAGTGCCAAAGATGGCTGAAGATCTTTGACTCTTCAACTTCTTCCAGCAGAAGGACAAATTCAAGATGCTCACAATGGATTAGATTCTCTCTACTCTGGATTAAGGCTGCTGGATGATGTTGTTTGACCTGCATGATGCCTATTTCCAAGTCACCGTCCTGCAGGCCCTTAGACGCTACCTGCGGTTCAAGGCAGCCCTTAAACATTTTAAGTTTGCTGTGCTCCTTTTTGGCCTCACCATTGCCCCTCAGGTGTTCATAAAGGTGATGGCAGTGGCCATAGTATTCTTCGGACGTCGGGAGTACCAGTGTTCTCCTATCTTGACAACTGGTTGCTGAAAGCAGGTTCACCTCAGTCAGTCGTAAACCATTTCCGGACGACGGGGAAAATCTTTACATCTTTGGAATTCACGATCACTGTGCTGAAGCCACATCTGACGTCTACTCATTGGCCATCCTGGATTCAGTGCATTTTTTTAGCCTTCCCTCCAGAACAATAAGACCAAGACCCTCGAGTTTTGTTCCACCCTCAGTCCTGGGTCTCAGTAAGGGTGCTCTGAGGCTTCTAGAACTATTGTCTACAGCAGACCCAGAGCTGTCTGTGGTGACAAACACATCACTGGTAGGTTGGGGGGTCACCTAGGAGAGGTGGAGCTCAGAGATTTCTGGCAGAGGCCTGCCTTCACAACAACCTGTTGGAGTTGCAGGCTAATCGCTTGCTGTTGAACGACTTCCTGCTATCCATCAAGGTGAGGCTGGCTCAGGTTCTCACAAACACCACCACTAGCAGGTGGTTTTGCAATAATCAGTGAAGACTGGAGTCCTGGACTCAGGACCAAGTGGCCCTGTGGCTCTGGCCCTGGCAGAATCGGAAGGCAGACCTCACAGGAAATAGCAATGTCGCAGTTTGCAAAAAATAAATTGCAAAATCCACACTTGTGTAAAAGTCCCACATTTTACAAAAGTGCCCTACAAATGTGAGTTTATATTATATATATATATATATATATATATATATATATATATATATATATATATATATATATATATAGCACAGACTCGACCCAAAGGTATTGGATGGCTTTCCGTGAGCAGCAGTTACATTAAAACAGGACACACATTCATTTTCTTTTTAGGCACAGGAGATTGTTATTTGCCCACATTCACAGGAGGTTTGTTGCACTGATAAGACGCTCAAACCTGGTTCCCCAGTTCCAAAGTCGCGGGTTGTGGCTGTTACGCCACATTCTCTCCTTGTGCTTGGATTCTCTCCTTGACTTGAGACAATATTCACTGCATTCAATTAAACCATACACTTACGGCATCTCCGTTCAATAGTGAAGTTGTAGGTTTCGGAATATTTTATATCAGAAGTGGTGTACCAGTAAGTGCAGCATTTTTCGGACCATCGCTGACTCGGTTTTTGTTTGATAACTATTCTTTTCCTCCCTGGGGCTTCAATGGTGCCTTTGGTGGAACTGGAAGCAGCAAGACAGTCTCTTCAGTATCAGATTTTGAAGAGAAAACGGATAAAAATATATGAAGGACCAATTGGCGCAGTGTTAGTTCATGATCGCATTAGCAGTACATACAATTTAATCACCTGAGTACTTGAATATAATAGGATCCGTATGGAGAGTTTGGACAGAAATACATTCCTTTCTGGCAAACATTTTGAAGATGGAAACCTCTTTCTTTAGTTAGTTTGCAGAGTTTTGATGTCAGATTAGGATCAAGAACTAAATAAAATGGATGCGTGAACGAACACCTGTTATGGGAAGCAAGACTGCCATTGGTACTTTCCATTTGTTGCTAAAAAATACAAATCCATTGGAAAAAAACACAACTGGGAACTCAAGGCTGAAAGGTGCACATTTTATTTCCTCAATCAATAAAAATTTGTGGACAGCCCTCACAGGTCCAATTTCTATGTTGTAGGTGTGGACAGATTACAGAAGCCTTTTTTTCAGTATTTTAGGTGTGGGGAAGATCTACAGGCCACATTTCTGCACTTTAGATGTGAGTAGATTTCAGATGCCATGTTTCTTTCTGTGTTTAGTTGTGCGTAGGCTTCAGATGCCACCCAAGGCACTTTACCACAACATCACCCCACCCTCCGCCCAAGGCAGTAGTGCCCCTTCCACTTCACCTGCCCTAAAGCACGTTGGGGCTGCAAAGAGCCCCAGTCACTACTCCCACACCTGAGGCCCTCTATCCCATCATTACCCTGGCTGCGTCCTCCAAAACCAGCAAAAGGCCGCCTGTGCGGGAATGTTGAGGAAAACATCTTACACCTCATCACCATCTACAAGGAGTTGCAGCAAGATCTTGATGAAGTCCAAATGGCCTGTCGACTGGTAAAATATACCAGAAAGAACAATCGGATAAAGAAAGTGCACTTTCCTCACCCCCAGAGCCAAAACACTCGGACCACATAGAGGCACAGTTGGCTCATAAGATCAAACAAGGACAGATTACTAAAAGGTACGAGCCTACAGGGAAAAGAACGGCCTGCCTCATATAAGGAATGGTGACTGCAAACACACTCAGAATGGGAAAGGAGGACAGGATAATCACAAGAAACCTCCCCCAAGGAAATACAGAAGTGCCCTAGTGGCGGACGAACATTCCTCCCTAACTATATTTTAAATTCTAATTTTTAGTATTGTCTAATTTAAGTTTTTTTTCCAATTTATTTTTTACTTATCACAAGTATTATTCCCCATGCTGCTATAGATATTTATAACTGTTTTTATTGCTGCTGGCTTTGTATTGTTTTTTTTAACTGTACAATAAAGTATTACTTACTTACTTACCATCAATACCCAAAACAAAGTGGGGCCTGCAGTGGGCGCCCCAACCCTCCTCACTCCTACCCACACAGCAATGCCCCTTCCAGGCCATAACCCAAAACACTATCCCCCATCTTGCCATTCTGTATCCAAAATCAATCAATCACTCAATCATTTGTAAAGCGCACTACATACCCGCAAGGGTCTCAAGGCGTGGGGGGGGGGGCTACTGATCGAACAGCCAGGTCTTGAGTATCCTCCTGGAGGTCAGCAGGTCTTGAGTCTGTCGTAGGCTCAGTGGGAGGGTGTTCTGTGTCTTGGCGGCGAGATGGGAGAAGGATCTCCCGCCGGTGGTTGTTCTTTGGATGTGCAAGACAGTGGCGAGTGAGATGTCAGCGGAGCATAGCTGGCGGTTGGGGATATAGAAGGAGAGCAGTCTGTTGAGGTAGGCTGGGCCAGTCTTGCGGAGTGCTTTTTGTGCGTGGATGAGGAGCTTGAAGGATATCTTCTTGTTGACGGGGAGCCAGTGCAGGTTTCTCAAGTGGGGTGTGATGTGGCTGTGTCGTGGTACGTCGAGGATCAGTCGTGCCGAGGCGTTTTGGATGCGTTGTAGTCGTTTGATGAGCTTGGTTGGGGCTCCTGCGTAGAGGGCGTTTCTATAGTCGAGTCTGCTGCTGACAAGGGCCTGGGTGACTGTCTTTCTTGTATCTGTCGGGATACATCTGTAGATCTGTCGGAGCATGCGGAGGGTGTTGAAGCAGGAGGAGGAGACGGCGTTTACTTGCTTGGTCATTGAGAGTGTTGAGTCGAGGATGATTCCCAGGTTGCATTTGTGGTCGGTGGGTGTCGGGGCTGCCTCCCGTGCCGTCGGCCACCAGGAGTCGTCCCAGGCTGAAGGGTTGGAGCCGAGGATGAGGACGACTTTAAGAAATTGAATCATTAGTTCAGGGGTATAAATACCAACCTCAAATAATAATCGCAATCCTTGTCAAGGTGCACCACTAAAGTAACTTATTAAACCTCAGATCAACCCCCCGGTAGTCAAGGCACAGAGCAGACAGGTTTAACTTGGAGGCAATGTGTAACTGTAGCAAATTAAGTTGCCGCTAATATTCAGGTTTTTTTTGCTGCTAAATTCCTGTTTTTGTGCTGCTAAATTTGCTAATCTATACCACTATGTACTGGGGGGGGGGGAGTTGTGATTGTACACCACCTGGTGGGAACAATAGATGCAAGGTTGGACAAACTCAGCTTGAGGTGCCTAGTGGAATAAAATGGCAATTGCATCGAAAGGTGGATGCCTTCCAGCAATGGGGAGAGTCCACTTTTAGTAAGTTGGTATTTTCTTGTTCTCACCACTTGATGCCTGTTGCCTGTTTCTTAGGCCACATGCCTGGGTGAGGTTAGCAGTTGGCCTTTATGTATTCCTCCCAACAGTAAGACAGGGGGGACTCTGTGTTGGCAGGATGGTCCATTCTGCCAGAATGGGAGGGGCGGAGCTGTTCCCTGCCCCACGCACATTTCAAAGGGCTGCCTCAGCACACTCAAACAGAACTTGACAACAGTCTATTCTCCCCTTCGACCACTTGGATCCTGGACAGTGGAGGAAGGAAATTCCAGAACCAGATGTAGGGGAAAGTCTAGAAGTTTCTCCCACTTTAAAGGCTGGAGCCAAATATAAATATTGGACCCTCAGACCAACTCTTTGGTGCACTCTTGGACATGTGGAAGATTTCAGAAGGACTACATTGTATTTAGGAGGACTGCCCTGTTTCTTGTGGCCTGCCTTGTTTCTCATAGGACTGCCCTGCTACTTGAGGCCTGTCTTGTTGATAAGAGGACTGCCCTTCTGCTTGAGGCCTGCCTTGTTCTTCAAATGACTCCTTTGCTGCTGGAGGTCTGACTTGCTGCTTGAAGGAGAGAGGAACATTTCCTTGAACCTAGGACTAACAGAGTGACACCAAAGGTCCGTTGGCTGACCTCTTCTTTACGGTACAGCGACACAATAATCTCCTCCTGCTCCTGGACCTGCATGAGCCCTGCTGACCTCTGCCGGAGTGAGTTGCGCCCCAGGAGGTGCTCCCCAGATGCTGGCCCTTTGGTAGGCATCAGAGAGAACTTTTCCTTTCCCAGCTGAACGTACTAGCAAAACCGGTAGGAGCCCCGCAAAGCCTCACCACACTGCTTTAAACTTCATCAGAACCAATGCTGAGCAATGCAGGCTCCACAAAGCCTCACCGCACAGCTGCCAGCTTCATCAGAACCGACACGGACTAAAGCGAAACCCTGCAAACCTGCAGCGCATAGCAGAAAGCTTCACCGGAACCACTGCTGTGCAACTCGAAGCCCTACATATCCTCGCTGCACAGTTGCTACCTTCATCAAACCGACACAGAGTGACGGGAAGTCCCACAAACCCTCAGCGCACAGCTGAAAGCTTTATCTGAACAGACACAGAGTGACACAAAGCCTCCCCACACAGCCTTATTGGAATCTACGATGGCTGACTTGAAGACTCCCATTGCAATGGCATGCAGAATTTGCATCAATGACATAAGGTACAACTCTCAGCGGGTCACACTTGGTTCTGTGACCGGCCTGCAATCCTTCGTGGTCAGCCTGAACTTGTGACTTTGCTGCGGTCCAGCGCGACCAGATACCTTCAGTTGACGCTTTGCACCTTTTGGCGCTACTTTTATCTAAACCTTTCAAACTTGATATCTCCAGTTCTAGTGATTGGATTTTGTAGTTTTGGTCTCATTTTATTGATTAAAACATAATTATTGTTCTAATGTGGTTTGAGATTTTCCATGTGTTGTGTTTTTACTTTATTTCTGTTTGAATGCTGCATATACCCAACATTTTGCCTCTAAGTTACACCTGACTGCTTTTGTGCCACGGTAACAGGGGGTTAAGCACAAGTTACTTTAGTGACTTGTGGTTCACCCTGACAAGGATTGTGGTTGTTGCACCCCCTCCAACCAAACACTCAATTTCTCACATCAGGTTAATCCAAGTCATTGATGGCATTATGCAAACATAACTATAGGGTACTCGAGAGAGAAAAAAGGTGTGTTTTGGGAAGTTGGGGACACTAAAGTCAGAAATGACACAGATCACCTGGCACATGGTAAATTCATTAAAGTAGATCGCCTCTTGCAAGATGATGTAAAACTCTACAATCACTTGATCTATATCTGAAAGAATCTAAATACACAACTAAATTGAGTCTACGTACCTCAATAACAGATTTGATACATATATCAAGTTGAAAGATTAACCTTTCAGTTTCTGGACAGATTATTATTGCAGAAACACCTATCCTGTGTAGTTCAATAAATTGTTCCAAAATCCTTCACCAGTTAAATACTGTATTGGTCATGGAAGATCACCTACGAGCTAAGAAGACCATTATATTGAGGAATGTAATTATTCTCACACTGTGTAACGTATTGAAATATACTACTGAGTTTGCCTTATTTGTACTCAGTTTTAGACTAGCTATCCAGTGTATTGATCTGTTGTAAACTGTTCAAATCTACAGGTCTATTTATTTGGGTCTGTCTGTCTCTACTAGGTAAATCACGCAGGTGCTTATCTCTACCTGCTTTTCAACCACTCTGTAGTAGACGTGGCTGCCATCCTGATGTACATCATATCATTTAGAATTATTTTGCCTGCGAGGATTAAGTTCAATGGATCCAGTCACTTCAAGAATGAAGTAATGTGCAGGATATGGAAGATAATATGGGGCTTATTTATTAAGAAATAACACAGCGCAGAAAGTCCCCGTGCTGCGCTATGTGATGGGGAAAGGGCAGGAATGCAATGTACTTAGCATTGTAACGCGCATTTGTGTCTTTTCCCTGCGCTGGCACACAATGTGCTGCCTAGCCCCAATGCAAGAACCCATGCATCATGGTGCAAGGGTGCGTGTTGAAAGCAGGATTATTTTTGTGCAGGAAGAGACTTCTTCCTGCAAAAAAAACAATCCTGAGAGGCATTTTCCTCTTTCTATGTGTGCTGTTGAATGCAGCACACGGAGGAAGTGACGAGGAGAAATATATGGGAGGTGTAACATTTTGATGCATTCCCAGGTTTACCAGTGTTGGTAAATCTGAGAATGAGCTAAAATCCATGGGTGGATGCGTCCGAATTCCCAAGCTCAACCCATGGAACGCCTCCCTGGGGCACAGATTTGCACTGCATTGCGTTTCTCTGGATTTATCAAGCCATACAGGGCCACACAAGGTGTCCTTGCATGACTTGATAAATCCGACTTGGGTTTAGCTTTGCCCTTGCACCCCGTTGCGATGCAAACCCCACATAAATATGCCCCTATGTGTCAAATGAACGACGCACATTGGTGGGTCTAGTACACACCCTCCAAACCACATTGGCCCTCACTACTTGGAGACTGAGGTAAGCCTTCCATTAATAACTTCTGCTTGGAAATCCCAACATTGAATCTGCATGCAAAGACCAGTTATTAGTGGACGTGACATCATGTAAATATACTATAACAAAAAATACTAACCCTAATGCAGCAAGGCAGCCAAAAGGTTGCTGTTCTCTCAAAACAAACAACCACAACAAACTTCACTCAAAAATTTCTTTAATGTCTTTATTGCAATGCAGAACTGTATACGCGTAATCCACTACTGCCCAGAGTGTTAAAACTGTATTTTTTACGCAGTGTGATAGTATCGTGCCCAGAAGGAGAAGCCTAGGTCCAAAAACACTTAGGGGCAGATTTACTAAGGATTTGCGCTTCACAAGTTATTGCAAGGCACGACAAGTCCTTAACTGGGATTTACTAAGCTAGGTTTAGTAAATACAAACTAACGCAATGCAGCGCATAGCAATGCCTTGAGTTACTTTGCGTCTGATAGGTGTTACATGGGCATTCCCATGCATTCACTAATGCCTTTTGACACAAACCAAGATTTGCAAGGACTTGTAAATCTGGGTTTGTGACAAAATGATGCGCATACCCCATAGAGGCATAACGAGGAGAAAT
Source organism: Lissotriton helveticus (assembly GCF_964261635.1). NCBI lineage: Eukaryota > Metazoa > Chordata > Amphibia > Caudata > Salamandridae > Lissotriton > Lissotriton helveticus. The sequence goes on from NC_136071.1 coordinate 1,026,145,449, forward strand.
ATCTTTACTTTTCCTCACTAATTCCTCTTTCCAGATGTGCTGCATTCTGCAGCACAGGTAGAAAGAGGAATATGCCTTTAAGGATTGTTTTGTGCTCCTTCCTGCAAAAATGGCAAATCTGCCCCTTAGAATATTGCCTAACTCTCCCTAATTTTCTTGAAATATTCGCTTCACATCCAAATGCTCAGTTAGCAGCGCATAAACTTATTTATATTTATTTATAGCATTTGTAAAGCACAAATTGACACCATTATTGGGGTATCCTGACCCTCATACCTACAAGATTAAAGTACAACAGCTGCAGACAATTCCAAATTACAGCCATCGGTCTATATTGAAAGAGTTTATTTGAACAGCCACATCTTCAAGCCTTTCCCGAGTGTTATGCTAAAGGGATCTAAAATGCGTACGAAGACCCTGAATTCTGTCCTGAAGCTAAAAGGAGAAAAGCAGTGACTAAAGGGGAAAACGATTAAAAGAGGCAAGTTTTAAGTTTCTTGTGGAAGGCTGAATGAATAGTAGTGTTTGTGAGGTCCAGAGGAAGAGAGTTCCAGTGTTTAGTTGACATGTAAGAGAAGGCTCTACCTCTTGACATAGACTGCCTATTGCGAGTCGGGAAGTGAGTAGGGCTTGACTAAACTTTGCAAGTATGTTGGACCGGAGTTGCGGATAGCCTTGGGCGGTTGCATGTTTTTCAATTGGCAGCCAATGTAGATCTGTTATGACCTGTGATAGAGCAAGCATGAGGAAGATTCAGAATTTGAGTTTCATCAGGTTATAATACTGTATCAAATCCAAGGGTTTAGAGCAAGAAACTAAGGGCAGAAATATACAAGTTTAATAGGGTAGGATTAACAGGAGAAACTTAGGGGACCCTAAAACGCACCTGATGGGCCACAGACGAAAAGGGTGCAGAGCAACAGTTTAAAATCTGGAGGTGGGAAATTAGCCTAGCCGATGCTGCCCTTAAATAAGGAAGGCAGAAGGGAGACATGAGAGACCTTATCGAGTGATGTGGCGCGATCAGGTGAACCCAAAGCGACTGAACCTAAAAGCATGCAAAGGTTGCTGGTAACAGCAATGTGTGTTTTATTGTGTATGTGTGTTTTTTGTGTATTTCCTCCTAAAAAATGTGTACGTTGAAAATTGATGGCTTTTTGTATAATTGATGGATGGAAGTGGGAGGTGAGAGATGGGGTGAAAGCTGCTCAGTGAATTGGGGTCTGCCAAAGGCTTCCCTGATAAAGGAACTATATAGGTGTGCTTTCAGGTGGCTGGATCCAAAGCTGCAGTGATAAAGAGATTTCAAAACTCTGTTAAAATGGGACATTAGATAGAAGGTGCAAGGGTAATGATATGAGGAGGGCACAGTCATTGGGAGGTCCAGATTTAATATTGCCTAAACGTTTTTCAGTCTCCTTGACTTAAATTCAGAGAGAATGGGACGGAGGAGTGGCTGTAGAAGAGTGAGCGAATAAATCATGTCTTCAGAGGCAGTTGAGGTGGGATGTGGTCTTCAAGTGAAGTGATTTTGTCAAGGGAAAAAAGGAACTTTTAGAGCAAAGCTCCTGTGAGGGCACAATATTTCTGCTGCAGGGTTGATCAGATCCTTGATGATTTCTTTGGGGGCTTTAGTCGGAATTTCGATTTTGCTCAAGTAAAAATAACGTTAGTAGCAAGAAGGTGATAAAAACCTTTAATGGCAGCTCATGGATGTCTTTGTTGTAGGAGTTGTAGGAGCTGTGCCAAAGCCATTCCAATTTGTTTACATGCTTTCCTGGTAGCTGTAAGGGCATTATTGTACCAAGGTGCAGACAGCGTATTGCGGAGAGAATGCCTAGATTTTGCTGACAGAAAAGGATTAGGTACTTCGTCAAGCCAGGATCTGTCATGTCTGCTGAAGGTGGAAAGGGAAAGTGAGAAGGGTATTAGGAAATTTAGGAAGGTTACCAATGGATCATAGGGTAGTCTAACCGTGCAAGATAGATCATTAGAGGAATCCATGTAGAAATGTAGAATAGGAACTACAAAATGGTCTGACCATGACAGAGACACAAGTGAAAAGACTCTGAGCAGAATAGGTTAGTTAGGATGGTGTATAAGTGATTGATAGCCTCATGACACGGGTCAGAAGGAATAAGAGACAGTCGAACAAGAGAGTACAAATGTGCTTAGAGAATCTGTTAAGCAGACTGGATCAGAGTTGTGAAGATGGATGTTGACATATCTTATAATTGAAAGTTGGCATACTAGAAAATACAGACAGTAAGAGCTGACGAGCAACTGGTAACAAGATGGTGATACTAGAGTTCCTCAGTAGTAGAAAGGGGTGAAATGTAATCGTGAATATGATGAATTCCCCATGGGTGATTATCAGAGCAGAGCAAAAACATGAATAATGGTAGATAATGGCAATTCCACCTCCGCATTTACCTTGGCGGTTGGGAGATGCTTAAGCCCGAAGGAATGGCAGCAGCAATATCAGGTGGGGAGCAGTCTCATAGCCAGATCACATACATAAGTATTAATCGAAGATGCTGACCTTGTAGGACCTGATATAGACTTCATTAAATGTGTGCTAAAGATTATGAGCATTTTTCTACTGAAACGAAAACACTGCACTTGGCAGATCTGTATTTTCCTGTGTTAGCCTAAACGAGGACCAAACTAGGCTTAACTTCATCTGGGATTCTAAAGCAGCCATGATGTGTGTTTTCATTTCTCATTCTGACACTGCACGTATAAAAATGCTCTGTATTGTCATGCTGTTCTCAAAGAACTGCAGAGAAAGCCTTTTTGCAACATTCAAGGCTTTTCCTGCCTGTATCATTGTTTATAAGACTTCGATTGTTTGTGTAACTAGATTGGTACTGCCACCTCCAATGACATTAGGTTAAAATAGGGCACATTAAGATTCAGTTGTGGCTAGTGCTAGAATTGAGGCATTAGGTGATGCATAATTCTAAACTGTGATTTGTAAGTTCATTACATGTGCTCACCCTGACTCTGTGCAATTTCCATTCACTTCTATTGTAGATTTGCCTATAAAAACGATGCATTTTGAAGGTGAACCGTTCTCTGTGCGATTGGGTGGTAATTTGACAAGTCGTCAGGGTCCAATGATGATTCCTTTAACAACAGCATTACATAAGCATGTTTGAGACACTTGGGAACCCTTCCCGACGATAAAGAGATGTTAATAATGGCTTTGGTAAAAGAAAACTCTAACTGTAACAGATCTTTACAAATTCTTCAAGTCAAAGTGTCTCTAGGGGAACCGGAGGTTTCACTCTCACTCACGAGTTTCAAAAAGTCCTTCTCCGATAGCAAAGCATATTTTCGTAAATAGCTGCCATTATTGGAACTTACCCAGGTAACTCGGGAATCTGATAAGAAGGTTCATCTAATGACATACATTCTGTGATAGCACAGATCTTATTGACAAAGTGATCAGCTATTAGGTTACATTAAGCATCAGAAGCCACTTCTGTCAGTTCTCTAATGGAGGAAATGGAGGAAAATGTTTCCGCTGAGATGTTTGTGAAAATGAGCCGAGAGTAAAAACTTGCTTTAGTACTGCATATAGTATGCTTTTAAATATACTTAAATTTCTGCTATACAGATTTAGAAATAGGGTCATAGTTGCATTGCCAACAGCAGGTCATAGATAAGGGTTCTCAATTTCTTACTGTACCAAGTGAAGGATACGTGAGAAGTTTTGGGTCTTCTTTTGATGGAAGGGTCCATTACATCCAAGGCAGAGCCAAGCTGTTTGTAATAAATATTCAGATATTCAACTTAGTTTGACAATCATCTACTGTGTCCTTAAGTTCAGTACTCAGGTTGGAGGCTAAAGTTTCTGCTGAAACCACTGTCCCGTTACGTGTCTAGTTTATGGAGTCTGACACACACTCAATTGCTGCTTCTTTTGAAGTCTACATATAAAGGGGATTTCTATAGGGCATAGGAAGAGGGATGAGAGAGATAAACAAGAGAGACTTGGAACATAATATGTCTAGTACATGACCCTTGATATGAACTGGGTGGGGGAATACCGATGATAAAGTTAAGAGTCCCAAAGCTCATTAAAGGTATTTGTAAGTAGGTTAAAGTGACAAGTGTCAAAATGAATCCAAAAATCTCCTAGAACAATTACCTTTGATGACTAACAGTGCTGCAGTTAATAGAACCTTTGTATCCATACCTCCATGAGGGGGTCTGTAACCTAATGGAAAAAATCCACGAGGAGCCAAAACCAGCCTGAACTTTCACCATGAGAGTTTCCAAGGGAGGGGGCATTGCTGTTAACAAACAGTTCAACATATTTCAAGTGACTTTTATGAAAAGAAGCCAAACCACCACCTTTTTTCTCTGGTCAGTGAGCATATATTTCAGTGCAGGCAAAGGCAGTGCCGGGAAGTAGGGGGATCACACCGGGTCCCTGTTCCGGCAGCTATTTCTGGCCCGGATCTGGATCTGGCTGACCCAGGGACACATGCTGAATTTGTTCTGGTGTAATTTTCCAATATCGGGCCATAATTCATCAGCACCCATATGTTGTCAGAATTCCGGTCAATGCAGCAATTTGCATGCAGAGAGGAAACTTCCTTATTTTAATAACCAGCTGGGCCCCAACCAAAGACCTGGTTTTAAAGGGACATCAGGCCTGCTTTTGTTCAATTATCACCCTGGCTGGGAGTCATCTGGCACCTAACAGCTAGACGCCAATGCACTAAAAGAAAACACAGGTGCACAGAGTGTTATCACTTCACAAGTGCTTAGGAGAAACTATTGGAAGAGGGTTTTTAATTTTGTTGAACTCTCTATGTAAAAGATGTGCTTACACTGTAAGAATGAAAGACTTACCAGTTTGTATGACCAATTACACAAATAGTGAAGTAAACGACCCCTATTATTTTAAAATACTTTTATAGCCCTACTATTGCAAAGTTGCGGGTGTCAGAGTGCTTTACATCACACACAGACACAATAAATCATACATGTGTGTAAATCAATATACAGGGAAAGGTACATAAGACAATGAGGGTCATAACTTATAAGGTGTATGAACCACTTAGCATCCATGTTTGTAGACATTATGGCCCAGATTCTCAAAGGTGTCACGGAATGCAGCACAGCAGCCAAAAATGCTGTGTTGCGTGACAAGGAGAAAGCAGGAGAACATCATATTCACAGCGATATGGCTCTCCCTTTCCCTCTCACTAGAGCTGGTGCTGATTTCAGCTGCTGTGCACAAGGCACACACCGTAGCGCTATAGTGCTAGACTGCGTTCCTGAGTCTACTATCGGTTTTGGACAGGAAGGGTAACCTAATTTACAAAATACTATGGCTAGACAAGTGAAAAACCTTTTTTCCACTTTGTTACGTGCACTGCACAGTTCATAAAACATTTATCCTTTTAACGCCTTCTTGTCAGCTGTGCTAATTTTTAGTGCTAAACCCTGTCTACTGATGTTAGTAGATAGGGTTTCAAAGTCAAAAAGCATGGGTGCTTGCATTGGAAAGCTCATGTACCACCTATGTAATGCCCCCTTCACGCAAAGTAATGCAAAGCAGCGTTTCGCACTGCTTTGCATTACTTTAAGGTACTTTCCAGGGCAAAACACGTTTTGCACTGGAAAGTAAAGCAGGAAAAAACATTTTGCACTGGCTAATGTTCCTTTTGTTATGCTAACCCAGCACAAAGTACTTTGGACTCTCCCTCCAAATGTTAAGAGTGAATGGTCGGGAGGAATACAACGTCAGGATATAAAACATAATGCAGTGATTGTCTGCACTAATATGACTTTATAACTTCCCATAGGAACCCTTCTTTGCAATCTTAGAATAACTACAGACTGAGAAAAAAACATTTTTTTATTTTTATTTTTTTTAGAGTTTTATATAGCGCGAACTTGAACCGAACCGAGGGAGATTAAGTGATTTGCCCAGAATCACAGGTTTTTTTTGGCGTCGTCTTTGCCCAGAATCACAGGGGTTTTTTGGCGTCGTTACCGAGACTCGAACCAAGTTCCCCAGGTCCGAGGTCGAGCGCCTTAGCCGTTAGGCCAACCCCTCTCCCCTAATGGGATCTAAACAAATGACTTATAGTTTGCAGGCATCTCATTGATGCTGGTAAATAGATCACTGTGCTATATTAGAAGGCTTGCAATTTATGAACTCCAAGTATCAAAATGATCTCAGTAACAAAAGCAGTAACCCAATTACCTATCTACATAAACTACAAAATCTTGTCTTCTGCTCGTGGGGGGCAGTTTTTTTTTTTTGCAAGACAATTCTCTATGCAAGCGCCGAGGGAAGGCAATACATTTTTTTGTCTTAGTGATTGTGATCACTGCCTGACCTTAAAAGGGAGGTGTTTTTTTTTTAGGCATTGAAATCGCCCCATAGTGCCTGTCCTTTGAAATGATGGCTCCAATGGGATACCTTTTCTCGGTCTATTTTTGATGCTGGCTTCTCAGGCCGGTCAAAAACTTTTTTTTATTTTTGGGCATATGGATGCATTACTTTATACGGCTGATTCAATATCAAGCCCGTCTCTATTACGGAAGCTCTGGAAGCCTTCTATTGGACCTTAAAATTGGATCTTTCGTGGTGTCATCTGCAGTTATTTTTATTTTTGTATTTATTTATTTTTTCTCCCTCTCTTGCTGGAATTTCTATTGTTGCTATGCCTGCATATCATGAGCTGCTTCCCACCAATCTACAAACTTAAAGGGTTTTTAAAACAATTTGGATCCTTTCCTGGATATTCTCAGTTTTACTTTCTTGTATAGACATTGATGTAATATATACTTCTCTTGAGGGGTACTCCTCCACTAATTTAATTTGGTGGTTCTGTCACTGGACCTGCACAGCAACTGCTCAGCGCCTACAAAAGTGTGAACCTTACGCCACCTCACCTTTTCCACGGAGACCTCTAGATTTGATGCTGTGTCCTCTCTCCTCCATTTTCTCCGCTATGAGCTCCCTTCCTCGCTAGGTGATCTTTTTAAAATGGAGATAAGGCAAGATCCCAAAAGTCTCAACGCCTTCATCATCAATTACCCACCTAACCTCTCTAAGAATGCATCAAAAAAACACAAACATCGAATCCTCAAAGCTAATCCAGAACCTCTAATCTCTGACCCCTATTTCTGCACTAATAAGGGCACTGAGGTTAATGACCTCATCTTTTATACCAGGAAACGTGCCTGTTGGCGTACCGTGCTACTCCAAGTTGCGTATTTCAGGTGCTAAGAGAACTCCTCACGTCTCAAGCTAACGTCGTCTCCTTCGCCCTCCCTCAAAGCCTCCACCACTATCACCGGTCCACAGACACGCAACCGAACTCTGGGACCTAATCGACACTGCGTCACCTGACATCGCCTTCCTCACTGAAACTTGGATGAATGCATCTTCTGCCCCCGACATCGCCATAGCCATACCGAACACTTACAAGATCATTCGAAAAGACCGCACCAATAAAAAAACTGGAGGAGGCATCGCCATCGTCCATAGAAACACCATCAAAATTACAACCAGCTCTGACGACAATCTTGCATCCGCCGAACACCTCCACTTTCAGATCCACACCGACCCCAGGACCACCCTTAGAGGCACCCTCATTTACAGGCCCCCAGGCACCCGATCTCAATTCAGCGAAGACATCACTGACTTCGTCAGCCCGCACGCCCTCGCCTCCGAGAACTACATTCTTCTAGGAGACCTCAACTACCACCTTGACAACATTCTCGACAACAACACCACCACCCTTCTGGACAACCTGTCCAATCTCGGACTCAAACAACTTGTTGACACCCCCACTCATACAGCCGGACACACGCTCGACCCTATCTTCACCTCCAGCAAGCACATCTCCTTCGATCACACTACAGCTCTCCACTGGACGGATCACAGCTGTGTTCACTTCAGCTACAAAACAACCCTGACCCACAACCGTCCACAACCCATTCCCCGAAGAAAATGGAACAAAATCACCACCGACCAACTCCTCGCATCCCTCAGCCAAAACACTCCCACCCTAACAACGAACCCAGACCAAGCGGCCACAAACCTCAGGCAATGGATTACACACAGTGCGGACGAACTAGCACCCCTGAAAAAAGACCAGTTGAAATCATTCAGCAAAAAGGCTCCCTGGTTCAATGATGACCTTAAAAAATCCAAGAAGACATGCCGCACCCTGGAGAAGAATTGGAGAAAAGAACCAACCTCAGACAACATGACCTCCCTCAAGACAGCCACCCGCAAACACCACCAACTGATTCGATCCGCCAAGAAATCAGCATTTAAGGACCGTCTCGACAACAATTCCCATAACAGCAAAGAACTCTTCAATATCGTCAAAGAATTCACCAACCCTCCCGCTACATCCAACGACATCACCAACTCCCAAGACCTCTGCGATGCGCTATCCTCCTTCTTCTACAACAAAATTGCCGACATCCACAACAGCTTCAAGAATACTCCCAATGACCAACCCACCCCACCCCCTTCTGATCCCACCCCTCCAACTAACTACCTCAACTCCTGGAACCCAATCACCATTGAAGATACCATTCGCATCATGAACTCAATCCACTCTGGCTCACCTTCTGACCCCTGTCCCCACTACATCTTCAACAAAGCTGACTCCATCATCGCTCCCCAACTCCGCGATGTCATCAACTGCTCCTTCAACTCCGCCACCTTTCCAGAAATATGGAAACACGCCGAACTCAGCGCACTTCTGAAAAAACCAACAGCAGACCCCTCAGAACTGAAAAACTACCGACCCATTTCCCTCCTCCCTTTCCCGGCCAAAGTCATCGAGAAAGCCGTCAACAGCCAACTCGCAGCCTTCCTTGAATCCAACAACTCCCTGGATCCTTCACAGAACGGCTTTCGAGCCAAACACAGCACCGAAACCGCCCTCATTGCGGCGACCGATGACATCCGAGCACTCCTGGACAACGGTGAAACAGTGGCCCTCATTCTACTCGACCTCTCCGCCGCCTTCGACACTGTCTGTCACAACACCCTCATACAGCGCCTCAACAACATCGGCATACAAGGCAAAGCCTTGGACTGGATCATCTCGTTCCTAGCCGGGAGAACACAGAGAGTCCGACTCCCCCCTTTCTACTCAAAGCCCACCGAAGTCATCTGCGGCGTACCTCAAGGCTCCTCACTCAGTCCCACCCTCTTCAACGTCTACATGAGTCCCCTCGCCTCCATCGCACGTCAACACAACCTCAACATCATCTCCTACGCCGACGACACCCAGCTAATCCTTTCCCTCACCAAAGACCCCAACACCGCCAAAAACAACCTTCACGAAGGTATGAAAGAAGTAGCCGAATGGATGAAACAAAGCCGCTTAAAACTCAACTCAGACAAAACGGAGGTGCTCATCCTTGGATCCTCCCCCTCAACTTGGGACGACTCCTGGTGGCCTTCCGCTTTGGGATCAGCGCCCACACCCACTGACCATGCACGTAACCTGGGATTCATTCTAGACTCCTCTCTCTCAATGTCCAGACAAGTCAACGCCGTATCGTCCTCCTGCTTCAACGTCCTTCGCATTCTCAAAAAGATCTTCCGCTGGATCCCCCTCGAAACAAGAAAGACTGTCACCCATGCACTGGTCACGAGTCGACTGGACTATGGCAACACACTCTATGCCGGAATTACAACAAAACTGCAGAAAAAGCTCCAGCGCATCCAAAATGCATCAGCGAGACTCATATTAGACATCCCGCGCCAAGAGCACATCACCGGTCACTTAAAAAACCTCCACTGGCTTCCCGTCAACAAAAGAATTACTTTCCGCCTTCTTACCCACGCACACAAGGCCCTTTATAATCTAGGACCCGAATGCCTCAACACCCGACTGTCCTTCTACTATCCCACCCGCCAACTAAGATCATCCAATCAAGCCCTCGCCGCAGTCCCGCGCATTCGAAAAACCACCATGGGTGGCAGATCCTTCTCCTTCCTGGCTGCCAAGACCTGGAACTCACTCCCCACCCATCTCCGCCTGACTCAGAATCACATCTCCTTCAGAAAAGAACTGAAAACTTGGCTATTCGATAAATAGTGAACCCCTCCCTCTAGCGCCTTGAGACCCTCTGGGTGAGTAGTGCGCTTTATAAATGCCTGAACTTGAACTTGAACCCTCCATAATAATGTGATCATTCTAATACAAGCCTCCAATGACCACCTTGCTAATATGGCTATTGTTTACGCCACCCTCAGAAAAGCAGTATACGCCGACTCCACTGTTCCCTGCTCATCCACCATCTCTTCAATGGGATCACCTAGTACTCCGCCATTAACAGCTGTGAGTTCCTCACTCTTCCTGAACCTTTCCCCGTCAAGTGACCTTCCCACCTTCCTCTTTATGTTGCCCTCTGCTAGGCTAGAACCTGTGCAACGCTCCCCTTCTGCCCCGGATCTACCCAACCCTCAGCGCATTGATCCCCCCTTTGCCAAGACTGCAACCTCGCCAACAAAAGGCCCTCTAGTACTCGCCGATCAGTCTCCTATCCATGAATTTCCCACAGTGGACTTCATAGGCCTGGTTCTACCCAACCCTCAGCACAATTGCCTCCCCTCCATTGCAATGGCTCCAACTTCACCATCAAAATGTCCTCTGGTACTCTTCGATGAGTCTCCTATCCTGGAACTTATCACCACCAACGTGGTCCCCTCTGACACTCACCAAGACCCTCCGACGCCACTTGCCTCTCCGGCACACACTACTTCCCTCGCCCATAATTCAGACCTAGCAAGTCGCCTAGATTATATGTCTCTACAACTGCTCTGTCTTACGGCGAGATACATGACCTAAAAAGCCCTCTCAAGTGATCTCTTCAACATGTTCAGTTCTTTAAATTGGCCCAGAGGCCCCACTGAGGACATGGAACACATAGGTCATTTGTTAGCCCCCTCCCTTTCGAAACACATTCCCTCGCCAAATTCCACCCCTTGCCATGAAGCAATGAGTCCCTCTCGGCATCCACTGATCTCCAAGATCATCTCAACTCTTGCTCTTCGCAGACCAACTCTATCCTGACCCCGCCGAGGCCTAAACACTCCATCCTCTCCAACACAAATAGAGTCCCTCCCCGCAATCTGAGATCTAGCAACTTTGACAACCTGACCAGGGTGAAAGTCACCCAGACCCCTTCCCCCGCAAATCCCCCACATCTCAAATGTGCATTATTAAATTGCAGATCAGCCAGAAAACACGCCCATATCTTTGACCTCATCCAACGCAATGACTTAGATATTATCATTCTCACGGAGACTTGGCTAAATCCAGCCTCCAATCCTATCCTAGTCCTCCTAGTACCTCCCACTCATGACATCATCAGGCTTGACAGAATTCTGAAGCTGGGTGGGTGTCTAGCCTGTATTTACAGGAGTACTCTCTCGATTTCACACTTGGAGTCGTCCCCTCGTCCTCTTGTGAATACCTCTGTCTTAGTATTGCAAGTAAGAACCAACCGATCTGTAAGCTACACACCTTTTACCACCAACCGGGAGACAATCTCCCTTTCATTGAGCAATTAACTGATATCATCGCTAGCAATGTTGACTCTGCGGTGTCACAAATCTTTCTTGGGGACTTCAACCTGCATTGGTCCAACCACAATGACCCTGCGGTATCCTGCCTTAAATCCTTTCTAAATGAGCATGATTTGATTCCACACTGTGACCAACCAACCCACATTCAAGGTGAAATTCTAGACCTCATCATCTACATAGAACAGACCATCTCCTTAGAATCTACAACCCGGTGTGATTGGTCGGACCATCACAGCATCCTCTTTTACATCAACAGGGAGGTGGTTTTGAAGAAGGATCAACCTCTCAAATCAAAGATGTAGAGAAGGGATCTCAGATCAATAAACCTTGACAATCTAACTGCCCAATGTGAATCTGTTCTCTCCTCCCAAGCCGACTTGGTCGATGTGCAAACTCTCACGGTCTCCTACAACTCGACCATGGCCGTCATCATGGATGACGCTGCTTCACTCCAGCTTAAAAATACTGCATCAAAAATATCCAAACCTTGGTACAATGAGAGCTTAAACTTGGAACGTCGCAACCTTAGAGCTGTTGAACGCTCCTGGCGATCCAATCCCTCTTCGGACCAACTAAAACTCCTGAGAGAGGTCAGGAGCCTCTACAATAAACAAGTCAAGAGAGCTAAGTGTGACTATTTCAGACTACAACTAGACCAAGCAGCAAACCGTCCCAGGAAACTCTTCGAACTCGTCAAACAGCAATCGGCTAACGGGCCTATCCTTTCTGATCATTGTGGCAACACACCCTCCTGTGAGGAATTTGCGGTCCTTTTCACGGAGAAATCACAACTTATTACTATCGACCTAGCCTTTAAAAAGGCGCTATTGCCCTACTCTATTGCTGCCTCATCCCTTGACCTCTCTGAAAAGTGCAACTCGACCCTCATGACAGCCAAGAACAATGCGTCCTGGTGCACCTTTTCCCCTTTTAGTGAAAGTGACATAAAAAAGTTCTCTAGATTATTAACCTGTCTAACCACTTCAGTGACCCGTTGCCTCCGGCCATCTTCAAGGAAATCAAGAGCGCTCTCATCCCCACCTGGACTAGGATTGTAAATGTCTCTTAATCTCAAGGCTCGATCCCTGACTGTCTAAAAGCAGCCCACGTCTCACCCATTCTAAAAAAAAAAACAATCTGACAAATCTGATCTCAATAATTTCCGTCCTATCTCCAACATCCCCACTCTAGCAAACTTCTTGAAAAATGTGTGCTCACATAGAGACTTACCAACTTCATGACCAGCATCAATCTGGTTTTCGGAAGTGGCACAGCACCGAATCGGCCCTCACACTCGTTATGGATGACATTCTGAAAATACTATACAAAAATTAATCCTGCCTACTGATCCTCCTTGACCTTTCTTCAGCTTTCGAAACGGTTAATCATGACATCCTCCTATCCATCCTACAAAACAGAATGGGTTTCTCGGATCAGGTGCTTCGATGGTTTTCATCCTTCCTTCGGCATCGAATACAAAGAGTCAAGGCAAATAATTCTCTCTCTCAGCCCTCTCCAGTACTCATGGGGGTCCTCCAAGGATCTCCGCCCTTTCACAGATCCTCTTCAACCTCTTCTGGGAACCGCTAGCTAACGCACTAAACTCCACGAACATTCTCTTCCACATGTATGCCGACACACAACTATCTGAAAATTTCATCCCCAGAAAGCATCATCTCACTTAACTCGATACTCACGTTTACACAAAATTGGTTAACTGAGAACCATCTCCAAGTCAACGCCTCCAAAACAGAGTTCTGGCTCATCTCCCCCCCGAACCACATCCCCAAGCTAGGTCTCTGGCTGTCTCACCTCACTGCCTTCAATTGCATTCCAATCATCATTGACTCAGCTAAATCGCTCGGGGTTACCTTAGACAAGCACCTGAATATGAAGTCTCATATCAGCAATGTAAGTAAGGGTGCAAACCACTTGTTGAGAACACTCAGAAATATCAAATCTTTCCTGCCTCTAAGTGATTTCAGTGCGTTTCCAGGACCATTTTGGGTTACCCCATTGTTGATAATGTCTAAGTGATTTCAAGCAGGTAGTCCAAGCGCTTGTTTTGCCAAGGTTAGACTATGGTAGTGCTACTCTATGCGGCCTACCCAAATATGCCTTGGCCCCACTAAGGGCATCACTGAACACCGCTGCTAGATTGGTTACAAGAGCCAAAAGAAATTAGCATATATCCCCAGTCCTTAAATCTCTCAACTGGCTACCCTTTGAGGCCCAAATTCAGTTTAAGTTTGCAGTCCTGACGCACAAAGCCCTTCACCTCAATACTCCTACTTTCCTGGCGCAAAAACTTGAACTATCTTGTGGTGAGAGGGCATCAAGAAGCGCCTCTGCTTTCCTCTTGAAACCTCTCGTCCTTAACAAAAAGAGAACTTGTCACCGAGCTTTCTCCGGGGCTGCCCCAAAGATATGGAACTCTCTGCCACCTGATGCACGCAGCCTCTCCTCGACGACAGCGTCCAAATTGGAAGCCAAATGATTCCTGATGAGCAAATTCTTTCCGTAAGGGGAGGAGGTACATCCAACTCGTCTGACTTTGTTCTTTTCACCTTGGTGCTTCCAGCTACAATGGATCATCTCCTCTGTACAATCTTCCTTTTTTTTTCTTCTTGCTGCTGTTTCCCAATTGATGTTTATACTACCCCCTTTTTCTTTCCTCCTGCCTACTGTAAAGCGCTCCGATATCCTTTGGGATCTTGTTCGCGCTATATAAAACTTTATAAATAAAATAAATAAATAAACCTTCTATGCTACTTTTTGAGTCAAAACTACCTGTACAAAACACCAAATTCTCCCAGAACAGTGTTAACCACAAGCAATATCTTACTCCTCAAACTTCCTGGGCACACATTGATCTCTGCAGCAGGCGTAATAACCCTGTAAGATATTTTAAAATGCAGCCTCTTTCTGCCCAATGAAGTAATCCAGAACAGATTTACAGCCACATATATCCTTGTTGTCAATTTCTTTGCAGCAGATGTTTTTTAAATTTAAATGAATGTGTACTTTGATTGTCAGACTCTGTTTTTCAAGCTCCAACCTTACACCCCTTTGCTCTGCCACAGCTTGATCCCTAATTTAGGGATTTCATAAGTTATTTTTTACCAATCCCAGCACTGCTCAAAAGAAAAAATGAAAAAGGATTTTGTGCTGGAGCCACGACAAAAAAAAGGAATCCAGATAAATACCAGTTATTCTGATTGCAGTGATATGGTGCATGGCTGATCCATGATTTTCCAACACTTAGATCTCCACACACTGCTAACCTGTTGAAATGAAATGAAAAGGTAATTTATAAAGCGCTAACTGCCACTCCTAACGGAGTCTCCTGGCGCTCTCAACAACAGGTCGGGTGGGTGACAAGAGTCTAAATAAGCTTTTGGCAACAAGCCAGTGGTAGACCAAAGATCCACGTCTTTAGCTGTTTTCTGAACTGCCCATGGTTCTGAGCTCATTGGGCATGCTGTTCCAGGCTTTAGCTCCCAAGACGGTTGCTGATCTTCCACCTCTGGTAACTAGCCGAAATGCTGGCACACTGAGCAGGTTGGCTGTGGTTGACCATAGCGGTCTTGCCATGATAGAAGGCCTAAATCTTGCTGAAAGGTATCCTGCGCCTAGGTGACGATGGGCTCTAAAAGTTGTCAATAGGAATTTGAACAGGACCCTTTTACAGACCGGGACCCAGTGAAGGGTCTCCAGTGCAGCCGAGGCCGACGCCCTGCGTGGAAATCCTAAAACCAGTCTGGCCGCTGCATTCTGGACTACTTGAAGTCTCCTCAGGATAGATTTGTTAGTTCCTGCAAGAAGACTATAACAGTAATCCATTCTGGATATGAGGGCCACTGCTACGGTTTTCAAATTAAAAAAAATTCTCAAGGTTTTTATGAACCCAAAACAGGTCCCGGTCAGTTTCAAGACGTGGGTCTTGAAGGAAAGGGCAGGGTCAAACCACACGCCTAGGTTTTTGGCCATTTCTACCGTTGATGGCGGTGCTGTGGTGTTGTCTGGCCACCAATCTTTTGGCCAGAAGGCATTATCTTTCCCTATCGGTAAAATTTCTGTCTTGCTGGTGTTGCAACAAAGATGGTTTTCCTTCATCCATTGCAACCCAGGGACAGTCCCAGACAGGCTTTAAATTTTGCCTCTACATTAGTAGAGGTCTTATCCAGGGAAGGGATCAGTTGGGTATCGTCGGCGTATGACGTGATCTCAATTCCATGATTAGAGATCAGAGTGACAAGAGGGGCCATATATACATTAAACAGCAGAGGACTCAATGAAGCCCCCTGCGGCACCCCTGTGGTGATAACTTGTACAGGTCACATGAATGGTCCCAGCGCGATTGATTGTGTCCTGTTTGTCAAAAAAGATGTAATCCATGCCAAGGCCTGATCTGATATGCTACACGATCTTAATCTGTTAAGCAAGATTTTATGTGAGATCGAGTCAAACGCTGCTGACAGTTCTAAGAGGATCAGCACTGCCCTCTTGCCCTCGTCCAGGATAAATTTAATAGTATCTGATATTTCCAGTAATGCCGACTCAGTAGAGTATTTTGGTCGGAAACCAGATTGGTGGGGATGAAAAGCCTGTGTTGCCTCTAGGTAATTTGAGAGCTCCTTGTAAACAATTTTCTCTGTAATTTTACCCAAGATGGGTAACAGAGATATGGGTCTATAATTTGTAAGATCTAATGAGTCAACGTTTGATTTCTTCTTTAAAGGTTTTACTATGGCGAATTTCCATTCGTCTGGGACTGTCCCTGTGGCTAGGGAGGAATTAACAATCTCATTTATCACCGGGCCAACGATGTCAACTATATGATGTAAGAGCAACGGTGGGCAAGCGTCCAAAGTGGAGCCGGATTTACAGGTCAGGATTGCTTCCTTTATCTGGGAGAGAGTGGCAGTTCAAAAGCTTGGAGGTCTGCACTACCCTCCCCATTCGGGGTTCCCTGTGCCTCCTAAGGCCCCAGGTGGTCGAGGGTCACAAAGTTCTTTTGGATGGCCTTAATTTTTTCTTTGAAGTAAATTGCAATGTCATCGCATAACTTTTGAGAGGGGGGAATTTCAGCATGTACCCCCTTGGGGTCGATGAATGATTTTACGATTGTAAAAATTTCTTTTTGGTTGTGATTTGCCCTGGTGATTTGAGCATAAAAGTAATACTTTATTGCTGATTTAATGGCTGCATGATATGTTTTCCAAATTTTTTTGAAAATCAAGCAATCGGATTCCTCATAACCCCTTCACCATCTGCGTTCCAACTGCTTGGATTGCAGGTGGAGTTCTTCTAGTTCTTTTGAGAACCAGGGGTCTCTATGGGGTTTTCTTTTACTTGAACCAGATGGGCGACCAGCTGGAAGAAATTCCTCCCCTATTGACTACATCCAGTCGTGGAACCTGCTGGAGTCCTCACCTGGAACACCTGTGAGGGTAGGAGCCTTATCTTACGCCACTGTATGCAGCGCGTTGTTTGTAAGCAGACGCTGCCACTCTTTCCTAGGGGGTTCTGTCACTAACTTCCCTTCTCTATGGCCCTTCCCTGGGACCGGGATGTATAGTGGAATGAAACTGTGGTCGGACCAGATCTGTGGGGATGGCTTTCCTATCTGGAGCGTGCTGAGGTTGGAGCAAACTACATCCAGCATCTGCCCTGCCCTATGGGTTGGGCCCTGGACCAATTGTTCCATGCCCAGAAGCTGTATCGTCTCCACAAATGGTGAAACCCCTGGGCTTTCGCTAAGTTCCAGGTGAAGATTAACGTCACCAAGGAGCGTAAAGTTGGCACACCTAAGCAGAGCCTCACTGAGCGCATCACCAAGGGAATCCAAGAAGGCTTTGCTGCTGCTTGGAGGGCGGTACACCAATACCCCTGAAAAGGAGAAGGTGTGTGTAATGTTACAGCTGAAGCCCATATGTTCGACTCCACTGATACCTGGGAGTGAAATAACTTTCCAGGGCAAAGTATTCTTATGGAGTATTGCTATCCCTCCCCCTCTCCCATTTTTCCTGTCCACCCTACATATTGTGAAGTCTGGCGGCAAAGCGACTGCGATGTCTGGGTTTGAGACTTCTTTTAGCCAGGATTCCGTTATACCCAAGAAATCCAGGTCATTGTCCATAATCAACTCCCTGACCTCTAGGGCATGAAGGCCTAAAGAGCGTGTGTTTATCAAACGACCCTTAATGAGGGCCATCTCCCTTGACTTCCTCTACTCTCTTCTCCTTAGCCCAAAAGGAAAACTGGGTCTTACATTTAAGGCATGTCAGTGGACCCCTGATTATGTCCACATCCAAGGAGTGAGCGCACTCGGTTTTGGGATATATATCTAGTAGTTGTCTAGCTGAATACCTCCTACCTGGTTCTAAACAGGCAGGGTGGCTGGCGCTGATCGCGGACGGGTGCAGACGGGCTTGTCTTTGGCGCGCCGCTGCGCTTTCACGTCCAGCCCACCATTTATGATGGGTGGAGCTAGAGACTAGACCGTCTTTTACACAAAGATGGCGGCCGAGACTGTCCCACTGGAAGTGAGTGAAACTGTAGCGTGGCGCTCCCTCCACTCAATCAGCGGTGGTGACCGGGGAGCATACGCTGGAGGCCCTAAGACATTCAGTAAGCCCCGTGGATATTGGTCACAATCTACCGCCCCTTGTGCCCAACAAAGGAGGAAGGTAGGTCCCAAAGTATGGTAACAGAGTACGAGCCCCCCAAATCAGCCCCAAACAGTTGACAACTTACATTCCTCTCTGCAACCCTAGACAAAACTATTAGTGAGTGACAGGTCTTCCTCATTAGGACAGGCAATGATAAATCAAAGAAACCTTCCACATTTCTCTTATATCCACTAGAATATCTCACTTTTCTGCTGCCTACCTTGCACAGGAACATGTAAGTTGTGACATGCAATCTCCTGATGTGATCTTCTGGGTCTTGCCTTGTATGGGATACCAGAAATGATTTGGGTTCCTACAGGTGAGTGGTTTCTAATAAATGGTAAGTTAACATAGCAAACCATTTATTTTTGTGTTCTGAACGCCGAATAAAATTATCTGTGTGTGGCAGACTTCCCTCCCCCCCGATTGGTTGTCCCAGAGCCATACAGATTCTGGCCTATTCAGAACTTCTGCAAAATTTCCCCAAAGATTCCATTTTGCTCCGGTCTTTCTTACAAGAGGGGATCAACTTTGTAAAGGTCGACTTTTGTTGATCATTTCTTGAGGCCCCTGGTGAAGGAAATGCCCACCTACCTTCAAGACACCACTGATGTCTTGAGATTACTCCCGGATATCGACTTCGATGTCACCACTG
Source organism: Lissotriton helveticus (assembly GCF_964261635.1). Taxonomy (NCBI): domain Eukaryota; kingdom Metazoa; phylum Chordata; class Amphibia; order Caudata; family Salamandridae; genus Lissotriton; species Lissotriton helveticus. The sequence goes on from NC_136071.1 coordinate 1,026,164,374, forward strand.
ACTTTCTTGTGAGTTTTGACGTTGAGTCATTATACACTTGTATCCCTCAGGAGGAGACCTTGGAGTGTATCAGAAGTCTCCTAGACACACAGGATTTGAATAGCATTACTCCAGTGAACTTTATCTTGGAATGTGCACGCCTGGCCATGATGGAAAAGTTTTTTAGATTTGAGGATCAGATCTTCTTACAGATCTCCGGTACATCGATAAGCATCATTTTTGCGCCCAGCCTAGCCAATCTTTATGTCCACTTATTCGAACAAGAATATGCTCTCGACCACTGCAACCCCTTTGTCCATCGGGTGTTGCTGTGGAAGAGATATAGATGACATCTTGGTGGTGTGGCGTAGCTCTACAGACGAGATCCTAGATTTCCATAGATGGCTTAACAGCAAGAACAGTTTCCTCAAATTTACAGTAGAATATAGCAACTCTCAATTACCATTCTTAGACATCCTGATTTTTCCACTGGTTGGGAAACTAGGATGTGAGCTATATAAGAAACCCATGGCAAGAAATTCACTGTTGACATATGGAAGTTACCATCCTAAAGCCTTGCGTGAGAATTTGCCCGTTGGACAATTCTTACGTATTCGCAGGAATTGTTCGGTGAAACAACACTTTGAAAGACATGCTAAGCCTTTATATGAACAACTTAAGGATAGAGATTATCCTAGACGTCGGGTACGCCAAGCATGGAAACGGGCTGCCAATAACAATCGAGACGCCTTATTGGATGTCAGGGTGGCCAAAGAACCTTTAAATAGGCTCACTTTTGTGAACACCTTCAGTACACTTTCCAACCAGGTACAGAAGACAGTACGGAGACATTGGAGGATTTTGAATGTGGCTACTGACAATATCCCTACTCCACTGTTTTCCTTTAAGAAGGGCTCTAGTTTGATAGACAGTCTGGTACATACAAGGCCTATGATCAGGACCCATGAGGCTACCAACACACTCTGGAATCTCCCTGCGGTTCGCGGCCATCACCCTTGTGGTTCCTGTAATGCGTGTCCACAAACTCAGAAAACAGAATACGTTGACAATGGTACTGGGAATCCGTGGATTCTGAAGACACACATCAATTGTAACTCTGACAGAGTCATTTACATGATAAATTGTCCTTGTTAGCGTAGATACATCGGTTTTACCACACAGAAAATCAAGCTGAGGATCAGCGAGCATAAGAGCACTATTAGATGTAGTAAACATTCTACACGTCTTACAAATCACTTTCTCACTCTTAAACATAAGGCGGAAGACCGAAAGTGGGTAGTGCTCGAGCGACCGTTTATCCCGTCACATATCAGTGACATCTCGAGATTCCTCTTTGTTAAAGAACAAAAATGGATATACAAATTAAAATGTGACAGTGAGGGCCTTAATGATGAGATTCACTGGGTGACGTTATGAGCGTGTCAGTCCAGTGTGATCAGAACTGGATCACTTCTATACATGAGAGACTTTCTGATTCAGCTTCTGTATTGTTCAGATGTTTAATACTATTTTCCCATAAGAGTACTTTGACTTATACATCTAGCTATATGGTCCACCAACTACTTTATATTTATATTTTTATTTTATCGCTCTGTTATTGCATTAAAAGATTCTTTCTTTATCCAGGACGTTTTTTTCACTTTGAGAGATAAGGACATAATTATAAATTATAAATAATACTATATATAAATTTACATCTTGAGCCTGCCAGTCGTGTTGTCACATCAGCGGGTCAGTCTGCAAAGCACTACCAGGTAAGAACCGATTATCCGGTTCGCATCATCTGTAACATTCTAGGCCTGTTATTCTTCATTAGCACTAGTTACAGATAGATTATCGGTAGGATGCCAGTGGACGATCCAGTAACAGTCAGCATACCTGAGACTATATAATCAAACCCGCAGTCGCTGAGATTCTAATGACACCTCAGGAAAACAAGCGGAGATCAACAGCCAATCAATGCGCTTGTGCCTAGATTCCCTGGCGAGCGCCTTTGCCCACCCGTATGATTTTATCAGCAATATTTAGCCAACTAACAGTCATGAGGTTTAGCTGACAATTGCATATCTAGCAGGTGTTGATGAAGGAGATTCTCCCTTGTATCCGTCATCACATTGTCATTACATCGGTTGCCTTTCTTTTGTAATGCGCGGCCTGCTAAAAAACTACAATTCCCAGCAGGTCGGCACAATGTCTGACAAACAGAGCATGGGCATTAACAAGGATCAGTGTTCCGTGTGTCGGCGCATGCGCAGATGCGCATGCGGCTGCCTTGTAGATCGCGCACATACTAACGCGCATGCGCGGAGGAGTACTAACGCCATCTCTTTGGTTGGGAGTGACGACGAGAGACTCAGCTGTTCCTAACTACCCAATCAACTGAGCTATTTAAAGAGGCTAAGCCTGCCATCTGGTTACCTCCCATTCGGCTTGGTTCCTGCCGGAGGTACCGAAGGACAGGTTAGTCCATCAGAGCCTATCTTCGACTGTGGGTTTGTTTTTAGTATTCCTGAGGTCTAACTTTGCCTTTTGTCCCTGTAGACACTACCAACCTCGCACATTTCAAAGGGTGTTCTCGTTCCATCTTAAAATAACATCAATGCCTTGTGTATTGTGTATGGCTGTGGTCAAATGCCTATACTCATATATAGTGAGTGATCCAGTAGAGAGGTTCCCCTCAGGAGTCTCCAGGAGTTTTCCCCTACATACCATTTGGCCCCCTTCTTTATCAAACTTGGGCCTCTGTTTTGGGTTTATGGTCAGTTCATTTTTATATCAAAAATCAGGTTATAAATGTTATGATATGAGAAGGGGGCACGTGAGTTTTCCATCCCCTTTCTTTATTTTTATACAGAGCGGGCCTTCTTTACCGAGCAGTTGCCGGGTGAGGTGAGGCGTATTCCCACATATAGCTGGGTGAGTACTCATTAAATTAATAAACTAATTAATGTGCACACAGTGCGTTGAATTGTATTACTTGTAGCCACAGACTGGGTTAACTACTGTTGTGATTTTCATTCCAGACAGTATGTGATAAGAGACAGAGATTGGTATAACAAGGGTGCATCGGAGCTTAATACTAAATCAAAAAAAAATGTGTTTTGTTTTTTCAGGAAGATAATTACACCACCGGTGAATACAGAATACTAATATGTATCTGCGTCAAACAGGTTCTGGTAGAGTGTAGTGTAAACATTTTTTCGTTTTCTTTTCCATAAATTTGTAATAAACTTTGCAGTAGCGTTAACTTCTTATGGTCCTGACGAAAGCCAGGTTAGTACCACCTATAAGGCTGAAACATGTCGACCTTTGTCCTATTGCCATAGATAGTTATTTTCTCAAACTATCAGCTGGTGTTTTTAATCTTGACACCGGGATAGCTTCTATTAAATTTATTTGTGTGTCCTTGTAGTAATTTTTAACTTTTCACATTCACTTTTCTTTGCACTGCAAATCATTGGCACCACTGTTTGAGATTTCATCTTGCCTGGACCGATCACTGGAAGTGAACTAAGTGCAGCGTGGTTCCCCCCTTGTGAGGTGTGGACTGCACTTATTCATACAACCATGTTCATTCCCAGATGACGATGCTCCGCCAGTGAGGTGGGCTGATGGGATTTATCTCAACTCAGTGAGGCTGAACATGAACTGCTCCGTGTTCCACGACTTTTTATCCAATCTCTCTTGTCTCGATGTTTGTTGACCGGTGGTCCCCTCTTTTGTTGTTTCAGTATCAGTTGGGGATCAGAGACTACTGGGTCGTTAAAAAATATTTCCCTAGGACCCTTTTTTGTAAATATGTGTTTTGGAGTTAGCTGTGGAGAGCAGCCTTTAGGCTAAGTCTTGAAGGAATGTAAAACAACTTGTTTTACCAGTCATAATCTCATGAATGACCAAATGAAAGGATAACCACACCAGGTATATATAAAATATATGTATTTATTCTAAACACATACTACTCAATAATCTCCCTCGTAGTCTTTCAATACTTTACATTAAGACATAGTTCTCCTTAATTAATAATATGTAAACGCTTACAACAGTGACGTAAGCAAAAAGATTTTTCATTGTCTTTATTTTCTCTCATAACTTCATTATTTAATCTCTTTTAATTTCTTTCTTTTTTCTATATATCTTTTGGTTATTTCAGAGCCAAAAATGTAACAAATACAAAAGATAAATACAATCATTACAATCAATATCATTTAAACAGGCCTATACAAAAACAATTACAACAATATCCCTGGACTGTATTCAATAAATACACATATCATACTCATTCATACACATCCACACATTCACAAAACTTCATACACCTTGCATCTGTACATGGTAGATGTTTACAGATGACCAGCGGAGCCTCTGCGTAACACAGCTGTAAAAGTTTAGAGCACAAGGCTCAACAAAGGGTCGATGCACGTTTCGGTGGTATAAAGGGAATTAGACCACCTTCATCAGGACTTGACAGATATCAACATACAGTACACAGCTCCCAGTGACCCTAAAAGATGCACATAAGGAAAACAACAATAAAAAACACTGTTGTGGGTACAAATCCCAGAAAATACATTATGAGTAATTTATATGGCACTCCATGAGCACACAGTAAAGCTGAAGGTCAAGAGACACTAACTATTTTATTATGACAAGCAAAAGACAACACAGTACTCTACACACATCATTGTCACGAACTCCCTTGGTGCCAAAAATCAAAGAAATTCTGTGGTGTAACAAAGTACCAGAATACCAACCACCAGTCTAGAAAAGAGCCTTCACCAACACCGTCTCAAAAGACATGCTTTTAAAAAGGAAAAGGAAAATAAAAAAGAGAAAGAAAAAAAGGGGTTAATAAGAGCAGATCCTAGCTATGAATGAACCTTTTCTGTGTCTTATTTCACATATTTACTTACAACAAAAGCTAGATGACTGAAATAATCCTGAAGTCTGAATAGTTAATCGAATTATCCTTACGTCTCTTAGAGAAATCTTCTATTTTAGGAATAAACAGTGATAAGAAAATATTTTTTATTAGAGAGGGTTCTCTAGTTTTCGTGTGGAATGTAGTCTAACATCCCCATACAAAAGATCTTACCCGTGTTAGAATCACATGGCCAACATTAAAATTAACCTGGTTAGCACCATTGTCTCATACATATATCATAGACCCAATATAGCCTAAAAAAAGAAAACACGGTGTATAAGCATTAAGGCTCCTTCAATGAAACTCAGCCAAGTCCTACTGATCTCTTCCCAATTCCTATATTTTTTATCTCATCAATACTGACCTACGTAAGTTACTTGCCAGATCTCTGCATTTCTTCACATAAATATTCCTGCCAGTGATCCTGCCACCTCTCTGGTTTGGCGTTTCACTTGGTAATTTTTTAATCTCTGTTATAGGAGAAAGACAGACAATCAGGCTACACACTCTCGATTGCATATATTCTAACAACGCAAACTTTCCCAATATTCTCATTTACACACAAAAACTCTTAATAGCCATCATGGTTCTTGTTTAGCTCTGGCCTAAGCTCTCTCGTAGGAAACGAAAAGATGTCAAAATGAAAACAGCATAATCCCACTATTCAAAACAAACTAGGAAAGAGCCCCTCGGTGAAACCACAATTGCCGTGCACTTACCACTCCTGCAAGCTAATCGACAACAAGCCTCTAAAAATGCAACAACAAAAACCCATTTAACAAGCATAACTGTTCTTTTCAGTAACGCTTCCACAATATAACGGGTCCCAGCTCCTCACTCAGTGTCTGGTAACAATCTTACGAAAGCCGGCAGCCGTATATACGCCCGTATTATAATTAGAAAACGGCGCGATATCTTCCACCTTCAAAAAACACCAACCGGAAACACGCCAGCATGTGTATAAAAATAGGACTGATCTACTCCACACACTATACACATCCCTCTAGTCTCTTTATGAGGCTAGAGGCAAAAGTACATTCAGTAAACTTATTCAACACACAGTAAATTAGCACAGTATACGTTTAGTCCTAGGGGCGTACCAAACCATATATTAAGAAAGTGATACAAGAACCACGACTGACATAGATACAAGGCCTAAAGCCTGAAGAACCGCTGAGGCCACCAGGAACCACCCAAGGTAGTGACACAGGGGACTCACGGGGATGTGTGCAGTGTCTAAACAGAGCCGTGAATCACCATTAACTTCTATGGGGAAAGTCACGGTTGGAAAATTACAGATTAAGGACACTTAGAAGAAGACTTGGAGAAAACCCTTTTAGAACTAGGCAGTTCTAGAGTCAATACCCATGGGAGCACCGGAGTACTCGAGTTACCTCATCCAGGGAAGCCAGGTGCATAGGTGTTGAGTTTCGTCGTGGATTTCAATGGCGAGCTGCTGAAAAGTGCTACAGGTGACAAAGTGGAAAGTGTCAGGGTGGATCCAAGGGTGGATCGGCGATCTGAAGAACCTGAAAGCAGAGGGGACAGAGTCTGGGTCACTAGCCAGTGACCAGGAAGGCGATGAAAAGATGCCAACCAATGTCGGGTGATTTCAGGTGAAGGTGAAGCTTGACTCTTCAGCCACGAGGACCAGGAGGCGTCGAGGATGACCAGGAGCTGGATTTGGGATGTCCCACAAAGGAAGTCGAGTGCTGCAGTGTCGGTTTCCGGATTGGACCCAACAAGCCTTGGCAACAACAACCCATGCAGAAAGCAAAGATGGGTTTCGGTGCAGACCAGCAAGGTCTGGGGGACTCACTCTTTCTGAGGGGAGTCAGGGCACGTCTAGAGCAACCAGGTAAGCTCAAGAAACAGAAGAGTTACCCTCGTGGAGACCCACCAGTCGATGGACTAGGGATCGCGAAGGAGCCTTGAGCGGAAATGCTAGAACACTCGTGGAGTGTAGGCCCACAACCTTCGGTGCAGATGGTGCTCGGAGCTTTGGACTACAAGTAGCCCAATGCACAACTTCTGGAAAGCTTGGGAAGTCGATGCACTAGCAAATGAGCACGGTGACCAGGAGTTCCGTTTCCATGTCACTCCTGAGGGCTGCGGGTCTCAGCTTTGCTGGGATCTCGTGTCGGCCTCTGAGAAGTCTGGAAGTCTGTGTCCTGAGTCGCAAATCTGTTGGGATCCGGCAGGAGCCTTGGAAATGCAGACCGGCAAGATGCTTCTTTGGTGCCTGTTTGAACAGGGGAGTCACTCCTTGACCCCAACAGAGATTCTTCGGTCTTCTAGTCGATATCGAATGTCGAAGTTCCAGGATATATGCTGCAGAGTTTAGTCCAGGTGTAATCTGAAGTCCTAAGGACTGGGTTCCTACACTTATACTAAGTTTAGGGGTTAGACTTAATCTAGGGTCCCACCTATGGGAGGACCAAGGGAGGGGGTGGTTAGAACCATTTCCCTTTGTCCAGTTTCGCACCAGAGCACGGGCTGAGTGCCCCTGCAACCGGTTTGAACTGGGATATGCACAAGGACACCAAGTGTGCCCCCAGCTGTGTCTGAAAAGCATTCTATGAATGCACCCACCCAGCCCCAATGCACTAAAGCCTGTCTGGGAGGTGGTTACACCTCCCTGTGACAGGAAACCTATTGTCCAGGCCTCCCCTGCCGGAGTTTCGTCCAGCAGCAGGTCAGACTCCTGTCTGTGGCTGCAGCATCCATTTTGTGATGCTGGGGCTCTATTAAACTATTACCAGTTAGGTCAGTGAGTACATGTCTCTCCCTCTAGAAGGGTGGAATTCTACCACCCCCCCCCACCAGAACTGGAGTATATGGTCTGGCTGCATCACAAAACAGCTACAGAGAAGTGATTCTGAAAGCTGCAGAGGGGTCACGCTCATGCATGGGTGCCCTCTCACACAAAACCAAGCACTCTGCCTTCAGGATTGATAAGGCCTGCCATAGGAGTGACTTATAGGTTTATATTGGTCAGTGATATAAGGTAGATATAGGTAACCTATATCTTAGTACGGGGGGCATGCACCACCTTACCCAGGCTGCAGTAGCAGACCTGTGGTGCCATTTTGGAAGGCTTCCCAGGGGTGGCATAATACGTGCTTCAGCCCCTGGTAGGCCTCTGGGGTACCTATGCCCTTAGTACCTAAGGTACCATATACTAGGGACTCTCAAGGGTAACCCAGTAACGAATCTGGAGTGTACCTAATGTACATGCAATCAATTTAGAGAGGAAGGAGCTAGGCTGGGGTCCTGGTTAGCAGGGCTCCAGCTAGACTAAAATTGAAAAACAGTGAAACACCAGCAAAAAGTGGGGGTAACAATAGTGAGCAGATCCTACTCTCCTACAGCCGCCTCAGCAAAAGTGGTAGGTGGGTGGCCACGTCTGTGTACTTTGCATGGGGGCCCCCTCAAGTTTTGTTTCGCCAGTGGGACTGTGGTTAGGCATTATGAAACCAGGTAGAAGTAACCAGACGATTCCAATAAATCATCCACCAGTAGGTCCAGAAAAAATATACTAGAATTACATTTAAACAAGCCTATAAACGAAGTAATATTCTTTATGGCATTCAATTTGACCTTTTAACAACGTGTATAGTGCTTTGTAGTTTTCCAACCAGGTTAATGGGTTTTCTGTCCCACAAAAGAGTCTAGTTTGTGAAGACATGTGTTGCTCAACTTTAACGCAGTATGAACCTTCTAAGAGCATAATATAGATGGCCCAGGGGCAATATAGTGGGTTTGTCTCATACAATTGTATTCGGGGGTAAAGCAGGTGGAGGGGTGGGAGGATAACAAGGGGATAAGAAAGTAATAACAAAGGGGGATCAGAATCAAATACTTAATAGTAGCAACAGTGGAGGATTGTACTAAAAAGATAGTTTGTTCAAGTTACAGAAACATTACAAATCTCACTTAATGACATGAACCCAGTTCCTATTTACCTGGAAGGACTCCAACCTGGCGTCCGTACTTGCCCAGAACTGTATCTCGTCTGCGTTTAAGTGGTTGGCCCATGCCCAAATGAAATGCAACGAGGACATGTCTGAGGTCCTTCTATATGGTCAGTTTCCACCCGCCTTCAGAGAAACTCTATAGGCTCCAGACTTCCATCTACCTAATTCAGAGGGTGCTCCAGCAAAGAACTTGGGGGTCTGGTTTGGCGAGGCCCTGCGGTTTGCGGTGCAAATTAAGAAACTTACTGGAGTTTGCTTTGGCACCCTCAAGTCACTAAGAAGGTTCTTTCCTTTGCTTCCGAGACCGGCCAAGGAAATGGTCGTTCGTGCTCTCATTCTCTCCCGCATCGATTATGCAAATGCTCTGAATTTGGGTATGCCTGGATATTTACAAACAAAACTTCAGACCATACAGAATGCCGCGGCTAGACTTCTGTTTAACATCTGGAAGATCTAGCATAAAACAGCATTTACTCGATATGCATTGGCTGCCTGTGACTCACAGAGTGCAATTTAAAGCTCTTACTCTGGCACATAAAACCCTGCACGATCTTGGACCAATGTACATCAGGAAGCGTTTTGCTTTCTATGTCCCTAATAGATCGCTGCGCTCAGCCACCCACCGACTGATGGCGATCCCACGATTCCGCAGACGCTGCTAGGGGGCCAGTCTCTGTCCGTTAAAGTATCCATGGCATGATACTCTCTGCCCCTGGAATTTACGAAACACTCAGGACCTCAGAATTTTTAAAAAGCAACTTAAAACCTTCCTCTTCAAGCAGCCGTTTTAAAGTCTTTGCTCCCGTAGGTCACTGTTATTTTGCACGCCAGGACACTCTTGAGTATTTGTGCGCGATATAAACCATTATAACATAACCTTGATGGCTTTGAACCCAACTTTCAACCAATGTAAATTCATTCAGATTCTCACTGGACACCGACCTCATCCTCAAGGAACAGACTGCTAAAAAAAAAAACAAAGATAGCCTGGTACCTGCTCTCTTTTCTAAAATAAGGGAAACAGTTTCTTCCAGAAGGCGACATCAAAACTGCTGTTCAAGCCCTGGTACTCATATCTGGCTCCATAGTTTCCCAAATTCCACACTGGCATAGCTTAAGGGCATCCAAAATCCTGCAGCAAAGCTCAACTAGAGCCTGAAGAATTATGATCACATCACTATTATCTTGATGGAACTCCAATTGCTCGATCTGCCGGACGCACCATCTTCCCAACCAGCTGCGTCATTTACAAAGCCATCATGGCCAGCACCTACACTTATGTTACAGACAAGCTCACCATCTCTGGTTGTTCTCAGGACACTCGCAGCCAGGACACCACAAGACTTCAGACTAAGAAGGGTAAAAAGAAGACCACATACCTTTTCCACATATGAACTGAGGGCTGGAACAACATCCCCATATCACCCACGAATGGACCAATGCTGCTCCAATTCAGGAAAGAGTTGAAGACTCACCTTTTTAAAGAACACTACATCCCAATGAATTAACAGTCCACAACCCAGTTATCTCTCCTATCACACTTTATGCTTGTGTTTTACCATTACAGCACTCCGCTGCTCTTTGGCTAGGTTTGCGCAATAGATATACCATATGGATACATATATGGAAGAGGGGACACTGTAGAAGGCCAGATATATATGTCTAGTAAGAAAGCATGTGATGAGGTAAACATGCTAGTGTTTCTTAATATATGAGGACAGTCCATACTCCACATTAAAATAGCTATGGAAACATCATTACTGTTTGAGAAGGGACAGTGGGCCATTTAACAGGCAATGCACTATGCATCATGAAATCTAAATCTAGCATGTAGTGTGCCAGAGAAACATTTAACAAAAACAGGCCCCAACTTTCTTCAACTCTCTGAATGTAATCATGTAGTCTGTATATCATTCTCTTGTATGATGCCACCTCCACTAAGATACTGAGCTGGACCCAATACCAGTTCTAAATGCACCCATCTCTTGTGAAGGATCAATATACTTTGGGTAGTGGAGGTATCACATAGAATCTCTACAGAGTCCAGCAAAAAATCCATGTCCCCAGTTCACAAAATTGAAGATCCCATCTTCCTCCAGTACCCTTAGAGATTTGGGCAGGATATGCACAATATCACCTTCTGGGCTTCCATTCATCCAGCAACAAGAGTCAGGGCTCTAGCTGACATTGTGTGCTCTTTGAGGCATTGAGTGCAAACCCTGTAAATGTTGGAAATAACTAGAATTTGAACTGGATTCACAAAGACCTCTACAATCTGTGGTTAGAACAGCAGACCAAGACTCCCCACTGTTGTCCACATGAAGTGGTTCCTTTCAGGAGGATCTCAAATAATTGTGAACGGTTCCACAGAGGTCTCAAACTACACCTGTGTAGGGATCCAAATAGTAACATACACCGGCAGTGAGGAGATATCCAACATAGAAGGGTGTGCTTTCAGTTTATTGCATAAGTAATGGGACCGTTAAAGAAAACATTATTAGTGATTTTGTAAAGCATGGATGTGACCCTAGGTTGTCACAGACTTGTTTCTGTTGCAAGTAGCATAAAAATAGGGATACACAATGAGGTCATTGTAACCATGAACAGGAATACCCTGCTCTAGTGTGCACTGTTCCTCTGGAACTAACCGTTCACCAATTTTTAGCTGTATTCATAATTTTTCATACACATCATAATTCAAATCAACTGATTTATTTCATTTTCCGTATTATACCATATCACAAATACATTTTCTAACACATTTATAGATTCATAAATCGTTTATATGTTGTTACATCACATATAATAATAAACCCTTAATTGTAACATGCACTGCATGAATGTTATCACTTTTTTACTTCATCCTTTTACGCTTTGAATCCAAAATAACTGTTGAACCACATGTAGTTACTGGCCCAATGCATTTCGGAACATGAGTTCCTTCTTCAGGGGAAATATTTCTGCAAATGAAAATATTTCCATTACTAAACATATATACAATCGTGAACAAAGGCACTCAATTGTTATCTATCTGTGTGGGGTCCACCACTAGATCATTAAAAATTGGTCAATAATACATCCTCCACGCTAATATCTGGAATAGCTCCTGCAGGTATCCTTACAGTCATCACATATTGAGGGTACATGTCTGAATACATGCTGTACTACTTCATAACCATATGTGGAATAATAAATGAGTAACACCTGTAATGCTTGTGTTCCTAACCATATCATCACAACTCTATTCCCTATTAAGTGTTATAACAACTAACATGTCATTCCATCATTAGATATACATGCCTACCATATACCTGATCTGGATTTCCTACACCTAAAAACCCTCCATGATACATATACACGACTATGACTGACACTCACCGCCGCTACAAACAACCATGAAATCCTTCAGGACGGTCTGGGTACTTGGATTATTCAGGACAGTGCGTGTCTACTCTCTGCAACTGAATATGAATTGTCGTGAGTCCTATTGCAATTACAGGTTGTGGAATAATCAGTGTTTGTGTTAACGGGTACACTCACCCGTTGTAAAATGCAACCGTGTCGCTTCCTCTAATTACTCGTGGCAATGTGCTGCAATCTCATGGAATCCTATACGATGCGATCCAGTGCTAAAAATGAATAGAAGGCTACTTAGTATTCTAAACCTTAAGATAATGATGTGGAAAAAACGGAACATTTCCTCGCAACTTACTTCAAAATTCCGACCCTTGTCTCAATACGTGAGTTCCAGTCTACCTCGTAGCTCTATCCGCGTCTCAAAATCCTCTCATCTCCCGCCCTAAACGGTAAATATATTGCCGTATTACAACCTTATCCAATCTTACTATTAAGTGAATAACTAGTATCCCCTCATCAAAGCACACTTACTTCTACAAAATCCCGCTACGGCCCTCAACGTGTACTGGTGTCTCATCAACTGCTGCTCGCGCGCCGCCCTTCCAAACGCACACTTCCAACACATAATTATAGTGTAGCACCCTTGTGTTTAAACTGGTTAGTTAGTATAAAGAGTTTAAAATTGAGTGCGCCTCCCACCCTTAATTGGGTACTGAATTCTTACACAATGAGGTCAAACACATTATTGGACTCAATTAGGGAGTTAGTAAAGGAAAGGCTATATTTGAATAGAAGGAACAAAAACCAAAGAAATTAAAAATACATTTTCAAATATAATATGTAAGGTGTCTGCACTGATCGAGCTAATCATTTCATGTGGCTTTGGATAATAGGATCATCCATTGAGATATTTTACTTGTTGGTGCCCTTTTCTGTGTAGAACAATCATAGTTGGGTGCGTACTGGGAGAAACAAACTCAAACTTAGATCATTTTGAGAAACGATATTTGAAAAGAAGTCTATATATTTAGGGGCATATATTATGGAAGAGTTGTGTCGAACTTGAGCCACACAACAGGGCGCAAGAGCTACATAGGTCTTAAGTTTGATTTATCAAGCGACACAAGGTTACCAGCAAATAATGCAGTTGAAACTAAGGAACTACACTAATCTCAGGTAGCTAGAAGCCTAACGCTCCTCTCATTATTGCTCAAATACTAGAAATTCTTCCTCTGCTCATCTCCAGAAAACACAATATTGACCATTCTGGTTTTTTTATATATGAAAATCAGAACGGAAAATAAACCCATGCAAGTGATCAATAAAAGCAGAACCCATGCAAGTGATCAATAAAAGCAGAACCCATGCAAGTGATCAATAAAAGCAGAACTAGTCTAAAATAAAAAAAAAACCAAATTCTCAAGTAAGACATTTTATCAATAGAATAAAGCACTCAAGGTATAAAAGGAAATTGCAAGGACCATGACTGATATTTGGTGGCTAATATTTGGGACCACTTGTAAAAGGGGAAAGAAATGTGACCGCATCTCCTCCCCTATTTATCTCTGGAATGGAACACAAAAATATACTTCACTTTAAACAATATTATATTGTCTATGTTGCAAGTTTCTGAAGTGTAAAATATAGTTCTGATTCTCAATCACCCCTTGCCGAAGAAGAGATAGTAGTCTGGTAAGGAATCCATGATCCTGATGAGTAGGGCAGTTCGAATAGATTCTGAGCACATTCCATACAGGTGTTGGGCTGTACGAAGACCACATAGAGCAGACGTTACACAGAGCTGTCTTATATAGCTGGATTTATTAGGCTCAGTACAGCATCACTAACAGGTCGTATCAGTTTAGCCTCCAGTCAGCAACCGAACTTCTAAGAACCTGTCCAGATCACAAGCTGTAAACATTTTCTACATATGTAGAGTTCTATGATAACTCAAAAGAAGGAATAACAAAACAGTTCAAACCCACAAGACATCCCCCAGAAATTTGAGAACAACTAACAGACATATCAATAATATGATGGAATGACTATAAGAACAATAGACATGCATTAATCAACGGATAATATGAACAGAAATACAGCTGCCTTTAAGAGAAACACAGAGAAGTTCCTTTAACATAGCATAGTTAAAACCCAAAAGAGTTGTGCTCTCTCATATAACATGGTTCGAACTTAAATGTACCTTCTTGACCTAGAAATGTCCAGATCTATTAGTTTCCGAACATCAACCTTGGGTTCTAATGCTAATCCCTGGTTACAACCTGAAGCACACGCACCATCAGCCTCACCTGATACATTACTAACTTGGTCACACTACAGGAGCAACCAGAGGCTACAGTAACAACATTTCTCTTGATGGGTACAATATGATGAAATCTGACTGTCCCCAATCAGGCACAACTCGTCGCCATTGTTGGGTTGCACGAAGGCCACACAGAGCAGGAGTCATACAGCAGGATTTATTACGTTCACTACAGCATCTCCAACAGGTGATCTCAGTTCAGCCTCCAGTCAGCAACTGAACTTCTAAGAACCTGTCCAGATCACAAGCTGTCAGCATTCTCTGCATATGTAGAGTTCTATGATAAAACAAATGAAGGACTAACAAAACATATTACAAAAACACAACAGCAGGTCGCTCTGAACACACATTTATGGTGAAACTGTTTTGTGTTACCGTACTTTTTAAAAATACATTGTTTTGTATGGTTAGGTTATTCCTTTTCGTCACTAGATATCATGAGACCAGGAATTCATTGGAGGATTTGCTAATCCACAGTGCACTCTAGCTGCTTGCAATCCACTATAGCCATCTTCTCAGAAGCACTAGGACTGGTTGCATGGAAAACAGGTGAAGTCACTACAGTAATTCTACCACACATTTTTCATTTTTTTACTTTCTTCATTGTTGACACATTTTCGTTAATGCGTTCACTTCAAACAGTTTGATGCCCTAGATGTCGTTCTGCCTTTAACAGAAAATAATAGTCCAACTTTGTTTCTGCTGTCAAGTTGCGAGAGTTCATCTATCGTAACATATGCTCCTTTTGGCCCACATCTTGCTGAATTCACTCTCTCTGACTTCCTTTCTTCAATGCTTAATTTGAGCCTGTGATCGCAGATGGTGTGTAATGGAGAACAAGACGTCTTTTTTATCAAAAGTCTAAAACCCAGGCAAGGGATAGACAGAAAAGCAAGCAGGAAGGATGAATATCAAGATGGGAAAACAGTGACAGAGGAAAAAAAGTATATAGAGACCTGCAATCATGAGATAAACAGACAGGAAGTATTATATTGTAGAAGGAAGCATGAATTGGAAATAAAGACTAGGCAGCCTCCTTATTAGGCATCTCCAACATTCAGCAGCACGGGCCACATGGCTCCCAAAAAAACGCTTGGGCCCCAGGACACACCCTTGTTCCCCTTACTCTCTGCCTTTTAGTACTGCGGCAAGGTCACCTGTGAAGAGAATTCGTCAATGGATACAAGAGACGCCATTCAATGTACAGAAGAGAAAATATGAATTACAGATGCCGTATCTTATTTTCTATATTTTATAATGCAGTTACGATATATTATTTACAAATTCATTTTCATTATAATGCTGGACAATAAGCTGACACTTATACACAGGAACTCTACCAATTATTATGCACCATGCTTCCAAATGATAATCTTTGTTCACGATGAAGTCCAGATTTATGCATGATTCAAATTTGAACAATAGCCATGCTCACAACCATAAGTACAGTTCAGCATGCTTTCTGCCCAAATGTTTGTTTAGTTGATCCTAGCAGACAGCTCAGCTGCCAGCTTGCAAAATACCTATTGTGGGCTTACCAATACCTTACAGCCTGCCCATTGCTTACCAATGGTTGCCTTTATCGTCACTCTCATCGGTTTGTTTCTTTTTAAATGACTTTCCTTGTCTCAGCTTGTCCATCTAGTGTTTATCCAGCCCTTGAACCATAGCATCTTTATTATCTCACTTATTGTCTGGCTTCCATCATTCCACTGCTCACTTTTAGGGAATTACTTTTTAGGGGGAAGTCTACAGACATCTTGGGCACATTCAGAAAGCTGACTTAGGAATGCATTCCGTCCGATGCTGGCCATTGGCTTAGTGGTTTTAACTCAAATTTCCTGGGTTTCAATTTGCTAGCTTTATTTGTTTTAGGCTGTACAGCTTGAGTTTGTCCCTCTTGTTGCCCCATACTTGTTTAAACTTGTTTACAGTACTCTTCCACGAAATAGATTTTTGTAAATGGGTATTTAAATCTTGGGGTTCTCTTGTCACATTTGCTGTGCATTCAAAGACCGAGATCAAATGTCAAGCTGAGGGAGCTTGGTATTTACTTTGCAATCTCAGACTTTAGAGTGAGAGCATTTATGTGACAATCCTGCTGAGTACCCATATAAGAGGAGAGTGTGTAAGATGGTTTTTTTTCTAGCACACAACAAAAAAAGGTGAACTGTGCTGATTTTCAGAATATATCAGAGGTAGTACAAATGGAGCACACATGATCGTTTGTGTGCAGTAAACCCATATTTTGGTGCAAATGTAATGGTAATTTCAATTGAAAATGTATTGCCTGTAAAGACAGTGCGCTACCACACCATACATACTCCACACACATTCCAATCTACTCCACCTCAAACTACGCCCACTCTATTCCATTCTATACTACTATAATCCACCCAATCTACCACACTGCTCTCCAATTCTACCCCAATCCACCCACCTCCACTCTTCCCCAATCTACCCCACTCCACTTTACCCCAATATATCCAGCTCCATTCTACCCCAATATATTCCACTCCACTCTACACCAATCTACGCTACCACAATCTACTCCACTCCAGTCCACCCCACACCAACACCCCAATTCAAAGTACCCCACTCTAATCTACCACACTTCACCCTTTCCAACCTACCCCAATCCTCCCCACTCCATTCTACCCCACTCTACCCCCACTCCCTTTGAACCATGCTGAACAGCAACTACAGTGGTGTATAACATAGCTAAAACACCTTGCGTAAACCAATAGTTCCCGCATAGGCAAGACCTATTGGCTTTGCCAATGCTTGTTTTTTGGGCTTAGCCATGCATGAGCTATACCAAAGGGGATAATGGACGGAGCGTTTGAGCAAATCAAACACTCACCCCCAGTCAACTGATCTGGGTTTATTCCATCACCATTCTTTAGCTCACTCCACCACCCCAGTTTAGACATGGCCATGTGCAAATCAGTCTGACCCTGTGCCTCATGGGAACAGTCCAGCTCGAACTGCCAAGCCATGTTTTCCCTGGACCGGAAACAAGCATCCTGAGACCGGTTTTGGATTCATAATCCTCATCAGCCAGGCTATCTTGAATCCAGTGGTAGAGTGAGCAAGGGAACCAAGTCTGGGTATACTCTTCCAATTTAGGGCGAACAAAGCGATACCAAAGGGGATGATGGACGGAGCGTTTGAGAAAATCAAACACTCACCCCCAGTCAATTGATCTAGGTTTAATCCATCACCATTCTTTAGCTCACTCCACCACCCCAGTTCAGACATAGCCATATGCAAATCAGTCTGACCCTGTGCCTCATGGGAACAGGCCAGCCCGAACTGCCAAGCCATGTCTTCCCTGGACCGGAAACAAGCATCCTGGGACCAGTTTCGGATTCATAATCCTATATATTGGAGGCAGACAGAGGACTTAGTAACATTAATAAACTTGAAAGTTTCCTGAGGCAGCCCTGTGTAACATTCCGTCCATCAATTGTTGTTTTTGCATTTGTCTCCCCGAGTGGGACGGGTATGCTCAGACGTGAGTCCAGAGTTCTCTATGCCACTGGAATCAAGCTATCCTGGCTGATGACGACTGATAGCCAGAAACCGGTCCTAGGATGCTTGATTCCGGTCCAGGGAAGACATGGCTTGGCAGTTCGGGCTGGACTGTTCCCATGAGGCACAGGGTCAAGACTGATTTGCATATGGCCATGTCTGAACTGGGGTGGTGTGGTGAGCAAAATAACGATGGATTAATCCCAGATCTCTAACTGGAGGTGAATGTTTTGCCATTGTGCAACATTCCATCCATCAATTGTTGGTTTTGCATTAGCCATGCATGAGAGCTCCCTCCTTGTGCTTCTGACCCCCTTCCAGTGCTGCTGTCTCCCTCGTGTGCTATTAGTTGTCTTGTGTGCTTGTTTTTCTTACCAACCTCCCCCTTGTTGCTTTCTCGTGTGTGCTTCTCCCTTCAACCTTTGTGGTGCTGCTTTTATCCCACCCACATCCCCTGGCTTCCCATCTCTGTCCAATCCACGTTGCTTTCACCCGAACCCTACCCGCCTGGTCTTTTTTTTTTTTCCCCCAAGAGCCAGTTAGCAAATTGCCGGCTGCTACTTCAATTTCAATTTTTTTTTTTACTGATCCATCTCAGATTGGTAAACAAAAAAAATAAAACCTGTGTCATTTCATAGGCACTCATGTATGGTGACACATGTCTGTAAAATGGCGTGACTCGCCGCTTCATCGCGTTATTAAAATTTGTATTGATTTATTTTAAACATTTGGCCAGGTTGTACAATATCTTGCTGATGCTGTACAGCATCTTAAAAGGAATTTCCAAGGCCAGTAGATTCCACAGGCATGACATAATGGCTTTGCCAGTGCCTGTTCTTTTCATTATAGTGGCCAAGGAAACCCAAGGTACTGTTCCTATTAAGCTGCATCACAAGTATCAAATCTATTTCAAATATTGATCAAGAGAAAAGACATGGCAGACTTTAAAGGAATAGTCTTCAATCTGCTGCACTGCTCTTTCATAGTTTATTTCCTCTGAGCTACTGCGATTGTTTCCTGGACTAAATGTAGCGTCTACAGTGACAGAAAGACGATGCAATGCTCTCGTTAGGGACATGCTTTAGGATCGTTTATTTTTATGCTCACATATAAATATGTTCCATACAGCAGGTTGCAATAAATAAAGAACAGAAATGCTCATATAGTACAACCATTCATACCGCAAGTCACAGTGTAAAACACCACATCTAACGTGTTTCATCAAGTGCCTTGCAGTGAAGCACACCGCATCTGCAGATGATCATACCTGTCTGCATGTGGAAGTAATACCGTGGGACCATGGTGCGCCCAGGCACGAGATTAAATATGGGCTTCCAGGAGACTAAGGAGATTGTTATCCTACTTCTTTGTAAATTCGATCTAACCTTACCTACCAGGTTTATCTTATGGGTCTACGTCCCAAGAACACCTTGCTTTGAAGCTTAGGCTTTCATTCACAACATTGGCGCACTCAGGGACTTGTAGTGTGTCTAGTTAATTTGGATTGTTCACATTTAACAGTGATTTTCACAAAGAAGTTCCAGGACTGGAAAATGTGAGTTCTTGTTCTTGTGACATGGAGTCATACGGTAATCGTACAAAAGCATGGGAGAGTAGCACAGGGCAATAGAGAGACCAGGAAAAACTAGTGATACAGTAGAAGAGTTAAGGCAATCAGATGCAACCCAGTGGTTGAAAGGATGGACCTCCATCTGCTAGGCTGAAAGCTGTACAGCTCCATCTTCTTCACCATCTGATCTATTGGCCTGAATCTCAGCCAATGTCCGGGCGAAGCGGCTCCACTCATCATTATGAGGGACAGCAATCTGGAAAGAAAGGGAGATATTAAAATGTCACCAAAGACCTCAGCTGTAGGAACTAACAAGTTATCAGGAAGCTGTGCCTTTGAAGAGTAATTCAATTATTTGCCAAAACTTACTTATAGATACAATAAATGTACCAAAAAGCCCAACTGACGATGAAGAAGGAAAGGTTTGGGCAGATGCAAAGCATGGTTGTTGCAGAGCGCTTTGGTCTGCTAGCATCCGCACTGCCTCTGATCCAGAAATAGAAGTTCTGTTGTAGCTAAAATCCAGTGGTTGCTTAGTAAAACCATGGGAGTGTGTGGGTAGAGGTTTATGTGCATGTGAAACACCTCCAGATTTCCATCCTTCTACTGCTATCATATGTGCATGAAGTTACACTTTCAATAGTGCTGCTGACTGGGAGCTATAAGGGAATCCCCTCTTTTAGTATTCACCTGTGGGGCAGATTGTTTTTTTCTTGGGTGACAACATTTTCCTCTATCAGTAAAAAGTAATTCTTAGGCTGCCCATACTTTCCATGCCCACAACATGGTGCATTAAGGTAATCGATTCTGTCAACCAGAAAGGTCTAACCACAAAGACAAATACTGATTGGTTAGGGACCTACCAAGCAGACAGAAACAGCAGGTTGCTTAAGATATTCTGATAGGCCACCTTAGATTTAGGTTCTGTATTAAGGTAATTCATATTTGCTGCTCGGTAGACAATCAGATCATACGGGCTCAGGGTGGTCTGTGCGGGGTGGCTGAGGCAGAGCAACACCAGGATTCCTGCAGTGGTCCATGTCCCACTGTTTGATTTTCTGAACTATTTGCCACCTTATTCCTGTATGTTGACACAAAAGTAGATTCTAATTTCAACACAAAAAGTAGATTCTAAAAATGGCACATTCACTCATTGATTTTTTTTCTGTAATGCAAAGACAGGAAAATCTGAATTATGCCCCCCACTCGAGCTCCTCTGTGTTAAGTCGTATGATACTGAAGCGGATTCTGAATTTGGTTGTAGACTAGACAATTTAGGCAAAAGGTAGTAATTTTAGGATTTAGATCTATTTTATTGATTCTATATAGAACAGGCGATAACAACCCACCTACATCCAGTGGCCGGCGGTGATCTTAATAATAGGCAGTGTAGGCATGCATCAAGATAAGGTAGAACAGAATGGATAGAGTGAAGAAAGAAGCGTTAGAGGGGTTTAGGACAGGGAGGAAGTACCGTTTGGGCTAGCACCAGGTGTCGAGGGCTTCATGTGTGAGCTAAGATGTTCTAGCGTTCTTAAGGTACAGTTGCTGAGATTAAGCGCTGTATTCGTAAGTATCGGGGCATGATAGCTCACGGAACTCATAAGACAGGTATTGAAGGCAGGATTGCCACATCTTATCATCGCAGGGGAGGTGATACGTAGCCACTCTGGTCCGCTTTTTCATCCCTAGTATATCCCATAATTTGTGTACCCAGTCCAACTGTGTAGCTATGGCATTTGTACTCCATTTAGCAAGGATAATCTGTTTAGCTGCTTACAGTGCAAGAGTGATTGTTCTGCCTCTATTGGACCATAGCTGGTAGGTGAAAGAGTTAGGGAGACCCAGGAGAACATAACTCTGAAATCTAGGAATATCTGTCACAAACATAACGTTTTCTGCATCCAAGGTCCCCGCCCAGAAAGATTCCAGTTAAGGGCATTGCCATAAGAGTTGAGTAAGAGTACCCTTATGTCCACTGAGACGCCAGCAATGTCCGCCACCCATAGGATCCTGTTAGACCTGGCACCTTGGCGTGGGCCTCCCTTCCATTTTTTGCTGTTGCCTCGTGTGTTTTTGCTGGTTTTAGATGCTTTGGGCACTGTGCCACTGCTGTCCAGTGCCACAGTGCAAGTGCTCCATATTGTAAATTGATGTATGGATTAGTGATTCATGATTGGCTGATTTGGTTTACTGGTCAGACCCTAGTACAGTGCACTGAGTGTGCCCAGGGCTTGTAAATCAAATGCTGCTATTGGGCTTGCAGCACTGGTTGTGCCACCCACAGAAGCAGCCTGTAAACGTGTGTCTCAGGTCTGCCACTGCAGAGCCTGTGGGTAGTCTGGTACTGCCATGTTGACTGGGTGAGTGCACCCACTTGCCAGTCCCCAAACCTTCCCTTTTTTTCATGTCAGACACCCATATGGTAGGCCCAAGGGCAGGGTGCATTGTAAGTATAAGGTAGGAGAAGCTCTGATGTGTGTGGCATGACCTAATAGTGAATTACAGCCCTTTTAGTTTTTCACTATTGCAAGGCTACCTATTCCCCATTGGCCAGAATGGGCAGTTTTATTATTACATCTTATAATCCTAACTGACTCAGGGAACTAGGTAGAAATTCGAGTTTAGTATGCCTTAACTCAGAATGATAAAATACATTTTTTAGTAAAGTTGGTTTTAACATTCTGTGTTTGAAAATACCACTTTTAGAAAGTAGGTATTTTCTTGTCTAACTATCCAAGCCTGCCTCTGCTAGTTGTGTATTCCTTGTCTGGAATTTGAGTGGTAGGGGCTGGGGGATTCCAGGAGACAGGGTGAGTCAGCCCAGTGGTGAATAGAGAGATCAGCATCTAGATGGGAGGGAGGAGTTGCACCTGGGACCTGAATAGGGCTGAGCCTTCCCTCCACAATGCTGGCTCCACCTCCTGTGGTGTGTCTGATGTCTCTGCCCTGCACTGTGAAAGGAAAGAAGGAGTCATGTAAACAGAGTGCTCCAGGACTGACCAGAACTGGTTTGGACTAGGCAAAGGCCTCTCTGCCTTCAGAGACCAAAGAGAGACTGTGCATAAAAGAGGGGACCCAAACCCCAGAACTTAACATCACTTTTGGACAAGAAGAAGAAACCTTTGCTGAGGAGTGGAACCAGAGAGACTGAGGAGAGACTATCCCTAAGCTGAAGTGCTGCTTGGGGGATTGTCCTGCAGTGGTTGCCTGACTGCCAAAGAAAGGAGAGAGGAACTTTGTGTACTTTCATCAACTTGTAAGGATCTCCAAGGGCTTGAGAAAAGAGCTTGCCTCCTGTTGAAGTCTCAGGGAAAACAGACTTCACCCACCAGCTCCCCAAGAGTTCTTTGGAAGTGCCTGCAGTAGTGCGGGACTTTTTGAGGAATTGCGCATCGCAAGGAGCTGGAAGCGTGACTCACGAGCAAGAAGCGTGACGCCGAACTGCCGCTGCACAACACGAGAGCGCCTCGCATCGCCGGAGAAGAGGATCGACGTCGCAGCGGACGCCGCAGCATCACCAGGAAGCGTGTCGCAGGACCTGTCGCGGCCCAGAAGAACCGTTGAGTTATCGCAGGGTCCACAAAGCGCCTCGCATCGCCGGAGAAGAGTATCAACGTCGCCGCATCACCGGGAAGCGTGTCGCAGGGCCTATGGCAGCTCGCATCGTTGTTGAAGCACCACGCATCGCCGAAGAGGATCGACGTTGCAGCAGATGCCGCCGCATCACCAGGAAGCATGTCGCAAGGCCCGTCACGACTCGCATCATTGTCAACACGCCCTGCATCGTCTAAGAGGATCCACTTCGCAGCAGACGCTGCCGCATCCCCGAGAAGCGTGTCGCAGGGCCTGTCGCAGCCCGCATCAAGAAGACGACAACATCTTTATTTCTTTGCACCAAAATTTCATCGCATCACGGCGTTGCTCGCCACGTTGCCACGGAAGCGCAGTAAGGAACTGACGCACCACCTTCCCTGCAACACTTTTGTTGGATTGCGTCACGCATTTTAAGGTAAATTGACTCAAAGTGCTGCGTCTTAAGATCTAAAGAGAACTAAGCTAATTCTACCATTTTAAGTACAGTATTGTGGATTTTTGTCATTTGTGGTCTTGTGATAAGTCTATATAACGAATACTTATTTTTGATATAAAACCGGTGTTGTCCATCCGTAGTGTTGTCACTTGATTACTGTATGTGTTCACAAATGCTTTACTGCCTCTGAGATAAGCCTGTCTGCTCGCGACAAGTCTGGGTTACGTGTCAATGGTAGAAGCCTGTCTGCTCGCGCCAAGCTACCAACAGGGTGAGCAAAGGTTATTTTAGGAGTTTACCCCCTAACCCTGACTAGGCGCCAGGGTCCCTATTTGTCACAGGTACCTACCTATGCCAACTAGAGACCCCCAAATCTAACAGATACCAAGTGGCGGTCCTGGCTGGGGTGAGATACCAATAGTGGGCGATCTTCATGAACATTTCTTTACTATAAGTGTGAAGAGCAGAGGTTTGTGCGCGGTGTAGTATGTCACTCCACTCTCTATCTGTGAAAGGACGTCCACATTCTCCCTCCCATCTACCTTGTGCAGGTGATTGTGGGGGATTCTGAGGTGTATTCAAAAAGACATAGAGGTCCGATAGGAGTTACTTGTCTATGGAGTGAGTGAGTAGTCACTTCTCAAAAGGTGTAAGTACCCTACTAGCGTGTGGTTGACTCCAGGGTTGAGTCACCCAACGTGCTATTGTTAGATACTGCCATCGTGCCACGTTAGGGAGTTCATAGTGCATAAGCAATGTAGAGAAATCCACCAATCCCTTGGCATCAAACAAGTCCCTCACTGGTTTACAATTAACTTCCTGCCAGGCCCAAATGCTGAGCCCCATAGAGGCTGGTGGGAAGTGTGGGTTACCTGTCAATGGTGTCTTTGGGGAAATTGGCGTAGAAGGACCATGCCGCAATTGTACCTTGTACCAAATCCCAAACGTCGACCTTACTACTGGGGAGACAAACACCGGGTGGCCTGTGGGGTTTTGGTAGCCAGGGTACCTTACAGATATGGATGGCTGCAATTGACTGGTCTATGAAACACCAGTGTTTCCCAGTAAGGCGTGCAAGACCATTCCACCATGTAGCGTAGTTGAGCACCTGGTAGTAGCAGCGCAAATTCAGAATTCCCAGCCCACCTGTCAACACTGGAAGGAAAGCACGGCCTCTAGCCATCTGCGCTAGTTTACTTTCCCATATGAAGTCCCAGGTCAGCGATTGTAATTTGTCCAATATCCATGCAGGGAGTTGGAGGGACAGAGTTTGCATGGGATAGAGGAAATTAGGGAGAAGCATCATTTTAACAACCACTATTTGCAAGATCCAGGAGAGGCAGTGAGATTTCCATTTGGTGAGGTCGGCCTGTGTAGTCGTTAGCAGGCTCCCATAGTTGTGGGCAGTGGTGGCCATGAGAGTAGAATGAACCTGTTTCCACTGATATGGGATCCCACCCTCGGCGCACTGGAAGGGGGATTGGGTCCGGGGAAGGGGCCTTGGCCTGGCTCAGTGGTGGTCAGGCCAAGGATTGAAGACTTCTGTGGATTGGTCTTAAACCTGGAGGCCTCACCAAACACAACCAGTTCCGTCATGACGGCTGTCAAAGAGTTATCTGGGTCGGTGAGAATCAGAAGGGGGCAACCCTGCCAAGTTCCCTGCCCTATAGGAAATGGAGGAGACATCCAGCCGTTCATGTAGTTTCTAGTCTGGGGAGCTGCCTAACATGAACAGACCCAACTGTGGAACCGCGGGCCGATGCACACGATCAACGTCTTTTTCAGCATTAAATGATAGCAGTAGGGCCAGTATTCACAGGCATTGTATCTTGTCCAAGAGGTAGCACAGTCGTTTTGAGTTGTCGCTAAATCCTCGCTCTGGGATAAATCAACCAATCCCAGAACGTAAGGGGCTAGCCTATGGGCCAGAATGCTCGTAAAGTTCTTTGCGGCCACATTTATAAGTGAAATCAGGCGGCAGAAGGCGCAGCACTTGGGGTCTTTACTGGTCTTGTGAATCACCGCAATGGTGGCTAAGCGCATAGAGTCAAGTAGCGCACCTGTCAGACTGAACAAGTTGAACAGCCTTGCCAAAACAGGAGGTGCAGTATACCAAAGGCCTTGTAAAATTCCGCACAATAGCCATCTGGTCCTGGCGCCTAGTTGGGCTGTAGTTTTTGAATGGTGGCCAGGACCTCCTGCGGCGTGATATCTATGTCCAGGGTCGTGAATGTAGTCAAATTGGCACTGAAGGAGAGCATCTGGGAGAGGTATACCCTGACATTACATTCCAGCAGGGGGTCGGCAGTATAGAGGGTCTTATGAAAAGCCCCGAAAGCATCAGCTATGGCTTCATCCTTCTAAAACAAGGAACCGTCCACCCCTTGTACTTCGGGGATCCTTTGATCCAGCGCCTGGGTTCGGAAGCGGTGCGCCAGCATGGGTCCGTCTTGTTACCACCTGCATAGTATTTCTGGCGTATTCTAAGCAGGGCATATTCCACTCTCCCCATATCCACTGCCTGTAATAGTTTCTGTGCAGCTGTCAATTGACGGCGGACAGCCACCGAGCCTGACCGGGCGTAGACGGCCTCTAGATCCTTTGACCTGTGACTCCAACTGGCGGCATTTGGTTCACCGCTCTCTGTTGTAGCCTGTGGCCAGGCCTATAAAGTGGCCTCTAATCACGACTTTTAGTGTCTCCCACAGCGTGGAGACAGAGACCTCAGATGTATCATTGAAAAAGGTAACAATTTTTATGAGAAATTGTTGTTTTGCCTTACATCTATTGGGATATTTCAGTATGTTCAAAGTGCCTGATGTTTACAATATTTCCATGGTTTTTGCAGTCCTGTATGAAGGAAATGAACTGTAGATTCTTACAAAGAAGTTCCACCCTCATTCAGTTATAATGAACTACACACTCCACATTATTCGTATCACATATTTGTATATGTGCATAGTTGTCACTTTTCAGATAAACGTTTGAAAAAAACTCCAAACAAATCTCTACAACAATACTAAGTGCTGGTCTCTGAAACGTAGACGATGTACGCACCCTTTGAATGCATTAATGAGCTATTGGCAAAGGCAAAATCCACGTAAAAGCCCCAAAAGTGAAATATTACAAATTAAGGCCCCAGGATTACCAAGAGGTACCAAACAGCTTATGGTGGTTTGTCTAGCCATTACCAACTCTTTTACAGTTTATGTAGTTCACAGTTTACTCTTATTAAGTAGCATTGTATTTTAAAGACATCTATTTCATATTTCTGTTAAGATATACCATCTTGAAACACAACATTTATCCCCGTTGAAGCACTCTGCTTACTGTTGCATGCAGATAGGGACTGTGGTAAGGGAAGAGGCACAAATGTGAACATAACAGGAGCATTGTGATAGCTTAAATGTATTTGACTTATGATCTTTCTGAAGTGTACATTGGTGGAATATTACTACTCTTCACCCACTTCAATTCTAACTGGAGTATTGATTTTGAATTTGTGACTTCACTAATCCCCCCACTCTTGTACCTTCTTATTTATATGAGTGCACCAAAGCTTTTTGTCTTTTAAACTCCACAAACTTAACCTTATACAGGCCCCACATGCTCTTTTATTGCCCCATCTTGCAGAATTACTGGGACAATATCTTAAGATGCAATCAATTCAATAACTTTTATTCGATTATCAATTGTATAATCATAAAAAGTACATAGTAAAACAGTTTTCAACATAAGCATAAGTTTAAAGAAGAAAAACAGTGTAAAAAAAAGACATAGTTTGTAGAAGTTTACAATTTAAATGTTTCTGGTTAGTTTAAAATTTTTTGGCGTATTGTGATGGTTGCTTCAAGGAAAGTCACTATGAATTTAGCTTTGTGTGGGGTATTCAAGGACTGCAAAAAAAGGAATGCAGAATAACACTGTCTATGGCCACTGGATCGAAGAAGTGGAATAATCCAGGATTTGCGTGGAGATTTGTAGTATTTACAGAACAGGGTAACATGGATCGTTGTCTGTGGAGAAATTCCATCACATGGACAGTTCAACAGGTTGAGGGACCAGTTATGAGTTTCCGGAAAAGAGACTAAACGAAAGAAGGTATTAAAACGGAATCTTGTTAATAGGAATTTCTCATGGTTTGACAAAAAGTAGAACAGATATGGTTGCATGCCTTTGAAAAGTTGTATTGCATGGATTTGTTCATTTGAAGATTTTATGATCTCAGCTTGGTTACGAAGCTCTCTCAGGTGTGCCAAGCACATTGATTTTAAGTGTTTCCTGGAGATATATTCGATCGAGGCAGGATCTTCAAAGTAGGACTTGCAACCAAGGTCGTTAAAAAAGTTCCGTACGTAAGCAAGCCATGGGATCTTATGCCAATTAGATAAAGCTAAACAGTCTGTAATGAGGGAACAGGTTAAGTGACACTCGGGTTTAGTCCATACACGTTGCCACAGTAAGACGGGTTGAGAGCGAATGGTGTCTGTAATATATTCCATGCCGAGCTCACAGTGCGAGGCAAGGATCGGGGAACTTTGCGGGAGGGCTAGAACATATTTAATAAAGCCATTCTCCGTTATTTGTAGGTGGTCTATATGGCCGTATCCCCATACGCCTGCTCCGTAAGTAGCCACACTGTGACACTTGGCGTAGTATATTTTCAGAAGTTCCGGTGGCGCAGGTTTCCCCATTTTCCTCGAGAATGAGATCAAGGCCGATGTTGCGCGACGAAAATGAAGGTTTCTGGCGGTAATAGCTTGACGCCAATTTAACGCGTCGTCCACCAGAATTCCTAAATAGGGGTAAACTGAGGTTTTTTCCAGCTTCGTGTTATCCACCATTATCGATCTATGGTTTTTAACCCTGGGGCCAATGTGCATTGTGAAGGTTTTCTTTATATTTATTTTGAGGCCAAGTGAGTCCATGAAGGTGCCGTATTTGTTAATTTGTTTCTGAAGTTCGTTCAAAGTGCGGGCTAAGATGACTGAATCATCGGCGTATAACAGTGTAGGTATCGGACGGTGGTCTATCTGGGGTAAGTCCTGGCTCCCTTCCAGCATAGCCTGCTCTAGTCCATTGGTGTAAAGATTGAACAGGAAGGGAGCCAGTACACAACCCTGTCTAACTCCCTTTGTTATTGGAAATGAGCGGGACAGCTCGCCGTTGGTACCAAATCTTACTCGCCCTGAGGCATTCGAATAGAGTTCACGTAAAAAAACTATTAATGAGGGGTCGACTCCAAGGTCACTGAGTATTTCCCAGAGTTTCCCAAGTTGGACGCAATCAAATGCCGCACTCAGGTCGACATAGACGAGGAAGATGTTACCTCCTTTGGCGCCAACATATTTTCCGGTCAGAAGGGCAAGGTTGAGGGCCTGTTCCACGGTCCCAAGCCCATTCTGGAAGCCGTATTGCAGGTCGGTTATGATGTTGTTTTCCTGGGCCCAAGATTGTAAACGGTCCAGGAGCACTCGACCTGCAATTTTACCCATGGAATCCAGAAGGGAGATTGGCCTGTAACAGGCTGGGTCGTTACGGTCGCCTTTTTTGAAGATGGGTAAAAGGGTTGATGTCGACCATGACTGAAAAAGCCCAACCGAGGTAACTGCTGCCATAACCCGGGTGATTATCGGTGACCAGAATTCTGTATTATGGAGGAAGATGTCCATTGGAACTCCGTCCGGGCCCGGAGCCTTGCCTGATTTCGATGCCTTGATTGCTTTGATAACTTCGCTAAGTTGGAAATGAATTTTTATCGGGTAGGTGTTATTCTTCGATATGTGGACTTCACTTGTTTCTGGACCAGTATCTGCTGCTACTTTGGGAGATGGACCAAAAATTTTGGAAAAATGCGTGACCCAGTCTTCTTCAGTTACTGCCACATCTAGGTGTTTTCCTTCAGTAGTGTCGGCCAAAAAAGGGGATCTTATTACTTGCCAAAATGAGGCACTATCCTTCCTTTGGCTGCTGTCATGCAGTTGTGACCATAGTTCTTGTTTGATTTGTTTTTTACGTTCCCTTCTGGCTGAGTTGTATGATTTTCTTAGATTAGAAATTTCCACATGGTCTCTTATAGGTCTGTGCAAGGCTTCTTTTAGGGTTGAAAGAGCCTTCCGACAAGCTGCATCGAACCATCTCATAGTAGAGGGCTTATTGTTCTTTAGCTTGACAAAGAGTTCGTTAGTTATTGTTTCTTGGATATTGTGGAAGCTATTAATGATTGTTTGAGGTGGCGTCTCTGAGGACATGCATTCCAGTATCCATTGGTTAGATTTTTCAAGGATCCTCTCTGTCATCTCCACCGGGTCAATCTTGGCCCATTTGACCGTGTAGCCATTCAGTTTATTCATGTTTAGTGACTGCTGGTTTAAAAGACTTGATGTTACAGGGTGTGCATTTACCAATTTTGAGGTGATTCTTACACTGAGTGGATAGTGGTCGCTCATTACATTTGTCCCAGTTAAAAAGTTTGTTAGTTGCCCCTTAAGTGAATGGGAGGACAGTATATAATCTATAGTTG
The DNA here is from genome assembly GCF_964261635.1 of Lissotriton helveticus. Lineage (NCBI taxonomy): Eukaryota > Metazoa > Chordata > Amphibia > Caudata > Salamandridae > Lissotriton > Lissotriton helveticus. The sequence continues at coordinate 1,026,194,609 of NC_136071.1, forward strand.
TTAGGAAGCCTCTTCCATGAAAGGTTGGCAAAAAGTCATGCTGTGCCTCTACTAGTTCATTTGCAAAGTCCAGGTCTAAAGAGAATATAATCTCGTATAGTTTGTTTCCACCTATCGAGTGGGCAAAATGGGGGATGGGATTTCCAAGTTCATTTTGCAATCCACAGATTCCTCTTTTGTGGTTGGGACACAGATTGAGGTTAAAATCACCGCCCCATATTAGATGTGCTGTGTTTCGGTTAGAGTCGTTTTGCAGGGTTGTTAGAAATGTAGCAATCTCTGCTAGGATTGACAGACAGTCCAATGTACCAGAGTTATTGTAATAGTTGATGAGAATATAGGTACAGTTGTTTGTAAGGTTTGTTTGCATAATTTGGTAAGTCGAGGATTCTTTTAACATTTTTGTGGATGTACAGGGGAGAGTGTTAGCAACGTAGATCGTGAGACCCCCCTTTGGCCTGCCCATGGCTCCCTGCACTGCTGGGGTGAAGAAGGTTTTGTATCCCGTTAGATGTTTTGGGGTTGTGCACCATGTTTCTTGGAGGCAGAGTATCTGGTGTTCCCTTACTGTATCAAGCCATGACTCTGATGTTATTTTGGAGGACAGTCCTGCGACGTTCCAGTACATAATGGAAAGGTTCAATTTGTTGGAATCAGGGGATACGTGCGGAACAGGGGCTTCCCTCAAAGAGTTCACTGTCGGAATCTCTATCAAGATCAGAGAAGGGTTAGTTGGATCTTTCGGATCGTTTGGTTGATGGGAATTCAGTTGATGGGAATTTGGATCAATCCCATGCCTAAGAGAAACGGAAGCTCTAGTCGTCGCGCCGTTGGTTGAGATGTAAGAGGTGTCTATCATAGTCGCTAGCTTAGGGTTTTTGTAAGTAAGGAGAATTTGTTTTGCTTGGGTACCGGATTTACATGAGGGTGGCTGGTGTCCAGAGTTTACTAGAGGGGGAGTGGTATTGATGTTTTTACTCTTTGGTTGGGACCTAAACGGTCAATCCACCATCTCTAGGCAGTCAAAGCGGTTTCTTGTTGGAAAACCCTGCCAGCCCTCCTGTGAATGATAGGGTCTGCTTTGCCAGGGCTGCCTTTGCCAGTCTCTAGATCTGTTTCTGGTTTCATGGTCGTAGGTATATCCCACCTGTTTCCACTGATCTTCTTTGGGATGGTGCCAATTCCAGGCTGGGATATATTGATGTGAGTTCAATGGCGGATAGAAGAAAGAAAGGTGTTGGGCGTCTATTCCACCTTTTTTCTCCAGTGAGGGCCAGGAGCAAATGTGTTCCACGGTAGAAGGATCTCTGCATGTTACTATAACACAGTCTCCGCGGGTCGACTTAGGTACTTCACCTACCCATACTACTCTACGGACTGTGGAGATCCCTCCGGAGTGGTGAGGCTCTAGTGGCCTGTTGAAACTTAGCCATTGCATGACCTTATTTTTAAGTGACCAGGCAGTTTCTGACGTACCTTCCATTAGTTCAGGTACACCAGTAAGAATAATTGTATAAGGAGTGGCCTCTGGCGGCAGATGAACTGGACGCCTGACTGCTGGTGTCATTTTTGGGGTCTTTTTGGATAGCAACTGGGGTATGACCGTTGATTTGGAGGGTAAGGGTATCGATTTATTTATAGTGTGATTTGTGATTACGTTGCCTGGTGTGTTCCCTGTTGTTCCTGGTTTTGCCAAACCTGTACTGGACGTATAGTGGGGCAGCTCCGAGGATATTTTAGCCTTTTGTGCACTCTGCATTGCGTTTTGCAGGTTTTGCAGGGGGACGTTTTGTTTGAGATTTTTGGGCAGACCCAGCAGCAGAAAAGCCCCATGGTTCACCGACGAACTCAAGAGCTCCAAGAAGAACTGCCGAGCCCTCGAGAAAGTATGGAGAAGAGAACCAACAATGGACAACATGACCACCCTCAAGCTCGCCACCCGGAAACACCACCAACTGATCCGCGCCACCAAGAAAAACGCATACAAGGACCGGCTGGACAACAACGCACACAACTGCAAGGAACTCTTCAACATCGTGAAAGAGCTCTCCAACCCCAACGCCGGAAACAACGACATCACCCCATCGCAAGACCTCTGCAACTCCCTCGCCTCCTACTTCCACAACAAGATCGCGGACATACACAACAGCTTCAGCATCCAACCGACGCACGCCACGACCACAGCAACACCACCCACCACCACCCTCCGCGCCTGGACTCCGATCAGCACCGAAGACACCGTCCGCACAATGAACTCCGTCCACTCCGGATCTCCAACCGACCCCTGCCCTCACCACGTCTTCAACAAGGCCGACGCTGTCATCGCACCCCACCTGCGGGACATTATCAACACCTCCTTCGACACCGCCACCTTCCCTGAGAGCTGGAAGCACGCCGAACTCAGCGCTCTACTCAAGAAACCTACAGCGGACCCCACCAAACTCAAGAATTACCGTCCCATCTCGCTCCTCCCGTTCCCGGCCAAAGTCATCGAGAAGACCGTCAACAAACAGCTGGCCGCCTTCCTCGAGACGAATGGAGCCCTCGACCCCTCTCAGTCTGGCTTCCGAGCCAACCACAGCACTGAGACCGCCCTCATCGCTGCCACCGATGACATCCGAGCCCTGATGGACAACGGAGAAACAGCGGCCCTCATCCTCCTGGACCTCTCCGCGGCATTCGACACTGTCTGCCAACGCACCCTAGTGCAGCGCCTCGGCAATGTCGGAATCCAGGAGAAGGCTCTGGAATGGATCACCTCCTTCCTCGACGGAAGAACACAGAGAGTCCGCCTACCACCGTACAAGTCAGAGGCCACCGAAGTCATCTGCGGCGTCCCTCAAGGATCCTCGCTGAGTCCCACCCACTTCAACGTCTACATGAGCCCCCTCGCGGCCATCGCAAGACAACACAACCTCAACATAATCTCCTACGCCGACGACACCCAGCTGATCCTCTCCCTGACCAGCGACCCCGCCGCCGCCAGAGCCAACCTGCACGAAGGGATGAAAGATGTAGCCGAGTGGATGACGACCAGCCGCCTGAAACTGAACTCAGACAAGACGGAGGTCCTCATCCTGGGCTCCTCGCCCTCCGCCTGGGACGACTCCTGGTGGCCCCCCGCCCTGGGCACCGCACCCAAACCGACGGACCACGCACGCAACCTAGGCTTCATCCTGGACTCCTCCCTCTCCATGACCAGACAAGTCAACGCCGTCTCCTCGTCATGCTTCAACATCCTGCACATGCTACGGAAGATCTTCTGGTGGATCCCCACCGAGACCGGGAAGACGGTCACCCAGGCCCTCGTCACCAGCCGTCTGGACTACGGCAACGCCCTCTACGCCGGAACCACCGCCAAGCTCCAGAAGAGACTCCAGCGAATCCAGAACGCCTCAGCCAGACTCATCCTCGACATCCCACGAAACAGCCACATATCCGGACATCTGAGAGACCTGCACTGGCTCCCCGTCAACAAAAGAATAACCTTCCGTCTCCTCACCCACGCACACAAAGCCCTACACGATCAAGGCCCGAGCTACCTCAACAACCGAGTATACTTCTACGCTCCCAAGCGCCACCTCCGATCAACCAGCCACGCCCTCGCCGCCGTCCCCCGCATCCGAAGAGCGACAACAGGAGGAAGGTCCTTCTCCTACCTGGCCGCCAAGACCTGGAACTCCCTCCCTCCCGACCTACGCCTGACCCAAGACCACCTCTCCTTCAGGAAGAAGCTCAAGACCTGGCTGTTCGAGCAGTAACGGCACCCCCCCCCCCCCCCCCCTAGCGCCTTGAGACCCTACGGGTGAGTAGCGCGCTCTATAAATGTCTTTGATTGATTGATTGATTGATTGATTGCTATAGTTGGTTGCGGTTGGAGAGGTGCTTTTGAGGGCTGAATAACGTTTCTTGACCCTTGCTTAGCAGAATGTGAATTTGTATTAAGATGCGTGGAAGATAAAATTGCCAGTTGGGCTTCCAGGTTTCTTATACTTATTTGTATGGGTTGCAACTGGTGAGACAGAAGGTCTTTGATTGAGGTTAGTATGTGAGAAGTGGTTTTACAGGTTTTACAGGGGTTATCTATAATCTCGGTGGGGATAGTAGGGAATAAGAGGTTAGTTTCTATTGGAGTTATTGTCGTAAGTTGTGCGAGTTTTGTTGACTGGTTAGATTGATCCCTCCCAGGCTCCCTCTCATATCCTGTAGGGATAACAGGAAGTACTGCGTTATCAGATGGATTCGTACTACCTTGTTTGGGAATGGCTCCTTCCCTTACTCCTCGGAGGTAGGTATCTATGTTAGTATCTGACCCTTCGAGTGTTTGACAGGCTACTAAGTCGGGAGTTGCTTCTAAGTCATCTGATGATGATGAATCAGAATTGAGTTGGGTTACAGATAAGTCAACTGTGGAAGGGACTGTATTGATGTCGGCAACAGTCACAGACACGGGAAGGGAAGAGATTGGTAGGGATTGCTGGATAGGGGAAACTGCGGTTGCTAGAAGGCCCAAGGACGAGCGTTTTGCGTTCATGAGGTCCATTGACACTCTTCGTTCTAGAAGAGAGATACTGTGATCGGTTACCTCGTTGGTCCGTGAGATAAATTGGTCTATTGGTCCGGTTAATTGAGCTACAGCCAGGGCTGTTTTGGTTTTGGTTTTAGTTTTACTTCTGGTTCTACCAGGCATGGTAGACATGTGAGATAGCCCTGTGCGCTGTGAGGTGGTAGGTTTAACAATGAGAACCAAGGGGAGTGGCCCGGACCGGACTCTACCGGGCACTACCGAGCAACCACGGGCCCGCCCTTGGCCCGGGCTTCGCCCCGGGCTGCGACCCGCGCGCGTCCCGCGGTGCGCGTTAGTAACCTTACTAATGTTCCTAATGTGGGAGAGGGGGCGTGGCACTGGGAGGGGGCGCGGCTCACACGGGAAGAGGACCCAGCTGGTGGTGGTGGATGCTGGTCCTCGCAGTCCCGGAGCCGCGCCTCTCGCCTCCTCTGCGGCCGGACAGTTGGTCTCCTCCTCCCACTTGGAAGCAAACAGGCTGAGGAAAGTCTTCACAGCTACTCCTGTAGCGGCGTGAAACGAGCACAGGGCAAAAGAAACCTCTTGGCGAGCGGCTCCCGCGTAGCGGGGGCCGCGAGGAGTGAAGAACAATTCTGGTGGGGGCGCGGCACTGGGAGGGGGCGCGGCTCACACGGGAAGAGGACCCAGCTGGTGGTGGTGGATACTGGTCCTCGCAGTCCCGGAGCCGCGCCTCTCGCCTCCTCTGCGGCCGGACAGTTGGTCTCCTCCTCCCACTTGGAAGCAAACAGGCTGAGGAAAGTCTTCACAGCTACTCCTGTAGCGGCGTGAAACGAGCACAGGGCAAAAGAAACCTCTTGGCGAGCGGCTCCCGCGTAGCGGGGGCCGCGAGGAGTGAAGAACGATTCCGGTGGGGGCGCGGCACTGGGAGGGGGCGCGGCTCACACGGGAAGAGGACCCAGCTGGTGGTGGTGGATACTGGTCCTCGCAGTCCCGGAGCCGCGCCTCTCGCCTCCTCTGCGGCCGGACAGTTGGTCTCCTCCTCCCACTTGGAAGCAAACAGGCTGAGGAAAGTCTTCACAGCTACTCCTGTAGCGGCGTGAAACGAGCACAGGGCAAAAGAAACCTCTTGGCGAGCGGCACCTTAAGATGCATAAAACACACCTTTAACATTAACCCCACCCAGAAATTCCCATATGCACTGCTGGGCAGTGCTTAATTTGTAAAAAAAGAAGTGCAGGTGCTGAAAATTTTGCGAAGAAGGACACAACTCACTTCTTCCTCCGGTGAACCCCACTTTCAACACTCTCACTGCCTCAGTCTCTATCTTCTAACCTTGATCTGTTGTCTGTCCGCTACGTCTTTGCTCTAAGAGTCTATTTTCTCACCTCTCTAATTGTTTTCTATTATCTTTGTCACACAATTGGTGTGTTACCTTATTCCCTGTATTTCTGATTTGCCCTCTATTCATTCTATCCCTGCCCTTTTTCCTCTTCACTTTTATCCATGCTCTGCTCTTTCTCCCCTCGATCTTGGCTCTTTACTATAACTCCTCTAGCAGTGATTAGCTGTGTCTCTGTTATATCATTTGTCTGCTTTTTTTCCTCTGTCCTGTCCTCTACATCCTTTCATTCTATCTTCTCTCTTCTTAACGCTCTCTTCTTCACATCATGGCTGCTTTCTCTTTGTATCTGATTTGGTCTCCTTTTCTTCTACTTAGTTCCGTCTTATCTCCCTCTCTACGCAGCAAGTGGAAAGCCCACACTTTTTTTCGTTTATTCTTCCTCAAGAGCCCTCACTCCCAAGTTCCAAATGCGCTCTCGCAGCTTCCTTGCCTCAACTCCGTCATGAGCCAGACCCCAGCTACATTTATCCAATGGGAGGCTCAGGCAGTTGCAGGATGCAGCAGACTCGGGGAATGAAATGCAAGTTATAATTTGTCGATGATTTCTTGGATTTGTGATCGGCGTGATGACATCATCACTACCGTGGTGATACACAATCAAGCCTGTGTGGACAGGCGTATGCTAGCCTGTCTATGAACATTTACCAGCCAGTCACCCTGCAATGTATTTTATTCTTTTTATTTTGAGTTTGAACAATTAATATTGAGACCACCACCTGCAGGGTTAGAAATTGTAGCCCCGGCCCTGTGAAAGAAGTGCCGGTGCTGAGCACCTGAAAGCACCTGCTCAAATGAAGCATTGCTGCTGGGTCACTTCGATACTCAGCTGAAATCTGAAAATGACCGATGCTCACTAAATCCTTACATGCAAACTAATTCTTAACTGGAAAAACTTCAACAAAGTCTCATTCTAGTTATAGCTAGAACGGGTCACCTTTCTTAGAGGTCAGATAACACCTCATTGCAACTCTCCCCATGCCGCCCACCACAGAGACCTATGTGGGAATCACTTGACACTGCCTCTAACTTCAAACCCTCTTAAAAGCAGAGATACTCCCTATATGCGGAACATTTCATTCTACATTCCCATTATCTCAAGACACCTTTTAACTGCGCCTTCACTTATTGTCCCTCATGAGAATTATACATCCCTGGTAATCACTCGATATCCACCAGCGGTACCGAACAGTCGTGTTTTGACAGTTCTCTTCACTGTGCACTCAACCATGGGAAGATTATATCTGGTACACCTTAATGAATATAAATACACTATGTGCACCTTAATGTCATTATGATGAGGATATATATATTTTGTATAAATATGAATAGGATATATAAAGATACCAAAAGGACTGCAGATCAGGATCTAAGTGTAGACCTATGCACAGCCTTTAACACCTTTCTTTTTTTCTGTACCCCTTATCTACATTTGCCTAAAAATATAATTGCTCAATGTGATATGCTTCTTAAGGATGAAGGCGTTCTTTTGATTAATTTAGTTTTATTACTGTCTTTATGTTTTTTATTGTAATAAAACCAATAAAGACTACTTGAACAAGATCACTTACTGGAGGAAGGTAACATTAATATGTTCACAAAAATACAAGCAGAATTGAATATTCAGCCTCTTCATTTTTGGAACTACCAGTGTTTCACTCACTGCCTTCTCCGGACACTGGGTTCCCTCCTCATGTAGTTGGCAGGAATCCTCTGTTCTAAAAAATGCACCCCAGTGCATTTAAGAAAAGCCCTCGAACTGACTATATGCTCAATCTTGCAATGTTTGAGAAAACTCAGAGTTACCTATGGGGGGCCATGAAGGGAGAAAAAGCGAAATCAAAGAGCCATGCAAGCACATATTAAATATGAAATGATATCCCAAACCAGAGGACCAAGCTCCCTATGAACTCTGAACCCCCTGTCCCAGAGGAGATTCACCAACATTCCATCCCTCTCTCCGGGATGGTGAGGGGAATACATCTCACTACCCTTCATATTCTTCTTCATCTAGTTAAGAGAGGGGTTAAGACAGTATAACACATGCTCAAAGGTCTAAATATTTTGGGAGAGGTCACCTGGTTCACTGCACCTTGCTAAGGATAGTTGTTCTTCTACTTGTTCTCACCCAGGGAGCACAAGGCGATGAATTTCCAGGAAAGAGATGAAACCAAGTCTATTTTCAGTCAACAAGTTCATTAATGAAAATAGTTTTTAATAATTCAAGACTAGTTGGGTAATGGATGTAAAGACAGACAAGTGAAATCAATTCTTATAGACAGCAATCTGAAGAAACATGAATACAGCAACAGGTTATGTCTCAATTGCTGGAAAATATTCTAAAATATATACTTAGCCTAAAGTATGATGTAATGAGAGATAAGTGAAATGATGAGAAAGGCAGCTGAAAAGCTGGAAAACCAAATGAGGCGTCCAGTGTGAAGATTAAAGGGCAGATTATGAGTTCAGCGGCCATACCGCCATAACTCCGCGGCAGTGGTCCCAAGAACACCCCTGCGGCGGCAGTCTCCCACCTGCCCGTTGCATAACAATGTTACCGCTGGGCCAGCTGCAGTGTTTCTGACAGCGAGGAATATTTTTTCATACGTGTCGATGCAGATGTGTATATGTTATGTGCACAGTGTTTAATGTACATGTATACATGACACATTGAAAAAAAGCTAGTACCAGTACTTGCCCATTGCTGGAGTCTGGACATATTTGCCCAGTCTAGTCAATGGGTAAATAGTGCAAAACTGACTTACCTGTAATTCGGTGCCAACACATTTGCTTTCTTCAGGGTTAAGATGCTGCTGTGAAGGGGCCCTGGAGGAAGAGATCCAAGTGGGAGACTGAAGGGAGGAAAAGGAAATGGGTGAGTATGCACCCCAATTCCTTAGATTCCGCCAACTCGAAGCTGGTGGTCTTACTGCCATGGTCAACTAGACGGAAAGCCAACTCATAATTCCAACAGCAGTGAACTTGTGTGTCCCGCCCTCTTGTAGCTGCTTTCCCCCTGCCACCTTCGAGGCGTTGAGCAAATGCCTGGCAGTGGCGGAAGTGCTCCGGCAGTCTTTTGTTCTTCAAACTGCCAATATCGTAATACAGTGGGCAGACCACCAACTAGGCGCTCGGATTTCCAAAGCCATTTCAACAGCTGGTCCCTTACCATCAAACTTGTAATCAGGTCCTATATTATAAAGTTGCCGTTAGGGCCGGAAAGAGCAGATCTTGTCTTAGTGAAACCTGGGTTTTCAAACGAACCTACCTCGCAAAGTGAGATATACAGTTCCCAATAATACAGTTTTATTGTATTTAAGCTAGGACCATCAGAGGGATGCAATAGAAAAGAAAATGGCTTGACCAAACTTCACAATGTCCATTGAGAAGATTCTGGAAAGGATCTATATTCTTCCAGTTGTGACGCAAGTTATAGAAAGCAGATAGAAATTATTTCTACCGATTACATATGCTCCCAGAAATACTGAAACAGGTAGAAATGTCCTTCTCTGCAAACCTGAAACTAAGCCATAAAGGCAAGACATTATCTTTCTGGGAACCAGAGCACCCCACTGCTTTGTTAAATGGAAAATAAAAAGAACAAGAAGAACCCAGAGGCAAGCGAATTTGAGGGGGACTTGCAAGGCTGAGTGCTTATTGGGAACTTTCCCTGCTGGTGGCAAAACTGGATGTCATGGTCATGAAGGGAGCTTTAGTTGATCAATACTAAACGCTGATGGCTTGAAGGAGCACTGTTATTTAACAGTAAGAACGGTCTTATGTACAAAGGATATTGTCAAGTGAGAAGTATTCCTGAGCCACCGGTCTTCTTAAGGTTTGTCCTATATAATACTTCGGTTATAAAACGGATTGTAGAACAATACACAACATTGATTTTTCACTAAAAGAGTATAGAGATTAATTGATCCTCATTCAAGCAGGGCACATTAATTCTTGCCAGAGTGCACCAATTTATCTCCCTTGAGAATCTTGTGTGTGGGTTGGAGGAAAGGTGTGGATTATGCATGTGTATGTCTGTCCATGTCTGTCGGACCACAGATGGCTTTGATAACACTGGTCATCATAGCATACATTGCCATCCAATTTGCTTTACGATGGAAAAGCCAGAGTTAGGTGAGCTCTCTAGAGAATGATGGCACAACTGAGGACCAGTATGGAGCTGGGTAAACATCACCTAATACACGGTCACCTGCATAAAGAATTGCTATCACATCCAAGGTCACGCAGGGAACCTGAGCACTGTCGCACAACACAAATATGTCCAGTCAACGGATTGTGTACCTATAGTACCATAAGGGCTAGCCAACCTTCCCTCTCACAAACTGGGGCGGAGAGTAGAGTGGGGAAGGCTAGTTTTAACTGAAACTCACCAACTCTGAAGTCCTGCTTTCAGATTTGAGAGGAGTGTTAGTTTAGACATCAGGGAAGATTTCTTGTCCTCTCCTGATGCAGTAGATTTTGAAATTCTTATCGTACTTGACCTATCAGCGGTATACAACACAACACGACAAAATATACCTCTTATCCAACTAGAAAACCGGGTTGGGAGAAATGGAACAGCATTTCAGTGGTGTAACTCATTCCTAAACTACTGCGAGAAAATCAAGATGAGTTTATTCTCCTCGACCACTTAATTGATTAGCTATGGGGTTCGCCAAGGCTCATCCTTTCCCCAATACAGTTCAGCATCTGCATGAGGCCCCTAACACAATATTATCTCCCTCTACCAACTTCAATTCCAAATCTACAATGACCTACAAATCCACCTCAAACTAGGGTACCATTCAAACCAAACCACAAACCTTCCAACATGTTTTAAACATATCCTAGTAACCAGCAAGGCCACAATATGTTGCTTACCATTCAGATGGCCTGGAAAACTAGGTGATTTCCCAACCAACTCAAGTTGTGACAAAACGCGAGATTTGGTTTAATAAACACCTATCCTCTAAAAAGGGGAGTAGCCACAAAACTAAAATTCCCACCACTTGGAACCAACGCTCTGATGTCACAAAGCAAGTGAGCCTCAACCTCTCTGCAAGACCTCCCTTTTCGCTTCCATGCAAGCATATATTCATTCATCCTTTCATACTTCCATCTACCTTTTAATATCCATAATTTCATCGTTATATTCTGTCATCCATCAATCAATCTTTCACCATTCCTTTAATTCATTGGCCATTTCATCTATCCATCCATTCACGTATCCGTAAATCCATTTAACCATACATCAATCATTTTAGACATCCATCAATAGAGCCTTTCATCCATCAATTGATCCTTTTGTCCATACATTCATTCATACATCCTCTCAGATATCCATTTACTTTGCCATCCTTTCACCCATACCCATCCATCCAATCTATCAATCCATCATCCATCCTCTCGGATTTCCATTTATTTTGGCATCCATCCTCTGAGTTTTCCATTCAATCTACCATCTTTTCACCCGCCCATCCATCCTCTCAATTTTCCAATTACTCTGCCATCCTTCCAATCATATACATCCATCCATCTTCTCAAATTTCCATTAATTCTGACATTGATTCATCCACCAATCTCCCCATCTCCCCAGCCACTCATCTTGTCACCAACCCATCCTCTCACCCACCCATCTTTTTACCCACTCATCTGCCATCCTTTTACCGTCTCATTCTTTCACCAACCTTTCCTTCCATCCTTTTACCTACAAATTCATCCATCCTTTTACCCTCCTATCCTTCCCCCCACCAATCTATCCTTTCACCCACTCAACCTTTAATTCACCCATCCATCCCCCCACCAGTGGGTGAAAGGATGGATGGACGAATGAGTGGGAGACCCACTCGTCCATCCATCCTTTCACCCACTCATCCATCAATCCTTTCAACCCCATCCTTTTACCCACTCATACTTTCACCTGCTCATGCATCCACTCGTTCACCCCACCCACACTGTAGCTGTAAATTGGGGGGCCACAACACCCCTGCCTTTAAACACCAAATTGCAACTGTTGTCAAAAGCACTAACCACCAACCCATGATAATCAAAAGGTTTGCTCCTCTTCTACAACAAAGACATTTGATTGCACTACCCAGGGCTCTAGTCTTATAGTGACTCGACTACTGCAATGAAGCCCACGTAGGTGCACATACAGAAGATCTTTACAAAATTTACAGGATACGGAATCAAGCAACCAGTATTGCTTTAATTTGAAAACAACCCCAACAATATCACACCACAAAGATCTCTACTCGGTCCTATTAGCAGAGAGGAGAAATTCAAACTCTAATGCAAAGTCTTCAAATCTATGGATGGAACAAGTACCAACAAGAACATACCTTAACTTACAAACCTGGTAGGAGTCTTAGATCAAGCAAAGCAAACTTCATCACCTAAAACAGATTCTCCCAGAAACCCAAAGGAGGATGCACAATAAGCAATTACCTTAAAGAAAAACCTGAAAACCAGCCTTTTGAAAGAGGCCTACCTACCCCCACCTTCTGATTAGAGGTCAGGGATCCTTCAAGAGTTTTCTGCAAGTCTGGAGATTTTGCAAGTATTCATAAGACGCTTTTGAGTTTAGTTGACCTATGCCAGCCGACACTAACGGAGAAGCTGTCCTTTCTACGATAAAGCCAGTAATGATATAAGACAAGGCAATGCTCCACAAATCAATAAACAAACTGCACACAGGAGTTAGTTCGCCAAAAAACACAGTGTTTCGCACTCTGCAGATCCAATACAACTTGGTGGGGCACATTTAAATTTATGGCTGTTATAGTCACAGGTCTCCAGCAGCCCTCATAGAAATCTTTGATAATTCCTTTAACCTCAAAGGCATAATCGCATAAATGCCATCACCTGTGTGGAAAGGTACATTTATATTCCCTCCACAGTGAAAAGTCTCAAGCCATACATTAGAAAGGGTCTGCTCTGCAGAGCAGTGTTTGTAGGCTTGGTCCTGCACTTTTTCAGAGGGTCTCCCTGGGGCAGAGGCTTGTGGATTATATGTATTAGGTCTAACCGAAGTTTGCACACATTTTGATTTAAGAGAGAGACTATCCCAATTTACAACATAAAAGAAAAATGTTTAAACTTGACGGATGCATTATCAAGAAATATTTTATGAACACAGCATACTGTCACAGATAATGTCGAGTTTTGTCACAGTGTCTGCAGGGTAGGCCTAATGGTGTCTTTAACACCATGACATATCTGGAGATGCCCCACCCATGACCCAACTGGAAATACTGCATCTGTTACCATAAATGTAAGAAAGAATAGTTCATCAATGCTGAACTATGGGTTATAGCAGGTAGTACTTGCTTCTGTACTAGTTGCCATTGCACTAGTGGAGTCATGGCTTCATATTAAGACATCTTACAAACTAAATGATACTTAATCTGAAATTTGGATGTTGGGAAGGGGAGTTGGCACTCCAACTCCCGCACACCTCTCCAAAAAAGCTATCATTTATTAGTTTGGGTTAGAGATAATGATCAAATCACATGATCATACCTGTTAAAAGAAATGAAATAAAGGTGGGTATTGCCAGGAGGGTAGCAAAGGAAGAATGGATGGATGGGCGTGTTCAACTTTTGACGACTAATTTTAAAAAAAACATTTTTTAATTTGCTTTATGAAGTACAACAGTTACCCAAATTAGTTTCTAAGTGCTGTACATGTTTGCAAAGCAAACACAATGAGAACAACTTTGAATGAAGTAGCAGGGTGTCATATATGGCACTGTTCAATAAAGAGGAAAGCACTGCACTTTGATCAATACAAATAGTAATATTAAGAATGATTGAGTGCATGGATGGATAGGCAAGAGAGTGAATGTGTAACGAAGAGCGTGAATGGATGAGTGCACAGATGGATGAATGGGTGAGGTTGTGCATGCATGTATCAATGAATAAGTGAATACATGTATGAATGAGTAAACTGACGAGTGAAGGCATAGGTGACTGGATGAATGGGAAATGTTTTTACCCCATCACTATGAGGGTATTCTCAGTGAGCCCCTACCCGGATCAGGTCACGGTCAAGGTCCAAAACCTATATTGTCAAGGACGAGGCCTAGGCCAATATGTGCACAGCATATTAGTGTGTGGCATGACCAGAAATACGAGAAAAAAACAACAGGATCGCAGGTAAGCAGTTTGGGCAGGCAGGGCTGGAAACAAGACTGTACATTCCCATCCAAGAAAAGAGTGGGAACTGACAGGATTCCTTCACATCAGGACTGGCTGCACAAAGTTTGGGATATTCTGGGGATGGAGAAACTCACGGCAGTGGCTACGCAGCAACTGCCACGGTGTGACAAAATGTGGCATCCGTGCATAGCATACTTGGCGGACGAGTTCTGCATAATAACATGCCCCCAATACCTACGAGTTCTACATTTATTACCCACGGAACCCAACGCGCAACACCAGACCGCACCCACCTCCTAGCAACACCATCATTTCAGGAGAGAGAAACTTGCTCCCCCCCCCTCCCCTCCTTTAACATTTTAATTTGCATTTAACAATATTGTTTTAAATTCCTGTACTTTCAAGTTCTTTATTTTTTTGTCTACCTACTGAATACGCACCCAAAAGAATACCCGCCAGTCACTAGATGTAGGCGGTTCAAATTGTAACGTTGTTATTCTATAAAATCAATAAAAAAGATTCAAACTGAAAGAGGATTAATGTTTGAATTCACCTTTTGAAGAGTTACCAGAAGAAATGGCATGGTATCATGTGCAGCACCAGCTAGTAGCAGCTTTTCTGCTACAGTGTGAGGGGTCAACCATCGATGAAAGGGGCATGTCAGTGGTCATGAAAAGACTGCTCGGCTTTGTGAACATCTTGACAAAGATAGACTGAATACTAGGAAGCAGAATCCATCAGAGAGGTCATGGACATGGATGAGGGACTTCCAATAAATATAAGGGAGGACTGAGGAGTGGATTACATTTCAGATTGGAGGTGGCAATGAGAAGATTGTTGACATTCATGCATGTCTAAAGTTCAGGGTGAGTAAATACCAAAAGAAAAGGGGCAATAGTTTAGGGACCTTGCGTCACCTAGCACAGGGCTGAAATTAAGGTTTCTAGAGGGTATCCTAATGGTGAGTTATACCCCTAAAATACACAATAAAATTAAGAACCGTATTACTTGGCATAGGTTAGTCCTAGATATGGTCAAAATCCAGTGTTGAATTTGAATTATAATTACGTATTCAAGTCCAACAGCCATCATAGTCTTATTTACTGATTTATTGATCTTGTTGTCCTAAGTAATTGTAATATTTGACACGATATTGCAAAGTTGACCAGCCAATACGTGTTTCGCCTGATGCAACGGTTAGGCCTTGGGCTTTTTCAAGCAAAGGATAAGGGTCTTTAATTCTGCTCTTCGAAGGCAGAAGTTATCTGTGGCTAATTGCGGTATGACGCACACCTAGGATGAGAGGTGTCAGACTTTTGCGGTCAAGTTCAGTGTGAGCTCTGGGTATGAAGGATAGAAATACTATTATTACAAACTATTTTGTGATGCATTTAATATGCTGCTAATGTTATTCTTGTGTCTCTTACTTCAGGACAGCGTGATGAATGTGACGTGTGAGGAAGTTAACATGTGTAAAGAGATTCATGCTAAAGGTGAAGCAATGATTTTGATGAAGTATTTGGATATTTACCGTTTTTGGGAAGTGTGTGCTGCATGATTTTTCGTCATGCAATCTCAAAGCATGTACTGTATCAAGTTTATGGTTGCAGTGGAGTTTCACGGTGGTCTAACCGTCTATACTTGGATTGGACTTATGTTGTAGAATGTTTATTTATTTATTTTATTTTGAGAGTTTTATATAGCGCTGGCTAGACCCAGAGGTATCAGAACGCTTTACATAAGGTTCCACAGAAATTACAAAATTACATCAGTTAGACGTTTCATCAGTCAGAAGGATAAGCGAGTGGGGTAAAGGGTAGGCGGTAGATAAGATGGAGAGCCGAAAGGAGAGTCTGCCCAAAGTCCGGCTGGGTAGGTGACGGCCGAGGGGGAAGTCCACAAGCCCATCTCCTCTTTAGCTATTAAATAGCTCAACCGGGCATCAGCCAAACAGCTAGGTCTCAACAGGAAAACGACTAAAGAGCAAAGAGGAGGGATAAATGGAGCGTAAGGAAGAACGGGGGTGGAGTAAAGGCTAGGAGGGAGAATACAACGGAGAGACTAAGGAAAGTCTGCCCAAAGTCCGGCTGGGTAGGTGACGGCCGAGGGGAGTCCACAGCCCATCTCCTCTTTAGCTATCCAGTAGCTCCACCGGGCATCGGTCAAATAGCTGAGTCCCCACGGTCACGGGAAAGATCCCAGAGTAAATGTCCAGAACGGTGTTGTGTGTTGCTAATTAGAAGTGGATTCTCTGTGGTAGATTGAAGAAATTGTATATGTTCCCAACTGTGTATTGTGGATTTATGTTCTGATTTTGTGGATTCTTATGTTCAAATAAGGGTACAGATTACTACCCAGTTGCAGGGTAAGCAGTACTGTGTTACCAGCAGGTCCTTATGGGGAACATGGGGTTTGGTGTGCAATTGGGGGAAGAAGTGTACACCAGTTGCTGGTGTTGCAAAATTAAGGTTAAGTGTAGTAACCGGTCAGGACAGGAAGAACTGGGGAGTATTATATCCCATGGTGTGCAAAACTGGATTAGAGTAGTAATCTGTTTTGAGAGGAAGCATGGCAGAGTATTGTAACTCATGGTGTGCAATAGTTGGGAAAGGTGGTACTCTGTCGTGTGAGAAAGCATGGAGATATTGCACCCTTCCGTGTATGAAATTGGGGAGGTGTACCCTGTCACATGAAGATGCGTGGGAGTACACCATAGTGTGAGAAAGTGGGGAACAGTAATTCTTTATTGTTCTTTTAATTAAAACCATTACATTATATAGCATTCTGCAACATTTAAAACAAACTTTTAGGGCTATGATAAGGAAATAAATAAGGGAAGGGGAAGGGAAAAAAGAAAAAAAAAAGAATGTGAAAGGGAAAGTGCGAGGACTATGTAACAAAGAGTCTAACCAGTTTCAGTAAACTTTTCCAAAGCACGAATTTGTCTTTCAAACAATGTTATTATGCCTCAGTGGGGATCTGGCATGTGGGAGCGTGCCTCGTTTTTTCCCGAAACTGTCCAGGAATTTTACTGATCTACAGATCAGTTGGGCGTCCGCTGAACATAACATAGTGTGAGAAAGTGGGGAACAGTAGGATCCTGTTGTGAGAGTACCACATGGTGTGTCAAAGTAGGGAAAATTAGCATCCTGTTGTGTGAGTTTGCTTGGGTTAGTATTCTGTGGTGTGCACACATGAGGAAACCTGGTGAAGTTTACTGCCCTGAGTGTTGTGGACTGAAGCCACAAGCTCTCCGTGAGTGTGCTCTGATACCACTGTGTACAAATGTAAATTTTAGACAGGGGCATGGTGCCGGAGGCTGAGTACATCGGTGGGAGGTATGTGTATGTCTGTTTTTATTGGATTTTTTATTTCACCCTATATGTGCCCTGAGACCAGTTGTTTTAGTACAAATGGGAGGATTTGACAGGTGCATATGACTGGTGCATGCTACTGGAAGCAGAGTACATTGGTTATTGGCTTGTTTGTGCATGTGATTCCATGCACTGGAGTCTAACAATTTTTTTAATGTTGTGTTTTCAGGCGTTTCAACTTGTGCATACTGTAGGCTGTTATCATTGTGTGCTAGTGATGTTGTCTCTATGGTTTGTGCAACTTCCAGAGGACTAACTACTACGTGCAGATTTAGCTGCTTTCTTCCATGTGGCACATTGTCAAAGTTGGTTTGGCCATCAAGAATAACTGGATGTTGGTCGTGTTGAAGTGCTGGCCTTTGTGTGTCCGCCCATAAGAAATAATGTTAATTTAAATTAAATAATTTAAAATAGTTAAACATATAAATATATTTTAATTATAAAAATATATAAACTATAAAAACCATACACATTTATTAATTAGTTATACAATACTTTAATACCCTATTTTGTATTTAAAAATTAATCTAACATTTTATTAAAGTATAACTTAATTTATTTTAAATGAAGTCTTTACACCACTTTTAATAATCAATGCTTAATACAAATAATTTTTTTCTTTAGCTGGGAGTTTCTTTTTATATTTCAACTTAAAAAAATAAATTCAACTTAATTGAACATATTTCCACTAATTAAAGATTCATTTCAAAATTAAGTTACTTTTCCCCTATACCTTACTATCTGTAGATCTCTGCCTCACTCCGGAGTCTCCTTATGGTGAAGTATAGGAACCATTCAAACAAAAATTCTCAAAAATAAATATTAATATGTTTTCAGTACATATTATTGTCATGTAATTTTATATATTTATTTTAAATTTAGACCAGAATTAAAAATGGCACAGCATTTAAATATGTACTAAATATTTAATTAATGGATAAATAATAAAATTACTCAAAAATGTCCTTTGTGAATTGGGCCGCAGAGAATTAATTTTAATATAAGCAATAATTTTAATATAAGCAAATATAAACATATGTGGAAAAAAGGGTTTAGGGGTTATTTCTCAAAATGGGAATATTAATTTTAATATATATTGGGGAGGGGTGATGGGAGGAAGTATAGGAAAGTTCAGGTACGTGTGTGTTTATTTTTTTTTTAAAGAAACAACTCAAATATATTTGTAAAAAATAATAGTAATATATGGAGTAAAATAGGAGGTCTGGTGGGGTTTACCCCCATTAAAAGAGTGGTGGACTACAGGTAATCTGTATGAAGAGCCCAGATTGCATCAGCGTAACACCGTGGAAGTTTTGTATGGCTGGTGTTACTAAGGGGCAGCAAAGTTATCAACTACAGTTGATGAAAATTACTATTATTTGCTGCAACACAATTGGAGTTTGACCGGTCAGTATAAACTAGGGTTTGAGGGATTAACAATGTTCTCAAGTGTGTCAGTTGAGCTAATCTATGATAGGCCGTGAGTGCTCTCTATTTGTGATGGTTCGATGATGTGGATCCAGCACAACAGGACGACATTTGGTGATGGAACTTACCTGGCCCCATACCTGATCTCTGAATCGGGCAGACCATGGAGCATGTGAGGTGCCTGGTGTTAACCATGCACTGATCTGCAGTGAGAGATATGATCAAAATCGGCCATTAAGCACTGTTCCTGTATGTGGTGTAGTTCTTCATACATCTCTTCTCATTGCTGGTTCATTCATCGTTCAACCCTTAGAGTCCTTGTGTACATTTGTACGCCTCTTGTCCTGACATTTCTATTTTACTTCCCGCATGGAGTGTCATGCCACTCTCTTGTATTTATTACATCAGTAAGATTCTGCCAAATGGCCCTACCTGCTGCACAGATGTTGTGTGGAGGCAGACCAATGGTCTGCCTCCTCCTCAGGGAGGCTTTTTTCTCTTCATAGGTACAGCCTCCATCTACAGCTGTTGCTGCTGGAGATCAATATTGTAAGGTAGTGGTAAGTGAAACTATTTATGAATTTGGATGCATATAGCTTTAATGTGCTTTGATGTTCTTATTATTCCCCTTTGTAGAGATTGACTACATACACCTTGCACAACAAAGTTATGTTTATTTTTAGTATTCACATAATATTACATGCAGCCTCATACTTTGTTTTCTAAATGTTACTAAGCAAGGCATTGGATTCCTGGCTTTTGTCGTCATTTGTGCACTGATCTCCCTCCAGTTAGTGATCCAAATCCTCACACATACAATTGTATGTTCCTCACTTCAAACTAGCAAAACAGCTCCTATGCTTTAGGACTCCAAACATTCCTATATTAGGAAAATTCTTAAAATTTGAAAGGAAAACTCAAAAACGTTCCAGAAGAAAAAGAAAATAAATGCATGGAACAGACAGTCATACAGACCTTCCTTTTACGTAACGCTTGCCGATGAATAAGCTTTAGTTGTTTGCTATGCTTCCTCCATTTCTACTTCCTTTGCATTAACTAGGTATCATTCTTGTCACACTACTCCAAGATTTCTGCAACGACCCTAACTAATGCATTGATGCCCATATATATTTCATCTATCACACGTGATGGCATGATCGATATGTTACTTCTCACCCCTCTCCGTTTTATTCCAAACATAGTGGTGCTGTAAAATCCCTCATTTTCCTTTCCATAATAAATGTAACCCTTTTCTTTAACATGTTTACTGCTCTCTGACTTTAGTATTGAATTTGTGTAATCTTTCAAACATGATCATCATTTAGGCATCAGAGCTGCGATCCTTCGCTTTCCTCTGTATCCTTTACACTGACTTTGCGACCGCCCGTCCCAGATGTGACAAAAGCTGTTTTAAAGCATATGTAGACCATGTCCTGATAGTCACTATTTACTTTCTGAAGTTCCAACAGGGGCTCTTTCTATTAGGTAAAAAAAGAATGTATTCAGAAGTGTAGCATTCTTTAGAATTCATCATAAAATGAAACAAATGAAAAAATTCATATTTTGTTTAGGCCAAGCATTAACCACGCGCTTTTGATTTTATTATATGTGTAGTATTCTTACTTATAAGGTGGGGCCTTTATCCTGTCATCTTCACCCATTGGTTTCATTATTGTCTCCTTCACGTTGTTTTCTTGTGCCCACCACAGTATACTTCATAGGGATGTGAGTCAGCCCTCTTTAGCACTGACTAACTTCACTCTAAGTGATGGCACTGTGCCCTTTCACAAGGAGCACATCCCGACATAAAGCTGTTCCATTCATTGCTATGGACTACTATGTCAATGTATGCTTTGAAGACCAAAAATATGATGCTTTTAGCCTATTTTATTTTTTGACAAGGGCAGGCAGTTTTCCCAGCAATAAAGTTTTGCAAAAAATATGAAAAAACAAAACATGCATTGTCATCACAAAATATGCTGGCAGTTAATACCGGACCTATTGTCTTTGACAATGACTGTTTAACCTTGTTAACATGCTTCATTATTGTGAACACATGAAAAACAAGCATTGGCGAAGCTTGTAGGTCTGGCCTTGGCAAGCTAGTGAGGTGCTTATTTTTTATTACTGCAAGGATACACTACTAAAGAAAAAAGATAAAAAAACAAGATGCTTGCCATAACAATTTTATATATTTTAACACAATCCACAATCCCTTACACCATTGCAATAGCAAAGTATGGGCCGTTTTTACCAGTTGTAGAAACCCTTTTTATTTATAATGTACTTCTCAGGAAAATATAATTCTTATTTATTGATGCAAAGAAAAAGTACTGTTGGCTTCTTAAATACTGTACATGTTAGTGGTGTAACGAAACTTGAGGGGGGCCCCCTGCAAGATATGCTGATGGGGCCCACATCACGTGTCTCCCCTCTCCAATAAATTCAAAATATATTATATACCTACGATCGCCAGTAGGTAGTTATAGTTAGGACCTATTTTCCGTAGGAAATCCGCAACATTCTATTTGGAATAACTTTGGCGCCAGTTGACGAATGTTTGCGAAATTTTCAAAACTTATGGCCTGCTCCGGTCCGCTCCTATCCTAAAAGTCTCGGGGTGATTCGTCAAGCGGGGGGCGACAAAAAAAGGGGGGTCCCAAAACGTGTTTTCCCATGCAATTTCCCGTTAGAACCTTTAATCGCAGCTACAGCCCGAACTGCTGAACGGAATTACACCAAATTTGGCAAAGAGGTAGCCCTTGGTTTAGAGTTGTGCCTTTTGCTTAAATGGTGTAAATCCGTTCAGTAGTTCCTGAGAAAATCAAAAGTAAAATCACATATATATCTATGGCCGCGCAGAATCCGCGCACCCTGCTGAGCACGAGCTGTATGCTAATTGGCTGTCAACACTCCAAACCAGGAAGTGTTGGCAGCCATCTTGTGCCTCGGTAGAACCGAGGCACGAGAAAGCAGAAAAAAAACCTCGCATAACGGACCAGAAAAAGCATATTTAAAAAAAAAAAAATAAGAAAAATCGCCGAGATTCGCATACCCAGCGTGAATTTTGGCCGAATTAAAAAAAAAAAAAAAATGCAGGCTCCCGCGCTTCGTTGTTAATTAGCCTCCGGGGGGGCCAAATCCCAGGGGCAATACTTATTATGTAAAGGGGGGCACCGAGGGGCCCCCCAGCCCCGGGGACAGCCACCCCCCGGGGCTTCTTTGAATTAGGTGGGGGGCTCTCAGGCTCCCAGCCCCGGGGACCGCCACCCCCGGGTCTTATTTACATTAGGTGGGGGGGGCTCTCCGGCCCCCCCAGCCCCGGAGACCACCACCCCGGGGCTTCTTTACATTAGGTGGGGGGCTCTCAAGCCCCCCCAGCCCCGGGGACCGCCACCCCGGCACTTCTTTAAATTAGTTGGGTGGGCTCTATGGCCCCCCCGCCCCAGGGACCGCCACCCCCGGGGCTTTCAGAAAACCATGGTGGGGGCTCACGGCCCCCCCACAGTCCCGGGGACCGCCACCCCCGGGGCTTTAAAAAAAAAATACCCTGTGTGGGGGGCCCCGGAGCCAATGATGGCCCTGGGGACCCATCCCCGGGACACTGCTGTTTGCAATGAGAGTGCGGAACCCTCGCGGCTCCCACCCTGCAATTGCAAACTGCTATGCTTCAATGAAGCAAGAGCAGTGCATGTTAGCTGCTCCCCATGTGGAAAAGCAATGCCGGCTCCCGCAAGAAGCGGGGAGACGGCTGGGACCGTGGGACCCTACGGTCCCCAACAAAGAGGGCCATCCCCGGGGGATGGGGTCCCCGGGGCTACAAGTGGCCCGGGAGGGCGGCCCCCCTCCTCAGAAATAAAGAAAAAAAATAAGAAAACCAAAAATGGCCGGTCCGTCAGATGGGGGCGCCGGGCCATAAATGGCCTAAGGAGGGGGGCAAAGCCCCCTCTCCTAAAAGTAAAATAAGAAATAAAAAAAAGGCCAGGCCCCGGGGGATGGGGTCCCCGGGGCCAATTACGACCTCGGGAGGGGGGCCACGCAGCCCCCTTCAAAACTATTTTTTTTTTTTTAAAAGGGCTCAGGCCCTGGGGGATGGGGTCCCCAGGGCCAACATATTAGGAAAAGAAGGGGGGCCACACAGCCCCCCTTCTTAAAAAAAAAGAAATTAAAATAAAGGTGTTCTGAGGCCATGCCCCTTTTTACACCTCTCTGCAACGCAGCTCTGTGGCGCTTACTGGAGGTCGCTGGTGGGCTAGGTGCACCCCAGGGACCCTCAGTATTCAAGGGGAGTTAATCCCCCAACTTAGAACGCGCGTTTGCACAGTGGTGATAGGAGGGGGTGGCCCGAGTTCACATGTGTGCAAACACACTCTATGGCGCGGTTTAAGTTGGGGAATTAACTCCTGGTCAATCCTGAGGGTCCCTCGGGCCCAACCAGCCCACCAGGTACCTCCTGTAGGCGCAACGGAGCTGCGCTACAGTGTTGTAAAAAGGGGCGTGGCCTCTGAACACCTCTCTGCACGCAGTCCCCTGGTGCATACTGGAAGCACCTGGTGGGCTAGTTGGCCCCCATGGATCCACAGGATTGAGGAGGATTTAATTCTCTAACTTAAAACGCGCCACAGGGCGTATTTACAGACATGTCAAATCAGGCCAAGCCCCCTTCCTTCACCACTGTGCAAACGCGCCCCGTGGCGTGTTTTAAGTTGGGGAATTAATTCTCTTTCAATACTGAGGGTCTCTGAGGGCCAAATAGCCCAACAGGTATCTCCAGTATGCGCCAGGGAGCTGCGTTGCAGACAGGTGTTCAGAGGTCACGTCCCTTTTTACACCTCCCTGCAACGTAGCTCTGTGGTGCTTATTGGACGTATCTAGTGGTCTCCCAACTTAGAACGGCCACAGGGCGCGTTTACACAGTGGTGAAGGTAGGGGACTGGGCCTGAGGTGACGTGTGTAAACACACCCTGTGATGCGTTTTAAGTTGGGGAAAAAATTCCCCTTCAATCCTGAGGGCCCCTGGGGGCCAACTAGCCCACCAGGTGCTTCCAGTAAGCGCCACTGTGCTGCGTTGCCGAGAGGTGGTGCAGGCCGTGCCCCTTTTTACACCTCTCTGCAATTGCGCTTACTGGAGATACCTAGTGGGCTAATTTACCCCCTAAGGACCTTCCGGATTCAAGGGTACTTAATCTCCCAACTTAAAATGGCCACAGGGAGTGTTTACACAGTGTGGAAGGGAGGGGACGGGGCCTGAGGTGACGTGTGCAAACACGCCCTATGGCACGTTTTAAGTTGGGGAAATCATTCCCCTTCAATCCTGAGGGCCCCTAGGGGCTAACTAGCCCACCAGGTGCTTCCAGTAAGCGCCACTGTGCTGCATTGCAGAGAGGTGGTCCAGGCCGTGCCACTTTTTACACCTCTCTGCAACGCAGCTCTGTGGCGCTTACTGGAGGTACCTAGTGGGCTAGTTGGACCCTTGGGACCCTCAGGATTCAAATGAACTTAATCTCCCAAATTAAAACGGCCACAGGGCGTGTTTACACAGTGGTAAAGGGAGGGGACGGGGCTGAGGAGACGTGTGCAACACGCCCTGTGGCGTGCTTTAAGTTGGCGAAAAAATTCCCTTTTAATCATGAGGGCTCTGGGGGGCCAACTAGCCCACCAGGTGCCTCCATTAAGCACCACTGCACTGCGTTGCAGAGAGGTGGTCTAGGCCGTGCCCTTTTTTACATGTCTCTGCAACGCAGCTATGTGGCGCTTACTGGAGGTACTTAGTGGGCTAATTGGACCCTAGGGACCTTCAGGATTCGAGGGGACTTAACCAGACAACTTAAAACGGCCACAGGGAGCATTTACACAGTGGTGAAGGGAGGGGATGGGGCTTGAGGTGACATGTGCAAACATGCCCAGTGGCGTGTTTTAAGTTGGGGAAATAATTCCCCTTCAATCCTGAGGGATCCTGGGGGCCAACTAGCCCATCAGGTGCTACCAGTAAGCGCCACTGTGTTGCAGCTATGTGGCGCTTACTGGAGGTACCTAGTAGGCTAGTTGGACCCTAGGGACCCTCAGGATTGAAGGGGAATTATTTCCCCAACTTAAAACGTGCCAAAGGGCGTGTTTGCAGTGGTGAAGGGAGGGGATGGTGTAGTAAAGTGGCTCTATATATATTGGACCGAAGTAAAATCAGCCGAACTACAAATTCCAATTTACTCACCCGTTATCGGGAGAGACCTCAGTGCTGCATCTTTGAGCCCAGAACTGATCCTGAAAAGTGATTCTAACCGTACTTAACTGTAACTTGAATTTCCTTCCATAGGCTAACATTGACTGGTTTCACTTGGAAATTCTTCTAAGTGTGGAGTTTTGGAACTTTAAAATATTCCTCTAAAATCAGCCGAACTACGAATTCCGATGTACTCACCTGTTATCAGGAGAGATCTCAGTGCTGCATCTTTGAGCCCAGTACTGATCCTGAAAAGTAATTCTAACCGTACTTACTAGTAACTTGAATTTCCTTCCGTGGATATCAATGCCTGCTTTTTGCTGAAAAAGTTTCTAAGTGTCGATTTTTGGAACTTACAAATATTCCTCTGAAATCAGCCGAACTACGAATTCGGATTTACCCACCTGTGATCAGGAAAGACCTCAGTGCTGCATTTTTTAGCCCAGTACTGATCCTGAAAAGTAATTCTAACCGTACCTACCAGTAACTTGAATTTCCTTCGATAGGATATCATTGCCTGCTATAATATATATAAATATATTTAAAAAAATTACAAGTATATTAGAATTTCAATATTTTCAAAAACTTTTTTCAATTTATATTAAAAATATGTAATGTAATTTAACACATACAATATCTAAAAATAGTTTTAAAAAATGTAGTAAATCAGTATAAAAAAATAAATATAACAATTAATACATTTAAAAATTGTCATTTACAAAACCTTTAAAATTCACAAAAAAAACATAGGTTTCAGACATGTTATAGTTAGGAATTAGCATTCAAAAAACCTTTGAAATTCACTGAAAAAACCATAGGTTTTAGGGGTGTTATAGTTAGCTGGACATTTCACTCGCACAAAACCACTGAAATTCCTCTGTTATAGTTAGTTGTACTAACTATAACTTGCGCGCCCACAATCCACTGATGATGATGTCACATATTACATCATTCATGACACGGTCAGTGGCATCACTGATGACATCATCCACATGACAATCTGATACATCTCATTAGACACTAGTATAACCTTTCAACACTCATAAAATATGGAGTCCCATTTTTAAAACCATTGACACACCAATACAAGTTTCTAAAAACCCACTCAGTGATTCCTACATCTACACGCACATCTAAACACTATAGATTTACTCATACATGCTAACAAAGATCAATAGAACACTATTAAATATACTTATACACCTACATCGACATTACACACCAGCACACATCCTATTCACTTATGCAGTCATCCTACTCACCTATGCAATTGATCATACTTACATTTACTAAGCTACACACTTATACAAACACCACTTTATTTATTCATATAGATAGTAACTCATAGTGTGTTATAAAATCACTATGACAAGTATACAGTTTTCGATAGTCACTCATAGAATCACTGAGTCTTATGTATACTTATTTATATACAACTGTCACATACACTGCCTTTTATATTTCTACTTTGTTGGACATGTATCATTGAGAAATATATTTACTCATCACCACACCCATAAAGAGATTCACTCACCCGAACAACTGTTTCCACATACAGTCGTAACCTCATATACCTACTAAATCAACTATTTACACATCTTTGGACAGTCACACACCTCCCACCCAACCGCACACACATTCACCATCCCATATAAATACTCACTTAACTAATTAATAACTAATATAGACTTTCACATAGCTAGTAACCAACTTATGTAGTAGTTTACACAACAAGAGATAGTGATACAGATATTCACACAGTTTAATCACTATCCCATATATTTAGTGAGACACTTTAGTCACTTAGACAGTCAAGCACAGTGCTACTAAATCCTCCATCCATCCAGACACTAATACATCCACTCAGTTTGCAATGCAGATTCCAATATATATATATATAATACTTATTTAAATGTGGAAGCAAACCACATTCACTGGATGATGTCATCAGTGATATCATTTGAGATGTCATCAGTGATGTCACTGACCATGTCATGGATGATGTAATATGTGACATCATCAGCAGTGGATTGCGGGTGCGCAAGTTATAGTTAGTACAACTAACTATAACAGAGGAATTTCTATGGTTTTGTATGAGTGAAATGTCCAGCTAACTATAACACCCCTAAAACCTACGTTTTTTTCAGTGAATATATATATATATATATATATATACATATATATATATGTATATATATATATATATATATATATATATATATATATATATATTCACTGAAAAAACCATAGGTTATAGACCATATATAGTTAGGAATTAGCATTTAGAAAACCTTATTTTACTCACACAAAACCATTGAAATTCCATATATAGTTAGTTGCACTAACTATATATCGCGCACCCGCAATCCACTGCTGATGATGTCACATATTACATCATTCATGACATGGTCAGTGACATCACTGATGACATCACTGATGACATCACTGATAACAACATCCAGTGATTTTTTGTTTCTGTAAAGTTTAAATATGTCTTACA
Source organism: Lissotriton helveticus (assembly GCF_964261635.1). Lineage (NCBI taxonomy): Eukaryota > Metazoa > Chordata > Amphibia > Caudata > Salamandridae > Lissotriton > Lissotriton helveticus. Next base: position 1,026,222,217 of record NC_136071.1, read on the forward strand.
TATTGAAGAATGAGTGGATGTATGGAAGACTGAGTGTGTGTGTGGCTGGCTGGGAGGTGTGTGACTCTGTGCATATCAATGTGTACTTGTATCAGTGATTGTATAAGAGAGTAAGTATGTGTTAGTATATGTGTGAAAAGTATGGTGTTCTGTGTTTAACTATAGATGAGGAAATCGAAGTGTGATTGATTCTTCACAGGACTGACTAGGTGTATGAGTGCATATGATAGTGTTGTAATAATAAGTGACTGTATGTATGAGTGATTGTATGGGTGAATGAGTGAATGTGTGTGTAGACGTAGGAATCAGTGAGTGCGTATGTAGTAACTGGTATTGGTGTGTCATGATGTCATCAGTGATGTCATTTGAGATGTCATCAGTGATGTCATTTGAGATGTCATTAGTGATGTCATCAGTGATGTCACTAAAGTATGGTGTTCTGTGTTTAACTGTATAGATGAGGAAATGGAAGTGTGATTGATTCTTTACAGGACTGACTTGGTGTGTGAGTAACTCCATGGATGAGTGGCAGTGTGTGACTGTCTGCATAGGTGTATGAGTGCATATGATAGTGTTGTAATAATGAGTGACTCTATGTATGAGTGATTGTATGGGTGAATGAGTGAATGTGTGTGTAGACGTAGGAATCAGTGAGTGCGTATGTAGTAACTGGTATTGGTGTGTCATGATGTCATCAGTGATGTCATTTGAGATGTCATCAGTGATGTCATCAGTGATGTCATTTGAGATGTCATCAGTGATGTCATCAGTGATGTCACTGACCATGTCATGAATGATGTAATATGTGACATCATCAGCAGTGGATTGCGGGTGCGCGATATATAGTTAGTGCAACTAACTATATATGGAATTTCAATGGTTTTGTGTGAGTAAAATAAGGTTTTCTAAATGCTAATTCCTAACTATATATGGTCTATAACCTATGGTTTTTTCAGTGAATTTTCAAGGTTTTGTAAATGCTAATTCCTAACTATATATGGTCTATAACCTATGGTTTTTTCAGTGAATTTCATTGGTTTTTTAACAGCTAATATCTGTAGCTGTAAAATGTATTCTTCTTTAAATCCAAAAATATATTTTATATGTTTATTAATAATTTTTTTTTTTAATATATTTTTTTCTTCGTTCCCGCTTCGCGAATCGGGAAGCTTCCCGTTAGCTGACCTTGATGCCGCGAAATAGACCGCGAGCCGGTAAACGTTCCTTTACCGCAACTGCCGCGTTAGAAAACAACATCGTGACGCCTCCCGTCCGCATGACGTTTCGCGTTGTCGCGTGATACGTCATATGACGTGCTACGTTAGCGAACTGGTACGCTTACCGAGGCGCAAAGCGCAGGTTTCTGGAAGCAAACCGGGAGGCGGTGCAAAACGCGTAACGTAAACACAGCAGGTCATGTGACTTGGTAATAACACTTTTCATTGGTTCATTTCACTTTTGGTTTCCTAATGATGTAAGACTAGGTCATATAATCTAAAATGAAAACTTTTCATTGGTTGAGAACTATTGTTTTTCCCAAATGATGAAAATCCCTCCTTCTTTCCTCACTCTGACTTTCATCATTGTGAGAGAAAGACCCTTTGTTACCAGTGAGCAATGGCTTCTTTAGTAGCTTCAGCTGGTGCTTCCCCACCACCTCCACCACATCCAAGGAAGAGTGGACCACCTGCTCAAGTTATAATTCAGCAAGAAGAGGAAGAAGAGGAACAGGAGGAAGAGCACGAAGAGAGGCAGTTTTTGCCTGAGGAGCCCAGGATTCTCACCGGAAAGAAAACTTCATTTGGCAATTTTTTAAAATTCCCAAAGGTCAGAAAAAAGTAAATGCAAGATACGTAACTTGCCTTATATGTCAAGATAGACTGTCCAGAGGGACCGACAAAAAATACAGTTTCGGAAACTACACAATGCATCGCCATATGACTAGGTGGCATCCTAACAACTACAGTGCTGCACAGTTTCGTAACGACCTAGATAATCTCCCTATTATGGCCAGAAGATCTGTTGTACCGGAAGTAACGGGACCAGAGGGCAGGGAGATGGTGCCAAATATACAAATGAGATTTGGTGAAGTAAAACAAGTCTGCGTACATTGCAGTGGATTCATTTGCTACAGAGAAAGTAGCATCACTCTGATCAACAGAGCTATTGACTATCATATGCAAGTTTGTACGAAACGCCCCAAATAATAAATTCTTTTTTTTTTTGTTGCTCCTGTTAAGCCCTTTACAATGAATCGTTTTCGTTGCCCCCTCCGAAAAAAAACAACAAAAAAATATAAAACTGTTCAGAAAAATTCAAAAAAAGTAAAAAAATGTTCAGAAAAATAATAAAAAAAATATAAAACAACAAAAACAATAAAAAAAAAAGTTCTTTTCAGAACTACCTCCCCGTTATTAAAAAATTGGTACAATATTTGGAACTGTGCCAACCTCTATTTCTCTTAGTTCGCTTCCCAGTTCGCTCGCCGGTACGCGAACCGGAAGCGAACCAAAACATTTTTTTTTTTAAAAAGAACAGTAAGTATAAGGGAAGGAAACAGACAGTTATGTTAAAAGAAAGACAGCTATAGGGGAGTAAACTAGAGATACTATTACCCGTAATCCACTGCTGATGATGTCACATATTACATCATTCATGACATGCTCAGTGACATCATCAGCAGAGGATTGCGGGTAACAGTATCCCTAGTTTATTCCCTATAGCTGTCTTTCTTTTAACATAACTGTCTGTTTCCTTCCCTTATACTTACTGTTCTTTTTAAAAAAAAATTTTTAGATCAGTCAGAAACAGTGAAAGTAATGAAATATAAAAGACTACGTAGAATATGAGCACTGTATGCAACAACTTTGACACTTACAGAAGCCTCACCTTCTCCATGCCTCCTACACAGTTCTACATGTACATCATAAATGCAAACAGAACAGAATTAATTATACATGTTAAATGGTTTATTTTTGCTGTTCTCAGAATGTATCAAATTTCACTAAAACAGTGACTTAAAGGTATTCATCATATAACAGCGGGGAAAAAAAACACAATCAAAATGATTGTGTTTAAAAAACCCATACAACATAACAAATCAGAATTCAGAACTCCTTAAAGTTAACTTACTTTCCATGACGGCCAAGGATGTCCTATGAACAGCTTACACTCTGTTGTGCTGTTATTACTTTCAACCCGCCACTTTCTGAAAGAAAACCTCCATCGTTTTCAAAAACATGTTACATACAATAAATGACTTCTCGCTCTCTACCACACGTTTCCACAAGGCCAAATCGTGTCTGAGCCATTTATAACTCTTAGAATTCTTTTAAGCCAATCCCGTCATGTTGTATTTCCGCAACTTTCACAATTAAAATGTTGAAGATCATTTTCACAATCCTGGACTAGTAATATCTTCCCCTTCTTGCTCAATCATGTTCTACATTTCCTATCACACTGATACTGCTTACTATGAAGCAGACTTACACTACCTTTATGACTAGTACAATTATTTAATTCTCTACATCACTTTTAATCACAAAGCAATGTAAAACAGTAGACAGCATTGCAGACTTACATTCCCTCTACTCCATGTTTTGATTGGCTGCTTCAATTAGCTTATAAAAAGAAACAGTTTTTCTGAACTCATTCAAAGTGCACGTATTTCTCCATGACGTCCAGTGTTATGGTAAGAAGTTATGTCTCTGTACTACACTTATCCTCAAGGCCAAATCGTGTAGGAGCCATTAGAACTTCTTGAAATTCCTCAGAGCACATCCCGAGATTCTTTCCCTAAAATTTTGGTTTTAAAAACACCAGGTAAGAGTTTTTAAGGTCATACGGCAATTTTTTTGTGAAAATTAAACCAGAATCATTGCAGAATGACCAGCCATTTCTACACTTTAAATAAGCTGTGTAATGTCCTGATGTTATTGAAGGACCATCATGATATATAATTGCTACAGTTACAAAAGTCATTCCTGATATTGACAACTGTGAAGCCACAAAATTTTTTATTAAAGTTGTCAATTTTGTTCCATCAGGCCTACATCGTTGGAACATTAAAATGACATACTGGCCATATGTTCGTATAAATAATGTGGACATCATTTCAGATTTACATTGGCTACACTCCATGTTGTGATCAGCTGCTTTTACTAGCTTATTAAAAGAGACTGATTTACTGTCTGGCAAAGTTAAATATATAAATCTTTCTGAGTCTACACTAGTAGTACTTGATACCCTACAGTTCTTGCAGTCATGCTGCCATTGATAAGAAAGCCCAAACAGGTGATCTACATCTACACCTTCATCATGCAATACATCAAGCATATACATTAAAAACTCCTGACAATCTTGCTGACTATTTTGAGAGAATTGTGTTTGGCCTGAACATCTGTCTAACAGATTTCGAATTTCAGACACACTTTCTATGTTTGTTCTATCAGTGCTACATTTCTCTAACACAGAATTTAACAAACTGCAAAATCTTTGATCAGAATTGACCACAATCTCTTCTTTTACATTTTCTAGAGAAAACAAAACATTAACCACTACATTAGCATAGCAGTTGACACCAGAACTGTTTTCAAATTGAAAACCAACAACATCTTCAACAGAATCCTTTTTGTTTCTGCTTATAATTTCAGGTTCATCGACTTTTCGTCTTTTTGTTACAACCTCCCCAGTATTGGTCACATTTCTTCGTTTCCGGCCTACCACACGTTTCTCAAACAAAGGATACTGAGGCAAATGTGGCGCATACTCTCTTCTTAACCTATTGTATTCCTTAACACAATCTAGATCCGCACAAATGTTTGTGACATCACACTCAATCAAGTACAATCCCGATAAAGTTCTAACTCGTGACAATGCCACATATGCCATACCCTCCTTGAACACAGAACTGCCAATATTCACCAATGCACAGTCTACACTTAAACCTTGCGATTTATGGATTGTCACCGCATATGCCAAGCAAACAGGAAACTGCTTACGACGAACATATAAGTCTTTTACAAGCAAAAATCTAGCAGAACAACGACCAATTAGCTGTACTTCCTCAATGCCATCAAATTTAATTTTTAAAAATTCAATTCCATCTCTATTTCTGTATTTCACAAAATCAACAACATTACCCATTGATCCATTTAGCAGACCTCTTTCAACATGTAAATTCCTTCTTAAAATTATACGGCAGTTCAAGCACACATTCAGAGTCTTTTCAAAACCTGCAGTTTTAGATATACTCTTCTCTAATGAATCCAATTTTGTTTTCAGATTCTCAGACAAAATAATTGTTGATCCCATATGCTCTACTCTGTCAATAGCTTCCAGTTTCACAATCTCTTGCTTTTCTAAATGCAACATTTTGTTGTTGAATTTGGCACATTCTGCAAGAGTTGGCATCAAACATATTCCAGATTTTTTCTCAGTAATTTTCTGAAAAATATTCTCAGGCACAACATCTTCGTCTGGATATAAATTTGTCAGTAATCGTGCATGTAAAGCTTCTTTCCCATGCTCGGTCACTTTTCCAATTCTAACATCTTGTAGCATAGTCTTGTAAACTTCATCCTTTGCCTGACGCATATTTTCATGCAGTTCAGCATAATTGAAGTTTAACCATATATTGACGTTGCCAATGCTCCCTAAGCACTTCCTGGTATCTTCATGCGTGAGCATTTTGAACACAGGTTGCCCTTTCACTGGTGTCAGCTGCAGAAGATCTCCGAAAACAATGATGTGTTTGCCACCAAATAACACATCATACTCTGTTTTGAGAACTTCTTGCATTCTCAAATGCACAAAGGCAAGCATGACATTGGTAACCATGCTTACTTCGTCAATGATAAGAAGTTTCATTTTCCTCAAGACTCTTGAAACTTCAAAACAAGCATCTCCAGATAGCTTGTGATATTCTAATTTGTTGTCATGCTCCACTGGCAGCATCAGTAAACGATGTAAAGTAATCCCTTTAATGTTATGTGCTGCCAGTACAGTTGGAGCGGTGACAACACAAGACAGCGATGACTCTGTCCTTTCCTGCAAATAACATGAAATTGCTTTAATAAGGAAACTTTTTCCAGTTCCCGCTTCTCCACTCACGTACAGTCGGACAGGCTTCAACGACGTACATGAGCACTCTTTCTTGTCATGACTTAATCCATGATCAATTTGCATGGTAAGTTCGTCATATATTTTCCTCTGCTCAACGTTGAGTTGTCTTTCCAACTCTTCTAAGTTAACCGCATCCTCCTGAGCATGTGCCATGGCTCTTTCCACTTCATTCATAGCAGTGGCAGCTTCATTTTCGATAAGAGGTCCTCCTAGTGGATCCTGACTCAATGAAGCAGAACTCTGACTGTCCTGAGAACTGTCTCTGGCAATCTCGGCTGCAATCGTTGCTTCCTGCTCAATTTCCACATTCAACATTTCTACATATTTGGGAAAAGCAGGACATTCTATGGTCTCCTTGGCAGCATTGAATGAGTCTTCGTAACAAAGGAAATCTCCAAGCAGTTCCTCTTCTGCACGCCAAGGCTTAAAAAGTTGCAAAAGTGCTAAATAGAAAAACTCCTTTTTTTCAGGAGATTCGCCACTCAATTTTCGATGGTTTATCAAGTGGCATTTTCTTTGCTTGACCAGACATCCCTCACTTCCTATTACAGCATACACTCCTTTCTCAGTATCTTCTTTGATGTTCCTCTTGAATATGTAATTTTGCAGAACCTCATACAGACAAACATTCTCGAGGTGACTGCTTCGATTTGGATAATATGTATCCAACATGTTGGTCTTCAAAATGTCGGTACTGTTTGGCTCCTTTTCCGCCAAATACTCAATTTCCCGCACAGGTTTGAGAATTCGATTACGCGTTGCAGCAAGACCAACACTCGCCCAAACGATACTCCTGGACTTGGCATAGAGACTTGCTGAAGACAACCGGTCAGAACATTCGTAAGCTCCGATTTCTCGATGCGACAACATCTTCAGACTGAAACTGTACAACTTCTTGCTGAGGCTCTTTTCATGGGAAATGTCCTCCCACATATCCTTCAATTCTGTCTTCTCTTTTTTGGTGATGTAAGATGTCACATACCGAGCCACAGCCATACAGTATACATGTATATCCATGTTAGCATTCCACATGGACAAAATCACCGGGTTGTAGTCGTTGATGAACTTAGACTCTTCGTTCCTCTGCAAAGACATCAAACTGTTCACTCTTCCTTTAGAAATCACCGGTCGTGGAAAGCCGAAACGACATTTGGTGTAGAACTTGTCTTTGTTCCGGAATTTACGACGACAGTACTTTCCACATCGATGGCTTTGGAAACGTAGAACTTTTTCTCTTAGGCTTTTTTTCTCCTTTGCGTTTGGAACAGCACACGTAGAATACTGTTCTATGAAACTCATCACTGAGTCTTCTGCATCCGTTCCAAATTTAGGTGCATCCTTGATCCACAGCAACATATGTATATGAGGAGCACCTCTTGCTTGGTACTCCTTCCTCCAGAAGAAATCCAACACCTCTCCAAGAGGTGGATTCTTCTTATTCATGATGAAAGACATCATACCTTCAAATCTATGATTGAAGTACCTACATACATTGACTGGATCCAAAGAGCACAGTTCTCCGGGTGTCTTGAATTCGATGTTTTCTACGTTAGCATTTGCCTCTCGTAGAAATTCAAGTAAGTCTTCCCAGCCATACTCAGCACAGCTCAAAGTGAGGAACCATGTGGGAGTTCCTAAGTTCCTCAGCATACATTTTAAATCACCATGACGACGGTACCAGTACTCATTAGTACCACGCTGACACGACATGAGATTAATCAGGTGAGAATCCAAAATACTGTCTTGGACATTGACTTTATCCATAAAGTCACTTGCCGAGATGTTTTGCATGTGTATACCACTTTTCAAGATGTGGTTCACTGCATATGACAGTCCAGACAGATCGCTTTCAAACAGGAGATGAAACAAATAAGGAATGCATTGTCGAAACCTAGGATCTCCTGCATACAATCGCAAAGTCCGGTATTCAGAAGCAGGAATTTGATGAGGTCGCTCATCATATCTTCCTCCCTGACCTGTTGGAAAAAGCTGTGGGAAACACCGAGCTTCCAAACTTTCCTCCCAAACACTAATGGGACTCCCTTTCGCTTGTTTCATTTGAAACAACTCAATAGCATTCCCCATGACTTCCTTGGAATGCAAAGGATGAACACTATAATGTTCATATATTTCTTCACTAGTACAGGGTTCTGCTTTCTCAATTTGACCAGCACACAAATCGCTATCCTCTTCCTCACTTACTTCCTCTTCTGCAACATATACATTTTTATAGTATTTATTATATTTTTTCAAATACAATGTTGCCCTTTTGACTTTCCTAACATCTACTAAATCTTGCCATATTTTCTTATTCTTTGTCGGAACCCCATTAACTAAGATAACAAGAGGTTCCTCTTCCACTTTTTCTACTCCAATTGTGTTAATGTTTTTCTTCAAATCTAGAGGCAAATAAACAACTCTTCCCTTTAATCCTCTCTGTAAATCTGATGGAGGCAATTTCCCTGTCTTTGGCTCCATTCTTACAATAGCCTGAAAGGGATGGATACTTTGAATCAAAATAGATTCATAAGTATTTAAATCCTTCAATTCAGAAGGAATCTCAACCAATTCCAGATTATTATGAACTGCTCTAGCAGGCATCTGGTTTTGATTTAATTTGTTACAACAATAAGTACACACATGTTGATCCAATCCCAAATCAAAACAATTTTCTACCATCAAGTATGTTGTAAAATCCTTCCATTCACTATTATTTTCCCTTTCACTTTTTCCATATAAATCCACTAACTTAGTCTGATTCTTATAATAAGTGCGTCGACAACACACACAAGTGAAATTTGGCCTCTCACTTGATTTCACCTCAAACGTCGCAATTTCCCTCTGGAAATTATCTGTACTGGAAACCTGTACACTATCTTCCACATTACTCTCTTCTTCTTGGTCAATTTCAACATTCTCCTCTTTACTTCCAAAGTAACAAAACTCAATTTCTTCACATATATTCTTCACATCTATTTCAGAACCATGCAAAAGAGCAGCGCATAATTGTTTAAGCATAATTGCTGGACTCTTAGCATAATACAACATTCTAACTAATTTCCTCACTTTATTATGATGCACTGCTAGCATCCTGAAATGATAAAAAACACTCTGGCATACTCTCCTGGAAAGACAAGCCAGTGAATGACCATGCAAACATATCACTTCTCTCACTCTGCAAGGATCTAATTCTTGCAACAACTTCATTTTCTGCTTCAAACTTTTCTTATTAAATGACCGTATAAAATCACAAAGCAAATTGATGGAATCCTGTCGTACACTGCAAATACTACTACAATTCCAGGTGTACACAGGACCCTTAGGACATCTCCCTAAAACCTCATTACCTAACACCTCTTCTATCTCTGTTGTCACAAGTTTTTCTTTTTCAACTGGACAACCATCTTTCACTTCATAAGCTCGACCACTGGTGTCAACTGCATGCACCAAATCATTATCCTGGAAATAACTCTCCTCATTAAAAAATGCCTCAGAGCTTGAACTATGCATCCATTCTCCAGAAAAAACTTCACAAAAATTACTACGATTAACTATTCTCTTCCATCTACTATTTCTTTTGAAATCATAAATTGCCTTGTTTAGCTTCCTAATTCTATTGATTGTCAAAATAAATAACTTACGTTTAATTTCAAATGCCTGATCAATAACTTTCTCAACTATTTTTTTTCTCTTATAAAAAACCACTTTCTGTTGACCTTTCTTAATATTTTTTAACAAATTGCCAATTATCCTGTTGCGGAACATTCGTTTACGAATGTCCCTAAACTGTTGTTTCCTTCTACTTTCATGCATAGAGTTATCTCTTACTCTAGCAGTAACATTTTTCATTGGCCTTTCCTTACCGTTTGAATTGCTTCTCCTTTTCATGACTGAAACATTTTCTGTAGTAATATTTTTTTTACTACAGATATTTCTTATGAATGTTTTTCTACTCTTACCCGGTGCTTTCTTGGTGACTTGACAAATCTTTTTGTTAGAGGACTGCTGCTTTTTTTCATTCACCTGCTGTCTTTGACGTTTTGCAGCCTTTCTCACTCTTTCTTTAGTTGGCATGCTGAAATCTTGAAATGATCTGCAGTTGAATCTGTGGTAAAATATAATAAAAAATGTTATTAACCACTATTACCCAACAGTAAATTAATAACAGTCATCAAAAACTTAACACATTACTTAACATTTTTACATAGAACATTTTTTTGTACATGGCAAATTTAGAATACAGAAATAGCAGAAAAGAAATGGAATTTATATTCATTTTACCTGTGCTGTTTTATATATGAATCTGATCTAATTTTATGACCATATTTTAATATTTTATTGAAGACACTACACATAACCTGTTTTTGAAGGTGTCTTTATTTTTAAATTAAACGGTTTAAATATTTACTTTTTATTTATTATAAATTTATAAAATAAATGTTTATAGTTCCATAGGCTCAAGCACGTCAGCTTCCCATCCTATGTCATACAATTCTGACAAATCTGCATCCTCATCACGTTCTTCTTCATCCTCAGGATTGAAATCATCCAAGGGATCAACATCCACTGATGTTTCAATTACGAGTTCAATGATGAGGTCGAAATCAACTGATTGCTGATTGTCGCTCATGTTGATGTTGTCTTTATCTTTAAAGAAAGATAACAACAATGAGATGTTGCAGAGTAAGAGACAAATCTCAGAGATTATAATAGTAAAATTGTTTAACAAGAGTAACATTTTGCAGCTATTATTTAACCATGTCCAACGATGCTGAGGAGGCAGCCGCGGGCCGTGGAGGGAGTTACGGTGGAGCAGGGAGGCGGGTAGGGGGAGGGGCAGGGTGGAGGGACCTAAAAACTGGCATATGAATAATTGCAGGTAAGTACACAATTTAATTATTCAAACGAATTTCGTAGCGCGCACAGCATCGCAAAATGCGATGCTGTGGATGCTGTGCGCGCTACGAATTTCGTTTAAATAATTAAATTGTGTACTTACCTGCAATTATCCATATGCCAGTTTTTAGGTCCCTCCACCCTTCCCCTCCCCCTCCCCGCCTCCCTGCCCCACCGTAACTCCCTCCACGGCCCGCGGCTGTGAGGAGGTGAAGCCTATCTCCAATTTTTCACTCAACAGGACTCATCTCTTCTTAACCTTGGATAAACCTCACCGACTCTGTGTCCCCTGCACATAATTAAATGTAAAGGGGCAGATTTATATTAACTAGCACATCCCCAGGGATGCACCAGTTAACGTGCACCGCTGCTCTGCCACCCACGGTGTGCCGCATTTACAATCAGATAGGACAAAGCTGCATCAAAACCCTGCGCCTGCTTGAAGCAGGCATAGATCTTGACGCAGGTAGGCTGAAAGCTAAAGCAACAACTAAGTGTCGTGTGCAGAAGTTGCAAAAAAGGAAAAATGGCGTTTAAACCAGTAATGAGCCCATGCTAACTTAACACAGTGTAAAGATATCCAGGATCTACATCAGTTTGGGGTTCACGAACCTGGCAGGTACAAGGCACTGAGGCTTTGCACCATGCATGTCTCATCCCAAATCATATGTTGTTTGTGAATGAAACAATTTCCCAGACCAAATGCTTTGGATTGGCTACTTCTAAAAAATTAAACACCCCTACTATCCCGGAGTTAGAGGAATATGATGGTTGGAGTAATTTTACTCGGTTGTCCATTAAAGATTTACAGGCCCTACTCCGTTATTCTTCCTTTAACATTTCCAGTATGAATCCAAAAGGTTGGCTGCTTTGGCAACGTGCCTTATCCACGGTTTAATAACGCTGCCTTTTGCTTTATATAAGTTTTCAAATTGTATGAAATATATACCAATAGGTCGTTATGAACCTTTAGGTAGTGGTTTTCTTCATGAGGTCTGGTCGCTTCCATACACATACAGATTTTCAAAGATGATCAAGAAGTTTATCTGAATGGAGAGGAATGCACTGAGACGCCAGATCATTCACTAATGTGTAGGCACATACAGTTACACGGTTCATGCAACAAACACCGACCAAATATGGCTTGCGTGTTGCAAGGCACGCCAGTTCCTGCTATCATCCCCACGTTCAAGTTGTTGGAAAATGGTAGTTATTTGATGCTCAATAATGAAGATTGTTCTGGGTTAATTAAAAGTATTCCTTTTATCATAACAGTAAGTGAACGGGTTATTTGCTGCAGAAATGTTCTATTTCCTCCCACACATGAACATAGGGAGTTTTCAATCTGGCCACAAATACCAACCTTGGGAGCAGATTTCAACGGCATGGCAAGAATAAGAGCTCTTTTGTCTCAGAGAGAGGTGGCCTTGAGTTCGGCCCGTGAAACTTTCGTGCTTCACATAGCGAACACCCGTACAGAGGTGCAGACCCTTTTAAATACTGATTCGCCTTTGCATTTCAGCGAGATGGTTCGGACTATCTTTAACGCGTCCTCCACAAAGGGCCTGGCGCACTTTTTTAAAGTTGTTACCAGTGGTCTCGTGACTTCATTTGAGAAAATCTTTGGAGTCATCCCTGCTTTCTTTCATTCTATTTTTTCCACTGTGCTTGGTGGATTCCCATTTTTACTTGCATTACCAGCGGACGCTCTTGTGCTTTTTTACATTTTTAAATATGGATGTCCCTCCTGTGCAAGCTCCCGCCCTGCAGCTGCTGACGCTGTTCCGCAATCGCATGCTTGAATATTATGGCACAATGCCGTTGGCGATATTAAGCACGGCATATGGATTATCTTTTCGATTCTCCTACTTCACCTGTGTCCAGCCTGTATTTCACTGCCTGACCTGTGATTTCGATTGGGCCATTGATTTGTGTCTCTGCGGACCAGTTTCTCCTGACGTCGACTTTAATCAGCTGATGAGTCCTATCATTACTCACGAGTTGGTTTGTCCTGGCGAAAGGATTATGGCTGTGGCATTGATGCATGGACTAATTGGTCCCTGGAATTTACTGGCGGCAACACAGTCTTTCTTGGAACAGAGCTTTCTTGAAAACCCACCGAGACGTCCTCTGACGGTGATAGAGGATCCGGTGCTGGGAGAGCACGTATGTTCTTTTCCGCTTTTAAATTGGATGGCTGAACTCTTTTCGGATGAAGACGGTGACTTCCTATTGGAGGCTGTTGCAGCTTATTTTGCATACACAGTTATGTCATAGACCTCTTTCATGTTTGATATGCTGAGTACTAGCATTTCATTGACAATTCATTGACTTATTTGTCAAGTTTTTATTATTTAGCTTGCCTATTGGCTTAAGCCTCGATAAAGTAGTTGGCTGTTTTATTTTTCTTTAGCATTAAATTTTCCTAGTTTTTAATGTTTTACCTTGCGGACCGTCCACATATAAAGTTGCAATCTGCTCTCATGAGATGGCACTTCTATTATCTTATTCAGTTCGTTTCCGGATCATGGGGAGGTGTCATCTAGATCCTGGATATCTTTACACCGTGTTAAGTTAGCATGGGCTCATTGCCGGTTTAAACGCCATTTTTCCTTTTTTGCAACTTCTGCACACGACACTTAGTTGTTGCTTTAGCTTTCAACCTAGTAGTTCATCGTGGTTTACATGAGAATAATATGTTATTGCTCTACTATCTGCTTTGCTTGTTAAACTATATCTGTACAGCGAGTGCTGAAGTTTCAAGAACAACACGATACAGAATTGTTATGAGGTCTGATCTCCACGACTTCATACTCATAACATAAGTGCAGCTTCTGCCAATTCTGGGCATGAGGCGGGTTTTATATTGCTTTGCCGAACACACATACACAACACTTGATGCGGTTCACATGAAGAGAGAGCTGGTGTATGCTGATGTGATTCCTTCAAATCTAAGACACTAAAGTATGGGCACGCCCTAAACCAACACAAAGAGACCTTCTTAGCAAATAATATAATATGTGTACTAGGGAGGGTGAGATATAAGCAGCCGCGGGCCGTGGAGGGAGTTACGGTGGGGCAGGGAGGCGGGGAGGGGGAGGGGCAGGGTGGAGCCCTCTCCACCCTGCCCCTCCCCCTTCCCGCCTCCCTGTCCCACCGTAACTCCCTCCACGGCCCGCGGCTGCTTATAAGTGTTGCTAACTCTTATTCATTTACAGCATGTTAACATACTGTCACCATTCGCTTTTTATGTACTAGTAACTATGCTGGTAATTTTGCTACTGATAATATGTGTACTTGTATTATCTAAGATACTACGCCTGAGAAGACGGCATTAGTAAATAAACATTTCAAATGCAAATGTGTTCTTCTTAACTCCATGTTCTGGTTTCTAATAAATATATAACGACCGAGTGTTCATGAGTTCCACGTATCCTGAGGTACTATAAGTTCATATTCTGGATTGTCTAAACATTGAGAGTTTGTTATATCCAATGTGACACTGTACCTAGCTTGCTAAGGGGTTTTTGATTACTAAGGTGAGTTTTGGGGCACCCTAATTCGCCGAGGTTCCAATCCTCTGTCCACAGTTCTGTGTGAGAACAGAAACCCTGCGACAGGGGCACCCCTGAGCCTTGCTGGAGCTTCATCACACTTGCGATACAACTCCAGCAATGCGCCACCTTTACGGCACAGATACGTCACGCATCTGTGCTGTTTTTGCCCCATGATGCGCCGCATTGTAAATGCAGCACACCATAGGTGGCGGAACAGCGGCACAGGATGACTAACACATCCCTGGTGATGCGCCAGTCATCATAAATCTATCCCTATGCTTCTTATCTTGTTAGAGATGAACCGCCATATGTATCATCAAAGTTTTTTGCATTTCCTAAATAGCGAACTTTAAGGAATAAATAGCGATTCTTTACCATTCCTAGTTTGCGATGAGCTATTTGCTAATTACAAATTACCCATTCATTTCCATGGAGCAGGAGGCCCATAGGAATGAAGGTGCAATTTGCGATTAGCAATTACCTCATCGCAAATTACGAATTTTTCCGAGGGTGCAGGGGTGTCTCAAGAACAGCCTGCTGCACCCCTGAAAAAGAAATTTGGGGGCATATGGCGCACATACATTTTGAAAACATTCCTTTACCTCAAAAACGATTTTCAACTCATAATTTGAAAACACTGCCCACGGGGAAATGACTTAAAATGTCCTCAAGACACATGAAAGTGTTTTTTTAAATCCTTTGCAACTTTTTTGGGTCACTTTTAACATGACTATGTAACTCAAACAGTCAAAATCTAAATTTACCATGCACAGGTGGGAGCATATTTACAAGGAATTTGCTCCACGGGGAAAGGTCTTTTAATTTAATATTGGAAAAATAACATCAGAGACACTGAAATGCCTTATAAAGAACCATACACCATTATGTCCTTGTCATAAATTTTAAAAGCATTCATTTTCCCCAAAAACGATTTTCAAGTCATAATTTAAAAACACTCCACATGGGGAAATGACTTAAAATGTCCTTAAGACACATGAATGCGTTTTTTGATTGCCTTTGCAGCATGTTTCGGTCACCTTTAACATGCCTATGTAACGCAAACATTCAAAATCTAAATTTGCCATGCACAGGTGGGAGCATATTTACAAGCAATTTGCTCCACAGAGAAACTTCTTACATTGAAATGGGAAAAATAACATCAGAGACTCTCAATTACCTTATAAAGAAGCATACACCATTATGTCCTAGTCATAAATATTAAAACCATTGCTTTTCCTCAAAAACGATTTACAAGTCATAATTTGAAAACACTCCACAGCTCCTATGCACATAAAAACCCTGTCAGTACTAATACTTCACATTTTCTCCAATTACAATTTCTCAAAGAAACAAAATCTATTTGTAAAACACTTGAGACAAACTAACATTTGAAAAACACAACTTTCTTCATAATTTTCTCCTTAAAGCACACTATTTTCTATCTAAATTAAAGAAATCTTTTCTCACCTTAGCAAATACTTTGAGTTTCAAAACAGTCTCAGAAACACACCAATTTGTCTTCAGCAGAGCAAAAGGTATGCACTCCAGAGTCTGCAGCTATCAAAAGCACAGAAATGCTGTAATTCTTCACACATATCTCTCATGTCACCCAATCAAAACTCTTCCCTCACTTTTTTTCAAATCAAAACCCTTCCCCCTCTGCCCCCTCTCTGCTTTTTCTGCATAGCAACCACCTCTTGCAAGACCTCTGGTGTTTCCAAATTCACACAACAATGTTGCAATTGAACTCTGAACTCTCAGTGCACCTGCATATCCAGTGCATACTTTCATTTAATGATTTTTTCTTCGCCACTCAAAATACATCTTTCAACGAACTCATCCATGCACCCTAACTTTCTGTTTTCAGCAATCAAAATCCACCAATCACTCTTACTGCTTCATTAACACAGAAACTCCTCAGTTTTTTTCATTTTACACTCTCATTTTTTCAACTGCCATTTCATTGCCACACTTCATCTGACTGCAGGAGAACCTTCTCTCGCCATGTTTTCTGTCTGGATTGTTGGACATAGTTACATCTATTGGGCTCAGAGGTACGCTGAAAACAGGAATTTACCTAACCTCAATTTACAAGATGTGGAAATTAAGTGGTTTGGCCACAGAGGATTAAAATGTCACCAATTGATACCATTGGTGAAAACCTTTATGCATTTGCCAAAACCTGACCTGTTAATTGTGCACTGTGGAGGTAATGATTTGGGCACTTTGACTGGGGTAGGTCTGGAAATGCTTTTAAAGGACACCTTTGAGCAATTGATGGCACTTTTTCCTCAGACTGCCTTGGTATATTCAAATATATGCCAAAGACAAAAATGGAGGTGGTCGAACCAATTTTGTCCACAAATTGAGAAATCGAGGAAGCATGTAAACAAATCTGTTTCAGCTTACATGAGAGACCATGGAATGGGCTCCCTGTACAACAATAACTTGCGTTACTACATGCAAGATATCTACAGAGGAGATGGAGTTCACTTCTCAGATGAGGGCAACAGAATTTTCACTCTGAATTTAAGACTGTGCATTGGTACCTACTTATAAGTACCTAAATGTACCATAAACCCAAAAGCTCTTCTCAGAGCTACCCTACATCTGATCACTCACAATTATTATTTTACTCTAACTTTTTTCACTAATTTTCAAGAAAGTACGCTCCCCAGAACGCTTCCCGGTTCGCGAACCGGGCGCACTCCACGCAAAAAAACTAAAAAAACGATATATTTTTTTTTTGCCCTACGAGACCCTTTTAAAGCCTCAACATCAAACCTAGGGGGTCAGGGAGGATCTACTATGCCCCCTTATGGTCATTTGCCCCTTCGCTTTGGCCTCCTCTTGTCTCTCGATCCTACCGAGAGACAAGATGGCGGCCGCTACGGACTGTTTGGAATGTTTACAGACGCCGAAGAACCAATCAGCTTCGCAAAGCTCCGTAACGCGAAAAGTACGCGAAGCGGAGCGCTGTTACAGATATATATCTTTTTTTGAACGTTAATTTCTCAAAATCCACCGAAGCACATATATTGAGACCTACAAAAGGCACATCGGGCTACCAGTCCCTACAATTTTGCCAATTTCGTGCAAATCCATTCAGCCGTTCGGGCTAAAAGTGAGGCCAACCGCCCTATGGAAAACTCAATGTTAAAAACACGTTTTGGGACCCCCCTTTTTTCTCGGCCCCCCCTTGACAAAGCCCCCCCCCAAATTTTCAAGGGCTGCTCAGAAACAAAATGTGCCATTTTCCTGAAAATTTCAGCCAATTCCGTCCACAAACGCCAAAGTTATTAGACATAGAATTTTCTAAAATCCCATAAAGAAAAAATCCTAACTATATATACCTACTGGCGACCGCCAGTAGGTAATATATATATATCTATATATATATTTATTTGTGGGGTAAATTATACTGTAGATAAATTGGCCATATTGAAACCAGCAGACATAACTCTTCTATTTATTATATTTGTATTTTGTTTTCAGGTACACAAAACAGAAAAGTAAATATTTTAACTGAAAAACAATTAAAGAATTCCAATCTAAAACACATCTTTAAGCGCAACATATCGGTTTGGACATTAATTAATTCTTTACCTCACATAGAACCAAAAAAACACAAAAGATTGTGGGTTCCCAGTCCCTGCGATTCACAGTCATAGGGTTTGCAACCACAGAATCACTTATTTAATATGCAGTAAACTCATTTTGCAATTCAGTAAAGCTTTTCAGACTCCCCTTTCAGCAATAAATGCATTACAGCCGCCTGGTACTATCATCATCTGTCCAATAAAATCATGTGCTTGGTCCCCTACCTCGCAGACCTAGAGACAATGCTTTCGTATCACAGACTCCCTTGTTATACATGAGAGAAGGATTTAGGTTTGGGAATTAAAATTGCAATGCTGCTGAACATTCCTGTTATTCTAGTATGAAACATTAACGTACTTGAAACAGTGAAGGAAAAGGCTTTCATGCTGTACATGTGTACAAAAAAATCATCCATTAGACAATGGGTACTCACAAACATTTTACGGGGGGCCTCTAAGTTTTGTCTTTGATGTGACCGAGGGCCGCACTGATGCCAGCGAGGGAGGAGGGTTGTAAAGCGAGTGTAGAGGAAGTGAATCATGTACATCTACTGGCTGAACTCAATTGCACAATGTGCAAACAGAAAACCTAGGATAAATCCCAGCTTCTCCACTTGACCAATTTGTGACCTTGTGCAATTGCTTTATTTCAATTTCCCTCCTTTTGTCTTCATTACCACATATAAAAGGACCTCGAAATCTATGACTTTAGGATGCATGCTGTACAAAACTATCTCCTGGGCTTGGATGTAATCACTAATGGCAATATCGGGGGAAGGGTGTGGAAAGCATGAACGTTTCTAAATTCATGTTTGAAAACCATCACTTTAAAAAAAATACTGCTGAATGCACTGCTATAATTTGATTTACTACTGTGAAAGGGTTCTAAAAACTATCATATTTTTACATGTTTGCTGCCTTTATAAATGAAGGTGTTCCTAAAGTTAAGGGCCTAGTTACATTCTTTTATTTAACTGCAAACAACCTTTGAAGAAGTGCTTGCTGTATAATTAATTTTGTTTTTTTAATGTTAGTGCTGAGTCGAGTAAACCCAGCCCAGTGCTGCTGCAGTTCAGGGGGCCGCATGTAAAGGTCAGGAGGGCTGCATGCCTCACTGCATTAGACCCTACATGGTGACTGTGCATGTTTCCATTTCAGATGTGAGTAGTTGATTTATTGCATTCTGGTACTTGTAGTTGTCTATTATGGGAAAACCAAAATAATCCAGAACCAGGTTGCAAAAAAAGATACAACTGACAAATGAGGCTGATAAATCTACTTTACATTACTGCACTTAAAGGTGTTATTTAAATGTTAAATTTACTGAATCTTTTTATTTAACAGAAAGGCAATCTGGTTTGTAGACTACTTTGGTTTAAAAAGAAAATACACAAAGCGCTTTTATTATTAATATTTGTCAAATATTTTTAAACTATATGTATTGCATGTTGCTTTTAACTTTTGCCCCACACCTTATTAAACGTACGCTCAAGGGAAACAAGCACTCTGGGGTTCTATCCAGATTCTTTAATAGAAACACTGGGAAATCACTTGCAATGACTAGCATTTAATATCCTGGCTGGTATTGTTTCCCTTATCAATACATGCGTTTAACAGTTAATGTAAGAAAAAAACACTTTAAAATGTGATTTCAGCTGCCCTAATGGCCCCTGACTGATAACTTAGGTAAACAAAAACAGAAAAGCAATCTTAAATGAATATGGATTATTTCATATAAAATTGTACTTAGGAATAATGTGCAGGCCTTAGCAGAATCTTAAAACATGAAAAAAGAGAGAGAGCTGGCAATTTTCTCTGGGAAAGGTGATAACCCTACCTATGCTCCAGTCTTTCTGTGCTGCCCCTTCCCCTCTGAAATGAGCAGTGCTCTGTTGAGGATGCTCTCCATGAAGGGGGGCCCCACCGACTCCTGTATGGTGCCTGGAAGGCAGAGACTGAAAAGAAATAAGGGCCAGATGTACAAGGCATTTTACCACACGCAAACAGCCCCTCAGGCCGTTTGCAACCGGTGAAATGCTTTTTGGCATGTACCAACCCTATATTGTAAGTCCGTATGCTATTACAGATTCACAAAATAGGGTTTGCGAGTCGCTATCAGGAAGGGGCATGTAACGGACATCCCTTCCTAATAGTGAGTTGCACTGGTATGTAGGAATGTTTTGCTAATGGGAATGTGGTTGCAAAACATTTTGCAGTTAACGTCAACTTCAAGTTGGTGGTAACTCATTCACAAATGGGAAGGGCTCCCCAAGGGACACCCTTCCCCTTTGTGAATTTGAGCGCCAACTTTTTAGGTCTCGCCTGTCGATGCGCATGCGCATCGAGCAAGGCGAGAGTATTGGCACTTATCCGCTCTTTATCCACACTGCAAGGAATCGTGGCGATTCCTTGCAGTGCACGAGAAATTTAAGCTCAATGCGCATGCGCATTGAGCTTAAATGCGCGTGCACATGCCCCCAGCCGCCTGCCTTGCCTACTCTCTCTCACAGCCTCCCCCAGCTCCGCCCCCTCACTACTTGATTGCACGGCCGCTAGGCCGTGCCTCCCCTACTCTCCTCCCCCCTCCTCCTCTCCTCCCCTGCCTGCCTGCCGCTAGCCTTGCCTACTCTCTCTCACAGCCTCCCCCAGCTCCGCCCCCTCACTACTTGATTGCACGGCCGCTAGGCCGTGCCTCCCCTACTCTCCTCCCCCCTCCTCCTCCTACTCTCCTCCCCTGCCTGCCTGCCGTGTCGCACCTCTCCCCTCTCCGCCCCCTCCCCTGCCCGCCGTGTTACGGTGAAAGGCTTGTTGTTTAACCCAAGTGTGCATATAATCCAGATATCTTCCAATAGAAATCTGTGCTCCTTTTATGGGAAGGATGTTTTTGCGTCTTGTTTTTGGAAAAGCATGTTATTTAAAAAAGGTAAAAGAACATTGGTGGTAGTTAGATACATCTGAGCCAGCGGGGTCTCTTTTCTTTCTGATTTGAATGGTCGTTTCTCTCATTATCTGCGAACCTAAGACGAGCCGAACATGTATAAATAAACCGGTTCCACAATGGATGTTTTTTTAAAGCAAAGATTGCAACACAGCGCAAGAACCGTTGAGAAAGAAAAGCGCGAGGCAAATTCCCAGCAGGCTGCTCCTGTTCTCTCTCTCCGCCCTCCCCTTTCTGAGAAGCCGTGGAGTTTTTTTAATGCAGCTTGCTCGCTCGCTCGCTCCCTTCCCTCCGCTCCCCTCCCCCGCACGTAGGCTCTTGGAGAAAGGAGGGGAAAAAAAGCTCCCAGCCTGACTCGAAAATCAGCCTCGTTTCCTCAGAAACCGCAGCTGCTGCTAGAGCAGAAAACACGTCAGGCTGGCCCTCCAACGTACACAGATGTGCCTTTGTAACTCCACATAAATGCTGGGAAAGGATTGCGCGTTGGAGCAAAAAAAAAAAAAAAAACTCCCATGCAGGAAGAGGCGAATGTTTCGTGCAGGCTATGTTTTTACCCTCGTTGGCGCCTTCCTTCGCCCCTCCCCTGACCTTGTGTAACAGTTACTTTTGAGCTTTAAAGTTGTATTTATTGTTGGTGACTGAAAGGATTTAGACTTGAGGAAGAAAAGGCATTCCGATTTGCAGTGAATAACAGTCCGCTTTTAAGTTTTTTACTTTCGTTTTTTTAGGTTTTCAAAGACCGAGGTAAAATGTCAAGCTGTGTTTACATGGGAAGCTTTTTATTTTGCTCTAGGCTAACTTCAAAGTGTCAGCGTTTATAGGAAAGAGGAATGCAGTATACTTGCTCCAAAGAGCCTGCTTGTGCCTTTTAAAAAAAAAAAAAAACCTCACTCACCCTCAACCCCTCACCCTCACTCACCCTCACTCACCCTCACCCACCCTCAAACCCTCACCCTCAACCCCTCACCCTCACTCTCACTCACCCTCACTCACTCACCCTCACTCACCCTCACTCACTCACCCTCACTCACCCTCACTCACCCTCACTCACCCTCACTCACCCTCACCCACTCTCACCCTCACTCACACTCACCCTCACTCACCCTCACTCACCCTCACTCACCCTCACTCACCCTCACTCACCCTCAACCCCTCACCCTCACACAGTGCAATAGGTCTCGGAGCATTTGAGTTAGAGCTTTTAGAAATGTTTATGGCTTTTTTTTTTTTAATTCTTTAGCATTGGCTACAGGAAACAAAAATGCTTAAGATTTACAAAAAAACCCATAAACAATTCTAAAAGCACTAACTCTAATGCTGCGAGACCTATTGCATTTCCAATGCTTGTTTTAAGAGCAGACAGAGGTCCCACGGACCACTGCCTGTTCCTAAAAAATGAAAGGGTAGCTTTTCCTTTTTTTTTTATAAATGCATACCATTTCCTTGTAAGAAATTGGTCTGCATTATAAAACAATGCTTTATTTAAAAAGTAATCACAGACATTAATGAAATGAAATGAAAAGACAATTTGTAAAGCGCGGTGCCTACCCTAAGGCGTCCCAGCGCTGCAAGAGGTCTTACTTGAGACAGAGCCGCTGAAAGCTACTCTGGTTTGTTAAAGAGCAGGGTTTTTAGGAGTTTTTGGAAGGCGAGTAGTTTGGGCTCTGATCTGAGTGTGAGAGGAAGGGCATTCCAGAGCCTAGCGAGATTGTGAGTCTGTGGTCTGCTGAGCCCTGTAGGCCACCATCCCTGTGATTGTAGCCATTCATAATGGGTAACAAACTGCGACCTGGCTAATGAATTTTGATGAGGCAGGTCCATTTGCAACCCACTGCGAATCTCTAACAGTGTCAAAAGCACTGTTGTACATTGCAGTTTGCGATTTCCTAATAGCGGATCACTAAAATTCGCTACTAGGAAATCGCAAACACGCAATATCGTACATCTGGCCCAATGTGATTTTGTTTCTTTTCAATCCTGAGTCTGTGTGGTGTCAGCCCAGAGTATGATGCATACGGCAGCTGCTTTCGAGGGACAAGCTGCACAGACATTCTGAGGGGGGCCCCTTTATTTTGAGAAGACTTTGGAGCCCTCGCACCAGGGGGGCTGAAGGTGTGTCCATTGCGCCCCGGGGACATGTTGTTAAAACATACAAGGATAGCTAAAAATTTGAAGCTATTGGCCACTATGCCTGGCACCGAAGAGAACTTCCTTTTAGCTAGATGTGCATGTATGATCAGGAGCTATGCCGCCACTTAGCGCACAACACAATCAATGGATGAAGTGGAAGGCCCATTGATCCATGCTGTACGATGCAGTGTACAAAAGCAAAATGGAAATGGCGGTTGCACCATTGAATGAAGAGAGATGACCCAAAGCCCCTGTATATCTGTATATGTTCTTATTTAAGAAAAATAAGGAGTACATCAAGCTCATAACATAGTTCATATTCAATTTAGGTCCATGTGGATTAATATCAGCAGCATGCCCACAATTGGTTTTTTTAAATCTTTTTGTGAACTCTTCCTGGGATAGATCAACACATTTTCTCTTAGAGTTGCACATGAGGAATCAATCACATAACTAATTATGATATCATCAGGATCAAGGTCATGTGCATCTCATTTTGGTATTCAGGACCAAAGGTCACATGATATGACTTCTCGTGAGGTCACTGAGGTCACATGGTGTATGTTGTCACTTCTGCTACCCTTGGCATTTAAATGAATCAACATCTATGCTTTCAAGTCATGTCTTGTTGCATGGTACAGAGAACTAAATAAAAATACATTAAAAAAAATCACAAACCGATGTAAATGATCAAATAAAAATGCTGTTGTATGTTGTTAAAAAGGCTGGCATGCATGTATTTATTTAATTGTATATAGCGCTGCTTCAAGAAGACACTTTAGGCGCCAGTGTGGTAGCAGATAGTCAGTCCCTCTTATCAGTTCACATTGCTACGTGCCTTTATTTTCTACACTCATAGATTTATTTTATTTTATACACATCATGCAATGTATGCCTTTTGAATGCACTAGGGTAAAAGGGAATGCTTACTGACATTATACGTCCATAACTGGCAAAGGAATACCTTTCATGCACAGATACATAAAACAAACATTAACTCCACTGCCAGAAATGATTAATGCAGAACAACGTGTAATCTGCAGAACAAACAGGACAGTAACACAATTACGGCTGTGCGTGTAGCCAGACTTTCAGTTCTTAAAATGTGAGAGGCTGTTAATTATCATGTTTTCTTTTCAACATGTGTTTCCACTCTACTACTTGGCACCTAGTAATAAGGCCTTATTAGCATGGCAGGGTTATTAAAGTGCACACATCACCTTGTGAACTGCAGGGCAATAAATAGATGATATTAACTGAAGGGCATAGTTATCACCACCTCTGGAGAGCCGTGGTACCAATGTGGTTATTAAGTGGAAATAGTAAAGCCATGTGGGAGAGGATAGTGCAGAGGGCGTTCACTATTGGAATGTCGAACCATTACTAGTGTGTAGGGGTAACGCATTGGAACTGACGGGCATGGACACCACATTTAAACCCCACTTGTGAACAAATAAATTGAAAAATAAATAAGACTTACAATGGGCAAAATTGAAATAAAACGTGACCATTGAGGTGGGCGAGATTTAATGTAAATCATTGGTAACACAGCAGCAGTGTTTACACTTTTCAATGCACTTTTGTGAAACTAAATATGTTACAAAAGCACCTGAAGGAAAAAAACGCCCCTCGCTTGCGTTTGATTGGAGTCACAGAACTATCCATTGCACTTTTTAATACAATTCTATTTGATAAAAATACTCGTGTTATTTCTTCAGGCTCTTCTCTGGGTATTTACACAAAGAACAGTATTTTACGACGAGCGTGGGGATTCCCTCAGCTCACAAGTACGGGCACCTTGGGATCCTCCCAGATCTCCCACAGTTGAGAAGGCAGAGTGTCTGTCATAGGCCCTAGTGCAAGGAACAACATTCCATCCCCCACTATAGTTTAAATTGTACAATACACACGTAGTCAGGGTTCAGTGGGCCCTTCAGGCCTCTGAGGTCCGGTGCCACTGCACTTGATGCACCAATGGAAGCTATGTTCCCCTGATCTGCTCGCTCCAACTCAGCCCATAGCACCTATTACATCCTTCCTTTGGTAATCTCTGCCTTTGCTTTTCATCTGTTTTACACCTACCTCCTTTGTACATACCCTTTTCTAATAATAAACTTACACTTCAACTTTACAGTGCAAAAAAAAGTCTCTTTTACCCTTGTACCCCTTATCTCCCAATTTCATTCACTAACCTACCGCTCCATATCCCCCCTTCTACCCACTCTACTCGAGGAACCCAACAGGTCAGTTCCAATGAATTACCTCTCCCATGCTGTAATTACAGTGACAATGCCAGAGTGCCCTGTTCCATTTGCTGTGCATTTCCCTTGTACTTTTCCCTATTCCTGATTACATGCATTTTGCCATGTTCAATTATGTACATGATCTGACGCGCTTGGGGCCTGTACCGCGCTAAATATAACGTATTAAATAAATAAATACGAGTGCATCATTTTTCATGCAAAAACATACATAACATACGTTGTTTTCACTTGAGGAGCTCAATATGCATGGATATCCATTTATTCTTTTCCTTTTAATTTGATCAACATTTGCTTTTATAATCCAAAAAACGCTTGAAGCGTCCATTTAGGAGTCGGTATCCTGAAACTAGCAAAAGGAAGAAGGAGAAGAGCTGCTCCAGAACTGGAAGTAACAGGAAAGGTTTTTTTTTTATTGAAACTTTTTATAAAGCACACATTTGACTGAGACGGTCTTTGGTTGACAGTTCAACTTTAGAACTAGACGACTGAAATCCAGTCGATTAACAAGAGGTCATATCCTATAGTACTGAGTAGAGACAAACATTATGGTTTAGTCAGTACAAGCCGTATTAACGAGAGGGTATTTTAATGAACATGGACAAGTTAAGGTGTAAAGTGTACATGATCTGGACGCAATTGTAGTAGTTGGATACAAGTGATTTTGTACATAGACAAGTTACAAATATATTATTTACATGTTCAGGGAGTGGCAGTTATATATACAAGTGAGTTTTTACAAATATATAATTTAGATGTAGTACATACAAGTATATGAGGAAACAGAGCAGCTCTTAAATCACAGGTACCATAAGCAAAGAGGTAATTAAGAGAAATGAAGGTAGAGGTAAGAAGAGCAAATTAGAGTGCAGTGAACATGAGGAGCGTACAGTCTTGTCGACAGGCAGAACATGAGAAGCCCCCCATAACCAAACCTTGATGTTTCCCTCAGTCCCCAACGCCCACCCAATACACCTTCCTTTCAGCAGTAATGCCAATTTTATTCTGCACGTAAATAGGTAGGAGGAGGACATTTTTTTTCTATCCCTCAAGAAATTATTGCAGTATTGGCACTTAAATAAACATATTTAAAAGGAAAAAAAATAATAGAATGAATAATTCCAACATAATGCAGCGGTTATTACCGAGCAGTGTTTCGTTAAGATAAACTGAATATAGCCATTTTAGATGCCTGTGTTCTTTTTTCCATTTTTAAAATACACTTTCGTTTCAAAGTGTTGGTCCTGGTTTTTGTGAACACTGTGCACAAAAATTACACGTTTCGCTCACAAACAATAGAATGATAAAAATCAGAGTTGTCCACAAAATAATGTTTTCTTTGTGGATTGGAGAACGATTTCAGACAATTAAAGAACATAGTGGGAGCTACTCATTAAAGAATTGCGCCGCTGAACCGCCAAACACAGAATAAATAATGTGCCCAAATGTGTTTTCGCAGCAAGATATGAATCAAGGCTACGGGGCCAACTTGTGCCAGAACTGTGTCTCGCAGGGGAGTGGATTTACTACATGAAAGAACGAGAATGGCCCCGCCAATTGTAATACTCTGAACAATTACAAGTAACAACGGCTGTGTGTAAATGGAAAAATGAGTTGGTGCAAATGTTCAAAGAATTGTTGTTGATTTAAACAAAACAATTGTTCAACGAAAGATAGGGGCTGTTTGACATGCACTGCGGCCCAAAGGCCAGGCAAGTTTTTGCCAATTTACACTGACTGACCAGTGCAAACTTACATTTGGATTGACTGATCAAGTTAGAAACTGTATTTTAATCAACTGAAATAAACTTTAGATCGCTGCAAATGATGGTGCAATGTTACTCTGTCATAGCTGTATTGCATTCACTTCAGCACCAGAGTGCACCTTCAAATGTTCATACAGGGTCTGGATTACAGAGATTCCATTTCTAGATTACAAAGATTTCTCGAAAGCCAGTGAAATTTTGCACTGACTGAATCAAACATTTAGACTGAAAGATAGGTGTAAAGTATCTGTCTGCTCTGGATGAATCTGTGCAAATGTCATTTTACACTGGTTAGGTGGTCAAATATGAAAGGCAAATTGCACCACTGAAATCTATGTAATCTGGAAATGGTGCAAAACCCTTTCAGCACCTGTGCAATTTATACAATTTGCTTCAATGGCTTTTATTAACCTTAATGATAGATTTTTCCGTGTTCTACATGAACAACAGTGCATTTTTGATTATGCAAATTACATTTTCGTCGGAAGGACTCTTTTGACAAGTCCTGTTTGGGTCACTGTCGCTGATATACTTCTAAGTAGCAGAAGCCTGTGACAAGTTCTTTAGCAAAAAAATATTCTAGAATAATATTCTATAATAGTCATCTGGGCCACAGAGGTCCCAGTTATATGTGCTTTTTTGCACTTTAACTGTTTCACCTCAATACATTCTTATATGACCGCATTTGTACGTACACATATATTTTGTAAAACCAGTGATCTGTAGAATATCACACAGCTTATATCCTTTTTTTCCTAGGTAATTAAAATTCACGTATACGTTTTCAGAATGAAACAAAGAAATACAGGAAAAGAATACCAGGAAAGGAATCACAGCTTTGGGTTCCCAGGCATGTTTCCACATACCTCTTCTGGTACCAGTATAACTCTCGAAAAACTAGATTCTAACTTACAGTTCATTCTGATCAATTCACAAATAAAATATTTTCTTAAAATGGTGATTTATTTTTAGAATACATTTACATCTTTTGTGGGGGGGTCATAAAAATCTCATGAGGTACTCCTGCAGTTCTCCAGCAGCTAAAGATCTGAAAGAAGACTCCTCTTTCTCTGTATTTGTCATGGCGATGGAGCCCCAGACAGTCAGTCAGTGTAACTGAGCATGGCAGATAAGTGTATTTGCATATGTAACTATTTTCTTGACAGAGAACTACTATTTTCTTTGGAGAAATCCACTCTACACCCCCTTGACATTACTTTTTCCCTCCCCACACAAAAAACATAATATGGTTGATGTAGTGCTTCAAATCACACTTCTACAGTTTTTAAGCATTGTAATTAAATGTTATCATTCACCAATTAATGGTATTCAATTTACGGACCTTGGAGTAAAATGCTAAACTTTGTCGGGCTTCCCTGAGTTTAAACTCGTGGCCTACTGATCAATAATTATTAGGTCTTCTTCAGACAGCTTCTTGCGGTCTGTTGTACAAGACCTATTATGGAAACTACCAATTCTTACAGTGAACTTTGTGTCTGGTTATTGCTTACCATGGGTTGGTTTTATTGTCAACTTTGATTTCTTGCTTCTTATTTGAGGGATTTCCTTTCTCTTCTTGTGTCTGCCCCTAACCAGGGAGCACAGCTTGTTTACCAACGTTTTGACTGCTGACCTGTACCATTCCACTGCTTACAGTCAGGGAACTACGATGTACTTTTTCTTTCAGCACTCCATGTTAATGCATGCATTTTCTTGTTCTCTCCCTTGTATGAAGTTTCCCCACTAAAATCCCAAACCTCAGTGCTATCCTTATGCTCCCACTCTCCTTTCACTCCCAGTTTGTCTGCTGATTCTCTCACTCTTCGCCAACCCACACCCCACAATTTCTGTGTTGTTCCATCTTGCCTTGCCTGGTTGTCTGTTGCTTCTTCCACCATTCCCACTCGGGTGTCCCACTTTTTTAAAAGTGATTTAATTTTCCGCCAACCCAGCTCATCATGCTGCTGCTGCCATTCACTCCATGCCCTCTGTCTCATTTAAAATAAAATAAAAACAAAACTGCAGTTTGGAGCCAGGCTACTCCGTTCTTGAATAAATGTGCTTTGGTGCACTTTTATAACTTTTGTTTATTTACCATTCCAGATGTGCATCTGCAATCTTAGACTGGTAAATAAAAATTAAAAAACATGTTTATCACCTCATGATGTGCTCCTATGCGTGGTGATGAATGTATGCACAGGTTTGACGACAATGAGGTCGCTGTAGCATCATGACAGATATATGCACATGTGTGATGAAGCATGCATGAGTATGTGTCACTGCACATTTTTAAAACTAATGCTATTCAGCATTGACAGTAATCATGGTTTGTTTTTGCCAATGCTGAACGTCATGGACAAAAGCAGAAAACCCTGCCAAAGCCAACCACACTGGATTTGTAAACCCTATGAGGAGCCTTATTGCCATTGCCAATTATTGTTTCTGGAGACAAATCTTCAGTTCACTGAGCTATCCCTCCAAATTATGCATACATCCTTAAAACCTTTAATAGTAACCTTGCAGTTGTTTTCGGGCTAGGAATGATTTAGCACTTGATCGACATATTGGAATCCCTTGACTTTGTTGGAACTAGGCATTAACCATCATATGAAAGCTGAATTCCTTTTTTTCTCACTGACTTCAAACAGTGCATGCCAATGCTCCTATTTTCATCGGTTATGTTATGTTATGTTATTATATTTTTATAAAGCGCCTTATCACCCCGAGGTATCTAAAGAATCTCAGCTTTAAATGATGACATTGTTAAACTTTGTAGGAAAAATATCACCAGCTCCTCTTATTTCACACACATCCTAAAAGTTATTTATTACTGAAAGTCCCTAAACAAACTCAAATTCAATCCTTGCAAATCAGAGACCATAATCACAGGGGCCACTCAATCACACTACGTTATGAATTACAGCAGTTCTGTCAACCAACATATTTCTGCAAAGAAAAACATGTTGAACACTGTTTTTTGTGGCACCTCAGGTCAGAGTAGTTATCAAGGCCAGGTACTATCATTCCATTAGAGGAGTGTGTAATAAAGGCGGTTGTTCTATGCAAGAGAACCATCACTGTGTTGGCCAATTAAGGCAGAGTTTTACCCTGGTCCAAAACTTTCATAACTTAGAAGCCTGCCTCTTCATAAATCTTGGAAATGAGGGATCATACCTCACCTAGTTGAATCGACTACAGTGACTGCCTGAGAAAATGGTTCCAAGTCAAGGCTTTGTGCAGTGTACTAAAGGTTGAATAACTAAAGCATATTTCACTTCCTGATCTCAAACATTTTCCTGATCCACGCTCTTGAACAACCTGAACGTCATAAATACCTATATGGATGGACAGGCTGTATTGGTACAGGCTGCAAACCACTGTAACTTTCTCTTTTTGGGACTAAGGTGGTATAGTGAAAGAGCACTGCAGCTTCACCATAGTACTGAAATCCTGACTCTTCTGCCTTTGCTTATTACAGTGCAATGTTCAGAGTAGCGCCAACTCAATGACATTTAACTCTTTCGAGGCTGATGACGAGCTGGGCTCGTCATGGTGCACACCGGTCGTGCGCTGATGACGAGCCCAGCTCGTCATGAGCCCCACCCTCGGGGGAAGCGCTGGCGCTCCCCCCGAGGGTCTTCGATCTCGGTTGCAAGTTCGGGGATGACAGCGGAAGAGTTCCACTGCCCCCCCGCCCCTCCCCATGGGAATCCCTGATGACGTCAGCGCGCACAGCGTGCGCTGATATCATCAGGGATTCCCAGGCATTGACATTGTCAAAACCACCAGCTTTTGCAAGAGGGGTTACCTGGGTTTTTGGCCCCGTGCTAGACGGCCATCTAGGGAAACCTACCAAACCCACACATTTCTGAAAAGTAGACACCCGGGGGCTTCCAAGGAGGTATGGCTTGCGTGGATCCACCAACGTTTCTTTACCCAGAATCCCTTGCAAACCTCAATTTTAGCTGAAAAAATCAGTTTTTCACACTTTTTTGTGTGGGAAAGCGTGGCATCACTGGGCTCACACAAATTTAAAATGATACCTCACTTGTGTGGGTGGGCCAAAGGCCTGTGACTAAGGTGAGGTGCTTAATTTGTCAATCCTAAATACTACAATTTTAAAAAATTCATTTTTAGCCTGTTCTGCTTTGGGGCACCCACACAAGTGAGGTATCATTTTACTCGGGAGAACAAGGGGAACGCTGGGTGGTAGCACATTTTTGCCGGCATGGACATCCCATGCAAAAAAGTTTGGAAAAGTGATTTACCTACTTTTAAGGTTTGTAAGGAATTCTGGGTAGGAAGACATTGGGGGACTCATGCATGCCATACCTCCCTGGACTCCCCCGGGTGTCTAGTTTTCAGAACTGATTGCGTTCGGTAGTTTCCAAATATGGCCGCCGAGCCCCGGGCCAAAAACTCGGGTTGCTCCCTACCCCCCAAAAACAAGGTAGTTTTGCAATAGGTTATTTTAAATTCTCCACCGTACGATTTGGATCTTTTTGTGTTGCAGCCACTATGCCTACCCCACACAAGTGAGGTACCAATTTTATCGGGAGACCCGGGGGAACGCTGGGTGGGTGGAAATTTGTTGATCCACGCAAATTCCAGTACTTTCCACCACATAAATGTGAGGGAAATGCATTTTTTGTCAATTTTTTAGCTTTGCAAGGGATTATGGGTAACAGAACCTGGTGGAAGGCAGTCGAGTCACCCCATCCTGAATTCCCCTGGGTGTCTAGTTTTCAAAAATGTAGAGGTTTGCTAGATTTCCCTAGGTGCCGGCAGAACTAGGGTTCAAAAACAAAAGGTAGGCTCTTTGCCAAAAAAGGGCACAATTTCACTGCGAAATTGAGGTGCGACCACGTTGCGTTTTGCTCTGTTTCCTGTCGCAGGCACTAGGCAGACCCAGGCACGTGAGGTACCATTTTTTTCAAGAGACCCGGGGGAACGCTGGGTGGGTGGAAATTTGTTGATCCACGCAGATTCCAGAACTTTCCATCACATAAATGTGAGGAAAATGCGTTTTTTTTTTATCAATTTCTAAGGTTTGCAAGGGATTCTGGGTAACAGAACCTGGTGGTAGGCAGTCAAGTCACCCCATCCTGAATTTCCCTGGGTGTCTAGTTTTCAAAAATTTATAGGTTTGATAGGTTTCCTTAGGTGCCGGCAGAGCTAGGGTTCAAAAACAAAAGGTAGTCTCTTTGCCAAAAAAGGGCACGATTTCACTGCGAAATTGAGGTGTGACCACGTTGCGTTTTGCGCTGTTTCCTGTCGCAGCCACTAGGCAGACCCAGGCAAGTGAGGTACCATTTTTTTCGGGATACCCGGGGGAACGCTGGGTGGGTGGAACTTTGTTGATCCACGCAGTTTCCAGAACTTTCCACCACAGCAATGTGAGGGAAATGCGTTTTTTTTGTCAATGTTTTAGCTTTGCAAGGGATTCTGGGTAACAGAACCTGGTGGTAGGCAGTCGAGTCACCCCATCATGAATTCCCCTGGGTGTCTAGTTTTCATAAATGTATAGGTTTGCTAGGTTTCCCTAGGTGCCGGCAGAGCTAGGGTTCAAAAACAAAAGGTAGGCTTTTTGCCAAAAAAGTGCACGATTTCACAGCGAAATTGAGGTGCCATCATGTTGCGTTTTGCGCTGTTTCCTGTCGCAGCCACTAGGCAGACCCAGGCAAGTGAGGTACCATTTTTTTCGGGAGACCCGGGGGAACACTGGGAGGGTGGAAATTTGTTGATCCACGCAGATTCCAGAACTTTCCACCACAGAAATGTGAGGGAAATGCATTTTGTTTGACAATTTCTTAGCTTTGCAAGGGATTCTGGGTAACAGAACCTGGTAGTGGGCAGTCGAGTCACCCCATCCTGAATTCCCCTGGGTGTCTAGTTTTCAAGAATGTATAGGTTTGCTAGGTTTCCCTAGGTGCCGGCAGAGCTAGGGTTCAAAAACAAAAGGTAGGCTCTTTGCCAAAAAAGGGCACGATTTCACTGCGAAATTGAGTTGCGACCACGTTGCGTTTTGCTCTGTTTCCTGTCGCAGGCACTAGGCAGACCCAGGCACGTGAGGTACCATTTTTTTCAAGAGACCCGGGGGAACGCTGGGTGGGTGAAAATTTGTTAATCCACGCAGATTCCAGAACTTTCCATCACATAAATGTGAGGAAAATGCGTTTTTTTTGTCAATTTCTAAGGTTTGCAAGGGATTCTGGGTAACAGAACCTGGTGGTAGGCTGTCAAGTCACCCCATCCTGAATTTCCCTGGGTGTCTAGTTTTAAAAAATGTATAGGTTTGATAGGTTTCCTTAGGTGTCGGCAGAGCTAGGGTTCAAAAACAAAAGGTAGTCTCTTTGCCAAAAAAGGGCACGATTTCACTGCGAAATTGAGGTGCGACCACGTTGCGTTTTGCGCTGTTTCCTGTCGCAGCCACTAGGAAGACCCAGGCAGGTGAGGTACCATTTTTTTCGGGATACCCGGGGGAACGCTGGGTGGGTGGAAATTTGTTGATCCACGCAGTTTCCAGAACTTTCCACCACAGCAATGTGAGGGAAATGCGTTTTTTTTGTCAATGTTTTAGCTTTGCAAGGGATTCTGGGTACCAGAACCTGGTGGTAGGCAGTCGAGTCACCCCATCATGAATTCCCCTGGGTGTCTAGTTTTCATAAATGTATAGGTTTGCTAGGTTTCCCTAGGTGCCGGCAGAGCTAGGGTTCAAAAACAAAAGGTAGGCTTTTTGCCAAAAAAGTGCACGATTTCACAGCGAAATTGAGGTGCGACCATGTTGCGTTTTGCGCTGTTTCCTGTCGCAGCCACTAGGCAGACCCAGGCAAGTGAGGTACCATTTTTTTCGGGAGACCCGGGGGAACACTGGGAGGGTGGAAATTTGTGGATCCACGCAGATTCCAGAACTTTCCACCACAGAAATGTGAGGGAAATGCGTTTTGTTTGACAATTTCTTAGCTTTGCAAGGGATTCTGGGTAACAGAACCTGGTAGTGGGCAGTCGAGTCACCCCATCCTGAATTCGCCTGGGTGTCTAGTTTTCAAAAATGTATAGGTTTGCTAGGTTTCCCTAGGTGCCGGCAGAGCTAGGGTTCAAAAACAAAAGGTAGGCTTTTTGCCAAAAAAGTGCACGATTTCACAGCGAAATTGAGGTGCGACCATGTTGCGTTTTGCGCTGTTTCCTGTCGCAGGCACTAGGCAGACCCAGGCACGTGAAGTACCATTTTTTTCGGGAGACCCGGGGGAACGCTGGGTGGGTGGAAATTTGTTGATCCACGCAGTTTCCAGAACTTTCCACCACAGCAATGTGAGGGAAATGCGTTTTTTTTGTCAATGTTTTAGCTTTGCAAGGGATTCTGGGTAACAGAACCTGGTGGTAGGCAGTCGAGTCACCCCATCATGAATTCCCCTGGGTGTCTAGTTTTCATAAATGTATAGGTTTGCTAGGTTTCCCTAGGTGCCGGCAGAGCTAGGGTTCAAAAACAAAAGGTAGGCTTTTTGCCAAAAAAGTGCACGATTTCACAGCGAAATTGAGGTGCGACCATGTTGCGTTTTGCGCTGTTTCCTGTCGCAGGCACTAGGCAGACCCAGGCACGTGAAGTACCATTTTTTTCGGGAGACCCGGGGGAACGCTGGGTGGGTGGAAATTTGTTGATCCACGCAAATTCCAGAACTTCCCACCACATAAATGTGAGGGAAATGCATTTTTTTGTCAATTATTTAGCTTTGCAAGGGATTCTGGGTAACAGAACCTGGTGGAA
This sequence comes from Lissotriton helveticus, assembly GCF_964261635.1. Classification (NCBI taxonomy): domain Eukaryota; kingdom Metazoa; phylum Chordata; class Amphibia; order Caudata; family Salamandridae; genus Lissotriton; species Lissotriton helveticus. The sequence continues at coordinate 1,026,257,252 of NC_136071.1, forward strand.
GGCAGTCGAGTCACCCCATCCTGAATTCGCCTGGGTGTCTAGTTTTCAAAAATGTATAGGTTTGCTAGGTTTCCCTAGGTGCCGGCAGAGCTAGGGTTCAAAAACAAAAGGTAGGCTCTTTGCCAAAAAAGGGCACAATTTCACTGCGAAATTGAGGTGCGACCACGTTGCGTTTTGCTCTGTTTCCCGTCGCAGGCACTAGGCAGACCCAGGCACGTGAGGTACCATTTTTTTCGGGAGACCCGGGGGAACGCTGGGTGGGTGGAAATTTGTTGATCCACGCAGATTCCAGAACTTTCCACCACAGAAATGTGAGGGAAATGCGTTTTGTTTGACAATTTCTTAGCTTTGCAAGGGATTCTGGGTAACAGAACCTGGTAGTGGGCAGTCGAGTCACCCCATCCTGAATTCGCCTGGGTGTCTAGTTTTCAAAAATGTATAGGTTTGCTAGGTTTCCCTAGGTGCCGGCAGAGCTAGGGTTCAAAAACAAAAGGTAGGCTTTTTGCCAAAAAAGTGCACGATTTCACAGCGAAATTGAGGTGCGACCATGTTGCGTTTTGCGCTGTTTCCTGTCGCAGGCACTAGGCAGACCCAGGCACGTGAAGTACCATTTTTTTCGGGAGACCCGGGGGAACGCTGGGTGGGTGGAAATTTGTTGATCCGCGCAGATTCCAGAACTTTCCACCACATTAATGTGAGGAAAATGCGTTTTTTTTTGTCAATTTATAAGCTTTGCAAGGGATTCTGGGTAACAGAACCTGGTGGTAGGCAGTCGAGTCACGCCTTCATGAATTCCCCTGGGTGTCTAGTTTTCAAAAATGTATAGGTTTGCTAGGTTTCCCTCGGTGCCGGCAGAGCTAGGGTTCAAAAACAAAAGGTAGGCTCTTTGCCAAAAAAGGGCACAATTTCACTGCGAAATTGAGGTGCGACCATGTTGTGTTTTGCACTGTTTCCTGTCGCAGCCACTAGGCAGACCCAGGCAAGTGAGGTACCATTTTTTTCGGGATACCCGGGGGAACACTGGGTGGGTGGAAATTTGTTGATCCATGCAGATTCCAGAACTTTCCACCACAGAAATGTGAGGGAAATGCGGTTTTTTTGACAATTTCTTAGCTTTGCAAGCGATTCTGGGTAACAGAACCTGGTGGTGGGCAGTCGAGTCACCCCATCCTAAATTCCCCTGGGTGTCTAGTTTTAAAAAATGTATAGGTTTGCTAGGTTTCCCTAGTTGCCGGCAGAGCTAGAGTTCAAAAACAAAAGGTAGGCTCTTTGCCAAAAAAGGGCACCATTTCACTGCGAAATTGAGGTGCGACCACGTTGCGGTTTGCGCTGTTTCCTGTCGCAGCCACTAGGCAGACCCAGGCAAGTGAGGTACCATTTTTTTTCGGGAGACCTGGGGGAACGCTGGGTGGTTGGAAATTTGTTGATCCACGCAGATTCCAGAACTTTGCAACATAGAAATGTGAGGAAAATGCATTTTTTTGTCAATTTTTTAACTTTGCAAGGAATTCTGGGTAACAGAACCAGGTGGGAGGCAGTCGAGTCACCCCATCCTGAATTCCGCTGGGTGTCTAGTTTTCAAAAATGTATAGGTTTGCTAGGTTTCCCTAGGTGCCACGCAGATTCCAGAACTTTACACCACAGAAATGTCAGGAAAATGCTTTTTTTGGGTAAATTTTTTGGCGTTGCAAGGGATTCTGGGTAACAGAACCTGGTGGTAGGCAGTCGAGGCACCCCATCCTGAATTCCCCTGGGTGTCTAGTTTTCACAAATGTATAGGTTTGCTAGGTTTCCCTAGGTGCCGGCAGAGCTAGGGTTCAAAAACAAAAGGTAGGCTCTTTGCCAAAAAAAGGGCACGATTTCACTGAGAAATTGAGGTGCAAACATGTTACGTTTTGCGCTGTTTCCCGTCGCAGGCACTAGGCAGACCCAGGCAAGTGAGGTACCATTTTTTTCGGGAGACCTGGGGGAACGCTGGGTTGTTGGAAATTTGTTGATCCACGCAGATTCCAGAACTTTGCAACATAGAAATGTGAGGAAAATGCGTTTTGGTTGTCAATTGTTTAACTTTGCAAGGAATTCTGGGTACCAGAACCAGGTGGGAGGCAGTCGAGTCACCCCATCCTGACTTCCCCAGGGTGTCTACTTTTCAAAAATGTATAGGTTTGCTAGGTTTCCCTAGGTGCCGGCAGAGCTAGGGTGCAAAAACTACAGCTAGGCACTTTGCCATAAAAGGGTCCATTTTTAACTGCAAAATTGAGGTGTGACCACGTTGCATTTTGCGCCGTTTCCTGTCGCAGGCACAAGGCCGACCCACACAAGTGAGGTACCATTTTTATCGGGAGACTTAGGGTAATTCAGATTTGTAAATCATCTGTTATTACCAATTGAGTTTTCATGCATTTCTCCCTTCCAAATGAAAGACATTGTGTAAAAAAAAAAACTTTTTCAAAAATGACCAATAATTCTCATGCTAGTATGAGTATTCCCAATTTTGAAAATGTGTAAATATATACTGTTTCTAAACTCTATAATTTGTACCCAATTCAGAAATACATAGGTGTCTTTCATACAGATTTTTCCATGTATACATTTTCCAAGAATAAGTGCTCTATACCCAATAAATAATAAAATACCATTGCAAGTTGCTGCTCAGTTTTTGGATCTGGGTTCGTCAGGTTCTTGGTGAAAATACAAGTCCTATATATCCCCACAACCAGAAAGGTCTAACGGATGTAACGGTATATTGCTTTCCAAGAACTGTCAAAATTACAAGAAGTTATAGGTGAAAACGTTGAGACAAACGGCTATTTTTTTCAACACATTTTCGATTATTCCAATATTTAACTTTTAGTTTCTATAAAGAAACCTTCATGGATTTAGACAAATTTCCCCTTTCTGAATTCAGAATTGTGTCTACTTTTCGAAAATTTATAGCTTTCCAGGATCCATTATTGCTTTCAAACTCATTTCTACCATTAACTGGAAGGAGGTTGAAAGCACTAAAAATAGCAAAAACATGCTATGTCCCAGAAAAATGCCAAAACTGTGTCAAAAATGTTGGTTCTCTGACAATAGACTGTCATTCCCTAAAAGCTGAGAAAATGGAGATTTCAGCCCCACAAACTATTTTTTGATAACATTTGCAGGGAAAAACCCAGAGGCTTTCATTTGCAGCCCGTTTTTCTGAAAAAATTTCACTGTATTTTGGTTAATTTCTGGGACCCCTCCAAGGGAATCCACAAACCCTGGGTATCTTTAGAATCCACATGATGTTGGAAGAAAAGGACGCAAATTTGGCGTGGATACCTTATGTGGTCAAAAGGTTACAGGGGCCTAAGCGTGCACTACCCAAAATCGCCAAAAAAAGGCTTAGCACAGGAGGGGAAAAGGCCTAGCAGCAAAGGGGTTAATTAACAGCACATGTATATACTGCACTTACGAAATTCCCATAAAATAACAGTATACAAATAACAATCTTTGAGGCAAGTAAAAGTTGCGAGTATTGTCTTACAGTGGTGACTTGAATTTAAATATCAATTAAAGCTCAATTTCGATTGAGGGTTTGAATAAGATATAGCTACTTTCATTGTGTGAACACCCACCAGGGAAATGTGAGCAAAGAATTTCTCACAAACATGTGGCAAAACCATACCCTCATCCGTGTGTATTTTTTTATGTTAGTTGTTAGGCAGATGGTTCTAGCGTATATGGTAAAGGTTTTCAGCTGCATCTATATTCTATGGGTATAAAACCAAAATGACTTTACTGTATACGATCAGTAAGGACAGGTGAGAAGGTACTGTCATGGTGGTACAATTTGTGGTACATTAATGGCATTATTGAAAGGTTATCTACCATATTACACAATATTTTTGTTTAAAAGAAAACACCCCTGAAGAAAGATCTTAACACCTTGGGTGCTCATGACGAGCTCTTCATGAGGCACGGTGGTGCTGTGCTCATGACGAGCTGAGCTCGTCATGACCGCCGCAGCGCTCCCACGCGGGAATAATTCCCCTGCTGTGCTGAGCGTTCTATAGGAACGGGCATCGTGCAGCGTGACTAGCTGAGCACCGAGGGGGAATTAGCCCCGCGCCAAAGGGGTTAAAGCCAGAGCCTTATAGCTCATACTTCCCTTATTTAAGATGTGCGAAAGAGAAGCAACCCAGTTCCAGTATTTGAAAAGCATAAAATGTGACAGGAAGGATGAGAGGCTAAATCCGCTCGCAGTTTAAAAGGCATGTACTTGAAGTGGACACTAGATAGTTTTCTAGGGAAATAATATTTAAACAACTGTATTGTGGATGATGGTCTCACCTGCCGGCTTTTATAATAACCCGTATTTAAAAAAAGTCAGCAGAGGGTCTCTATATCTAAGCTACATCACAAAAGGGGTAGGATTTGGCTAATCTTTCAGCAAGGAAATGCTCTTCAGCATGAGAAATGAGGCAGAAATTGGATTAGAGCCAATTTGTTCCCTAAGATGTTACGGCCTGTGTCCCAACTTATCTCAGACTTTGGGTTACTACTAAAGTAAAGACATTCAATTGATTTAATTTTAGACAATGCATTTCTTAAAGCGCATTTGTCTCAAGAAAGGGGAACAGATTGCGCTTAACTTGCATTCACTGATAAAGGTGAGGCTGCGCTGTTGAGTCATCTGGACCTCACTGTTACACTTGTCAACCCTGATAACAATGCATGTGAGTTGTCTCTCAGGTGGCTATGGTGTCATAGTCAGAAAAACAGTGTTTTATCCTCCCAATTGAGAGACTACTGATGTGAAACATCCCACATACGAGTGCAACATTTTACAACTATGCTAGAGACAAGCAACTCAGTTTAAAAATCTTGGAGTCTGATGGGACAGACAAACTTTAGAGACATTCAGGAGTTGGGCTGATTCAAAGTAAAGGTAAATGTGTTCTTTGATTCCAGTCCAAATTAAATACGTTGAAAAATATATATTATCAAATAGTTATACATGGTTGTATCACAGCAATCTTCCCTAATCTGTAGGAGACACTCTGAACTTGTAATTCTTCATAGAAAACGAAATCGGCAATTTCACAAGGACCTCGCAGTTCTGAATTGTGAGGTGTTTTTGATTTTCTGATGCTCCTGTGGATTATCTTGCAGGACCAAATTCTGGTGCAAAAGTGGATTATGGGTATACCTTCTTTTCTCTCTAAATATGTTGTCCCAAAAAACTAAAATAGACATAAAATATGGCTAGAAGTAGTATAAAGAGATCATCCAAATCAAAATGGTGCAAGCGTGCCTGCATTGGCGATAGGCTGCCAAAAGGGTGCCGGCACAAGGGTAAGGACAGGAATGCACCGCTTTGCCGTAAATACAGCACATTCCTGCCCATTCGCTGTCACGCAGCGCAAAAAGGAGACTTGTTGCACTGCACTGCGTGACTGACTTTCCAATAAATGGGCCCCAAAATCAACTTTAAACTCCTAACCTCTTCACACAATGTAATGTGTGTAAACTGACAATGGGTACATAAAATAGACTTTCTATAATATCTTGCAAGACAATTATTCTGCAAGAAGAAAGACATCCAAGCTGGTACCTGCTTAACTGGCAACAGTACCCCAAATTATTAAAAATAAAACTTGTACCAGAATCCAACCCATTAGGCATCATCTGGCTTTTAAGGAAAAAAAAAAAGATATGGCTTGTCTGAATTCTTCCCCCACCAACACTTGTGTTTGGACGCTCTCTGCTATTTGACCACTCTAGAAATGTGGAATGGAATTGAATGGATTTGTGATGTTCCTCTGGAGACATCGGTGACATCATTCATACCTGTTTCTTTGTCTATTCATCTTAAGCAGCATCCATCTTTCCCTATGCAAATCTTTTATTATTAATATCAAGGCAGTATTCTCACTACTGCAGACAATTTTTACAAAAACGTCGTCCAATCCAATCTGCCCAAGTTAGTATGTGGAACTAGGGAACTGTTTGATTTATTATCCATAATATTAACAACATGTTGGAAATGTAGACTATTACCTCGCCAACGTCGTAGATCCATAAATGACCATCAGAATCTCCCACAGCAACTTCTTTACCACTGTGAGACCACCGGACCCGGTTCAGAGCAGATGCTCCTTCTACAATCACACTTGCCGTTGGAACCTAATGTCAAAGTAATGGAATTGATACACATTAGAAAATGTATGACACTTGAGCGGATTCAAAAATATGCAATATGCTACAATGTAAGGCATGTAGCCTGGCCTGTCAGTCATGTACAGCTAAGTGCCAAGATTTCTCTCTCTTCTGTAAAGCTGAATTTTCTTATTAAAATGAATAGGTGTGTGTGTGTGTGTTTGTGTGTATATGTATATATATAGTACATTTACAATTATTTAAGTATTTTTCATGAAATACAATTATGCAGAGATACAAAATACTAGTTTTCCCCACTACAAGGAACGTTGCTCTCTTGCGGATACATGTGAGTATGCCATATTACCACAAATGATTCCCATATTTATTTGTACATAAACACTGCCCAAGGTAGTGGAAAAATCACAGTGCATCACATCCACCACACTAACAGGTTACTGAATTTTACATATTATCTAATCTCCCTTCAATTATGAATTTACCGGATTGATTTACTATAACAAAAAATTGAATCTCTGAAAATATGCATGCACAAGTATAATTCCCCCCACACTTTACATGAGCACGACTGCATTTCATCAATATTGTGTGCACAGGAGAAATCTACAGAAATAATGGAAGTGGAACCTGGTTGACAGCCTTTCGATCTAAGTACAGTCAATTCAGCAACTGTCTCCTTACAAACCCTATAGGTGCCGACAATAGTCTTTTGAATTTTAATGTAAAGGCCATGGGTGCTTCTAGTGAAAATGTATTGCAATATGACAAGTGTCAGTGAACAGAGTGTGTGTGTGTATGTATGTGTGTATATATACCAGTGATGTACTCAGAATCATACAGGAGATCTCGTGGCAGGCAAATTTTAAGCTAATCACAATGGATGTAATCGGACTATATACGAACATTGACAACAGTGTGGGAGAGAAAGCAATTGCATACTAACTAAAAGAAAGGAATATGCATTACAGCAGGCACAATGACATGTTATTTGAAATGATAACACTATGTCTAACGCAAAACTGTTTCATCTTTGGAAATGAACTCTTTCGCCAATGCAATAGAGCGGCAATGGGGTATTCTTTCAGCCCCAGCTACACCTGTCTTGTAATGGGCTGGTGGGTGAGGGAAGTGGCATGGAACCCAACCAATAGTAAATCAGTGAACAAAATAATATAATAGACACGGTTTATTGACTATTTACTGATCATTTGAGATGGCAGTGTGACAGAATTTCAGGAATATTTCAAAGTTTTAAACTCAAGCGTAGAGAACCTGAAATTCACTTACAATATCAGCAGTGAAAGGGTAATATTCCTTGACACTGAGATATATGTAAAGAACAACAAAATCGAAACCACCCTGCACAGAAAAATAACAGCCACAAACTCTACCCTGGAAGCAACAAATTTTCACCAACCAGCTTTGGTTGCCAGTATTCCATATGGAGAGTTTCTCCGACTAAGGCGAATTTGTAGCGAAGAAGAAGAAGAGTGGCTACATCACAGTGTGAAAACGAAAAATAGATTTTCAAAGAGGAAGTACAACAGTAAAATTGTGAATAAATGCTGGATAAGAGCTAATGACAAGTCCAGAACAGAATGCCTGTCTCCAAAAGAACCAATGGAAACATCAAACGCGGGGGAACCGATCCGCTTAATCAAAGAAGCCAGAGAAATCACAGATTCTAAGAAAAAATGGGAAAATCTTGAAAATGGACAATACAATTGGCAAACTAATGGGAAACCACACGACCATCACGTACCGCAGGGCCACCAATCTTAAAGACAGACTAATACACAGCCATATAAATATCTACCTAAGAAAAGAAACAAGGCTGAAAACGAAAGGCTGTGCGAAATGCCATAGTTGCAAAGTTTGTCAAATTGCCAATCCAATGAAGGAATTACCTAAGGCGGATGGTAAAACTTGGCGGATACAACAATTCAACCCTTGCAAAAGCCAGTACACTGTGTACATGATTGAATGCACCAACACAGGCCGGAAGCAGTACACTCGCGTGCGGGTGCGGCTGCAGGTCAGTGCAGTCCTGATTTAAGAAACCCGAACTGCCCAAATACTTTTTACTTTGAAATTGCGCTAAAGTCTTTTAAAATTGTACAAATTTTACTCACTTTGTGTTGTGCTTCGGGGAAAGAGAGCCGTGTTCAGAGCTCTAGGGGATCGGGGCTTTTGACTCACTTCCCCTCTGCCATCACCGGGTCAGCGCTCAAGGGGCTGAACTCGGGTAGTGGCAAGTACTTAAATGCGCACTTAACGCGATCGCCTTGCACCAACACAGGCCGGAAGCAGTACACTCGCGTGCGGGTGCGGCTGCAGGTCAGTGCGCTCCTGATTTAAGAAACCCGAACTACCCAAATACTTTTGTACTTCGGGGAAAGAGAGCCGTGTTCAGAGCTCTAGGGGATCGGGGCTTTTGACTCACTTCCGCTCTGCCATCACCGGGTCAGCACTCATGGGGCTGAACTTGGGTAGCGGTAATCAATTAAATGTGCACACACACGCGACCGCGCCACTGGCGCGCCAAAGGCAAGCTCGTCTGCGCCCGTCCGCACCCGTCCGGGACCAGGGGCCAGAACCCCTGCCCCACTTGCCCCAGAACGCTACACATACAGCAGCATTTACCTTAGGAATTTGAATAACCTTCCTAAAACACATTGTGGGAAAATCTTCCTCCCTGATAAGATCTCAAACGAATGCCCCTCCGGCAGGCACAATTTTTTATTGCAAAATCCCCTCCCTACCCCGGCCAAGGCGGAACTCCGCCTCCTACTTCTCAACTGCAGATCTCTGCCAAAACATACGGCAGAAATCTGGTTACTACTCCGAGACCAAGACCCCGATGTGCTCTTCCTCACGGAAACTTGGCTCTTCCCTTGTTCGGACCCAGACATCGCGCAAGCCCTTCCCCACAGGCTACTTGTTACAAAGGGTAGACCGATCCAGGGACCGAGGGGGTGGGATCGCCTTGCCTACAAGGATACATTTACTTGCCGCCTTCTTGGCTCCCCCCTTGAAGACTGTGAAAATGCCCACTTCTCTACAGTATTCTCCCACATCTTGTCCTCACAGGCATCTTGATCTATCGCCTGCCGGGTCCATTAGGGTTATTCAACAATTCCTTGCTGGAGGCCACTATTAACCTAGCCTGTACATCGAGTAATTTTACGATCTTGGGAGACTTTAATCTCCATTTCAACGAACCTCTCGCCCTCCATGCAGGTGAACTTACTAGTGACCTTCTTGCCCTCAATCTCTCTCAAAAAGTCAATACATCCACGCACACCGGTGGTCATCTTCTCGACCAAGTGTTCTCCAGCCTGCTCGACCTCAAGGGTATTGACCCCATCCTCCTACCCTGGACAGATCACTCCCTGGTAAGTCTGCTCTGGTCACCACCGACACCCAGACGCACGACACAACCGTCCTGGACACTAGGTCGCCCCTGGAGTAAGCTACCTATTGAGGATTGGTCTCAGGAGCTTGTAGGGACTACACCCAGCTTAAGCCAATGCCCTATACAAGCTAATGAGGACTTTCTCGACTGGATCGAAGAGTCACTTAATATGGTTCTTCCTAGAGTTAAAATAAAGAAGACGGCGGTCCCTCGAAATGTCCCTTGGTTTACCCCAGAATTACGCACCCTGAAACAACAATGTAAGGTGAAGGAGAGAAATTGGAGGAGGGATTTTCTTCCATTCAAACAACAGGACTATAGACTGGCTATTCTTACCTACAAATCATAACTTAGGAAAGCACAAGCATTCTACTATGAGAGCAGAAACCTAGCGGCATCCAACTCTTCCAGAGAAACTTTTAATATCATTAAAAGGTTACTTAAAGCCCCCGCTCCGACATCAGCTGCAGACCCTTTGGGCCTACGGTGTAATAAACTTGCAGAGTTTTTCAATAACAAAATCCAGCTGATCCTTGAATCCCTCCCTGCCCTAAACGACGATGATCTTCCTCCCCGTCTTCCTATTAATCCCCAGGGAGGACCTCCTACGCATCTCCTAGAGAATTTCCCACCTATAACCATAGAATCCCTTACCTCCCTGTTGTCCACGGTAAAGAGTGGTTCCCCCACCGACCCCGCACCCTTAAATATCTTGAAACAGGTCAGGCCCATTATAGCTCCCATCCTGACCAATCTGATGAAAGCCTCACTCTCCGCTGGACTCGCCCCCCCCAAATGGAAAGAGGCAGGGGTCAAAGCTCTACTAAAAAAAAAAACTTGGACCCTACAGATCTGGGTAACTACCGCCCTATATCCCTTCTCCCGGCCATAAGCAAGATAACAGAGAAACATGTCAATTCTACGCTCTCTGGATTCCTTGAAACCCACAACCTGCTCCGCCCCTCGCAAACTGGCTTCCGACCTCGCCAGAGCACCGAAACGGCTCTTTTGGCAGTAGTCGAAGAGAGCAGAAAAATCCTGGACTCAGGAGGTTCGGCGGCTATTCTGCTCCTTGACCTGAGTGCCGCTTTCGACACGGTTAATCACTTGATTATGATCCAGCGGCTCAGGAATACAGGAGTGGATGGTGTGGCACTCCAATTGCTAACCTCCTTCTTAGAGGGCAGAACCTATCAAGTGTTCGAAGAAAACACTATCTCCAACCCCACATCCCTTCAATGCAGGGTGCCTCAGGGCTCCTCGCTCAGCCCTACCCTTTTTAATGTCTATATGTCCCCTTTAGCTGACATAGTAGACCCACATGGTATTCGCATAGTCACCTCCGCTGATGATACGCAGCTGGTGGTAGGGCTCAATCATCCTGATCAGGAAACCCATACCCTCCACTCTTGCTTGAGCGATATCTCAAATTGGATGGACCAGTCCCAGCTTAAACTTAATGGAGGGAAAACCGAGATTATGATCTTGGGTAACCCTCTTAGTTTCAACCCCACTCTGATGTGGCCCTCTTGCATGGGCCCAACTCCCACTCCTAAACAAGAAATCAAGAGTCTTGGAGTAGGGTTGGACCAGGATCTCAGCCTCAGGACCCAAGCCAGGAAAACTGCTGCCCTGTGCTACGGCCTCCTGAGAACGGCGCAAAAGGTTTTACCCCTCCTTCCCTCTATGGCAAAGAAAGCAATGGTCCAATCCCTAATACTCTCCAGATTTGGCTATGGGAACGCACTGTATTTAGGCGCTCCCATCTCCGAAAGTTAGGAAACTTCAAACCGTTCAAAACAGTGCTGCAAGGCTATTGACAGGAACTTCCAACAGGATCTCGGCCAGACCTGCCCTCCGCACCCTCCACTGGCTCCCGGTTCAAGATCGGATCAGGTTTAAGGCGCTGTGCCTTGTACATAAAACATTACAAGGACTCAGCCCACCCACGATTTCCACTATGATTCACCCTTATAAAGCCAGTCAGAATCTCCGCTCAGATGATCTCCATCTGGCAGAGACACCTAGAATCAAGAGAACCAGGAGCGGCGGCAGACTCTTTTCATATAACGCTTATGGAACTCCCTGCCTCTCCACCTACGCATAACTCAGGACCACATGGCCTTCCGAAAGCAATTAAAGACCTTGCTCTTTCCATAGTTCCTTGGCCTCTGTGTTGGTGTCTTAGCGCTGGGAGGCCTCCGGGTAACCATGCGCTCAATTAATGCACTTCCATTCCATTCCATTCCAATGCTCATGTAAGCTTAAATATGTGGGGAGCACAATTTGTGAGCTCAAAAAGAGAGTCCTTGAACACGTGAGAGCGACAGTAAATAAGGACAAAAAAAATGCGATCGCAAAACATGTGTAGGTGTTCCATAAAGGAGATTGGAAATGTTTAAAATTCAGTGGAATAGAAACTGTCCCCCAGAGTGAGCATGGGGGCAACAGGGAACGAACTCTAAGACAGAAAGAGTCCAGACATATCCTCAATTTCAGAACCATGTCCCCATATGGATTGAATTTATCTGAAGAATCATATATACACCTATAAAAGCTCCCTGGAAACCATGAAGTGTTCTCAAATGAAAGCAAAAAAGAAAAGAAGAAACATAAGTTGGTTCTACAAAGGCAAGAGGTCTAACAAGAGCTATAAAATCTAAGTAAATAAAGGTTGGACTCATAATGGACACCTTGGGCTGGTAAGGACCCAATAAAATGAAGGAAAAAAGTAAAAAAAATTGCCAGAAGCAATGGGGCTTGAACAATATAAGTTAAAAAAAACCACAAAAATAGTTACCATTAAGACCAAATCCTTCAAACATGCTTAATTTAATTGTGTAGATCTACACTGTGTCAATAATTAAATGATATTGAATGGAAACAATATAAATCACAAAACCTATTTGTGAACCAAGCATTTTCTTTCCGGTTTTAAATTGTAATTGTAAAGACTTCATGTCCCATAATGCACTGTTGGACTCATTTTAAAGAAACAGGAAATGATGTAATGAACAGATAATTACAAATAACATTGTGTTTTGAGAACACACCAACCGTGACCAAGGTATAAGCATACCGAAACGCGTAGGTTGTTCGCCTGTACCTTCATAAGATATTTGATTGGAAAAATAAATCAACACTGCTGCTGAGAAACGTGTGAGAGTGCGACTTCATTTGGGGTTTCTGCTAGCAACACAGGAACGGAGAGATTATATATATATATATATATATATATATATATATATATATATATATATATATATATATATATATATATATATATATATATATATATATATATATATATATATATATATATATATATATATATATATATATATATATATATGACGAAAATTCTTCAACTGCAAGAAGAAAGGAGGAACCAAACGGGGAATTCAGGTGAAGCGTTTAATGGTTACAGCAATGGCATGACGCGTTTCGACGTAAATGTCTTCCTCAGATGCCCGCTAACACCATGCCTGCACGCCTGCCACTCGCAAATACTCCATCCGTTCTGTCTTTAATGACGTAGTCAGGTGGGCCGGCTCAGAGTCACCATCATGGCTGTGGTTATCATCGGAGGACCACAGTTCCCAGAATGCCCCTCTCACGGGAAAACTGGGTCGGGATCTCTTTCACGGCACCATGTATCCCTTCTTGGGTCCTGGCTGTGAGTAAGAACGTGGTGCGAGTGCTCTGGCAAGTCACAGTGGCTGAAACAAACAAACACAACACCTGAGCCCCCTAGACGCCTCAACCGTACAGTCCTCATTCAGTCAGGCCTGAGATTGCGGAATCAGTGTTCCGGAATTCCTCCATGTAGTCATGGACTGCTGGCTGCAGCGGCGCTGTCCCTGGAAGGAGATACGGTGGGTATTGAGCAATCCAATACCTTGGATGTAGCGAAGTTGCCGAAGCTTGTCCTTGTAGCTCAAACCACTTGGTGGGGCGCGTACCCTCTTAGCGTGCTCCGGACACTGCACGCTGTAAATGACGAAAATTCTTCAACTGCAAGAAGAAAGGAGGAACCAAACGGGGAATTCAGGTGAAGCGTTTAATGGTTACAGCAATGGCATGACGCGTTTCGACGTAAATGTCTTCCTCAGATGCCCGCTAACACCATGCCTGCACGCCTGCCACTCGCAAATACTCCATCCGTTCTGTCTTTAATGACGTAGTCAGGTGGGCCGGCTCAGAGTCAGCATCATGGCTGTGGTTATCATCGGAGGACCACAGTTCCCAGAATGCCCCTCTCACGGGAAAACTGGGTCGGGATCTCTTTCACTGCACCATGTATCCCTTCTTGGGTCCTGGCTGTGAGTAAGAACGTGGTGCGAGTGCTCTGGCAAGTCACAGTGGCTGAAACAAACAAACACAACACCTGAGCCCCCTAGACGCCTCAACCGTACAGTCCTCATTCAGCCAGGCCTGAGATTGCGGAATCAGTGTTCCGGATTTCCTCCATGTAGTCATGGACTGCTGGCTGCAGCGGCGCTGTCCCTGGAAGGAGATACGGTGGGTATTGAGCAATCCAATACCTTGGATGTAGCGAAGTTGCCGAAGCTTGTCCTTGTAGCTCAAACCACTTGGTGGGGCGGGTACCCTCCTAGCGTGCTCCGGACACTGCACGCTGTAAATGACGAAAATTCTTCAACTGCAAGAAGAAAGGAGGAACCAAACTGGGAATTCAGGTGAAGCGTTTAATGGTTACAGCAATGGCATGACGCGTTTCGACGTAAATGTCTTCCTCAGATGCCCGCTAACACCATGCCTGCACGCCTGCCACTCGCAAATACTCCATCCGTTCTGTCTTTAATGACGTAGTCAGGTGGGCCGGCTCAGAGTCACCATCATGGCTGTGGTTATCATCGGAGGACCACAGTTCCCAGAATGCCCCTCTCATGGGAAAACTGGGTCGGGATCTCTTTCACGGCACCATGTATCCCTTCTTGGGTCCTGGCTGTGAGTAAGAACGTGGTGCGAGTGCTCTGGCAAGTCACAGTGGCTGAAACAAACAAACACAACACCTGAGCCCCCTAGACGCCTCAACCGTACAGTCCTCATTCAGCCAGGCCTGAGATTGCGGAATCAGTGTTCCGGAATTCCTCCATGTAGTCATGGACTGCTGGCTGCAGCGGCGCTGTCCCTGGAAGGAGATACGGTGGGTATTGAGCAATCCAATACCTTGGATGTAGCGAAGTTGCCGAAGCTTGTCCTTGTAGCTCAAACCACTTGGTGGGGCGGGTACCCTCCTAGCGTGCTCCGGACACTGCACGCTGTGAATGACGAAAATTCTTCAACTGCAAGAAGAAAGGAGGAACCAAACGGGGAATTCAGGTGAAGCGTTTAATGGTTACAGCAATGGCATGACGCGTTTCGACGTAAATGTCTTCCTCAGATGCCCGCTAACACCATGCCTGCACGCCTGCCACTCGCAAATACTCCATCCGTTCTGTCTTTAATGACGTAGTCAGGTGGGCCGGCTCAGAGTCACCATCATGGCTGTGGTTATCATCGGAGGACCACAGTTCCCAGAATGCCCCTCTCACGGGAAAACTGGGTCGGGATCTCTTTCACGGCACCATGTATCCCTTCTTGGGTCCTGGCTGTGAGTAAGAACGTGGTGCGAGTGCTCTGGCAAGTCACAGTGGCTGAAACAAACAAACACAACACCTGAGCCCCCTAGACGCCTCAACCGTACAGTCCTCATTCAGCCAGGCCTGAGATTGCGGAATCAGTGTTCCGGAATTCCTCCATGTAGTCATGGACTGCTGGCTGCAGCGGCGCTGTCCCTGGAAGGAGATACGGTGGGTATTGAGCAATCCAATACCTTGGATGTAGCGAAGTTGCCGAAGCTTGTCCTTGTAGCTCAAACCACTTGGTGGGGCGGGTACCCTCCTAGCGTGCTCCGGACACTGCACGCTGTAAATGACGAAAATTCTTCAACTGCAAGAAGAAAGGAGGAACCAAACTGGGAATTCAGGTGAAGCGTTTAATGGTTACAGCAATGGCATGACGCGTTTCGACGTAAATGTCTTCCTCAGATGCCCGCTAACACCATGCCTGCACGCCTGCCACTCGCAAATACTCCATCCGTTCTGTCTTTAATGACGTAGTCAGGTGGGCCGGCTCAGAGTCACCATCATGGCTGTGGTTATCATCGGAGGACCACAGTTCCCAGAACATATATATATGCACCAGCGATTCCAACCACTTCCGTTTGTACGGCGTAGCAGGAACTCAGACCGACCACAGCATATTCAGGCAAGGTAAAGTTTTATTTTCGTTCCTTCACGCGTTATTGTAAGAGATGCATCCAATCATCATTGAGAATTACCAGAGTAGTTTAATCATTTACTCATAATATCCTAATCTTGTTTGGCAAGCAGTCACATTGGTGTACTTTTACAGTATTTCATTTAATTAGTTATTAGCCACTTGAAGCACCATATATACCATAACACCAACCACACAAATGTAGTTTGGAACTTGTGATTGTAAGTAATATTTGCTAAAGAAACTGATCCTATGTCTCTTCTGACATTGTATTTAATCGTTTGAATATCTCAAGCCAAAAATACCAGGAAGTATTGGTGACCCCAACATAAAACAACCTGGAACATGGGGAACGGGAACAAGTGTAGACAATAGTACAGTGGTCACTTATGCTGCTTTCGCTAACTTGCTCCTGAATGTTGGTCATCCGATGATCCGGTTGTAGCTAGAACATAGTCTTTAAAGATAGCAGGTATCCATCAGTCTCTTAAATTCAATTATATTACTAAGCCTTTCAAACTATGAAAATGTATTTATTAAGTTATTGTTGCATCCAACACTTTAACCTCTTTCAAGAACTCTTTACTTATAGAAATGCAAGCTTATAGAAAATTGTAAGGCATACATTAAATAATTATCCAACTAACAAAGATCATGATGCTTGCAAACTTTTCAAGGGGTAGCTGCAAATCTGAAGCACTTGTGGAGACTCCATTCCAGAGTCTACAAACTTTTGCACCATCCTTGCTGACCAATGACCATGGTGAACGTAAGGCAAAACCTGTAGCAGTATATGACAACTCTTTAACTCAACCACTGGATGTAGTCCCAATTTTTTCTTTTGAGAATCTGGCCTTACAGCAATTGCAAAGCAAACATACTCTGGGACAAACATTTAAATAGAGCATTGATTCCACATCCATCCTCCCAGTTAGTTCTCAATTATTGAAGGAGTTTCAATGAAAGATCTTACAATTTGGAACCGTCTCAATATGGCTTTTTGACCAAGTGAAGGATCATATGTGCCTATTAAATGTATGTGGGCATACAAACCCTTGTGGTTGAAGAAATCCCTTTCTATGCTTAGTGTGCCAGGAGTACACTATGCACTTACTCTTCAAAAGTCTGCACTAAGGAAATCTTCATTTCTTCCCAATTAATGCTGAAACTCTCACTTATGAAGCCTTGAAGGGCCCACATTCTATGCCATTGCCCTCTGTACCTTCCATGCTGCCTCATATGTGGGTATCAAGTATCGGGTATCCATCTACATTTCGATGACATTGGGGCACCACACAAATTCACCAGTGCTTTTGAAAGAAGAACAATTAATCTTAGCATGTAAAAGGAGAAGACAAGCCTCAAACATAGTGCAGCCAAGACTGAGGTTCAACTGCTAGACCTCAAAACTTTTTGTGTGCTCCTTCAAAGCTTGTAATAAGCCCCGTTTCAAACTGAAGAACTTCACAGACTACATACATAAAGTACCCCAGATTGCATGCAGCTGTAGTTGGCACCATATATAAAGCCAAACTGGACTATGCAAATGCCATACACACTTACATACAAGAATACCAATTTAAACACAGAGAGGAAGTCCAGTATACTGACAGCCTCATCCTAGCAGGTTTAAAAAAAATAGACTTTGTTCTGTCCTTTCAGAAATTGCTTCATTGTTAACCAGAAGGGCTGACAACCTATAACACCTTTTTTTTTAACGGAGTTTTATATAGCGCAAACTTGACCCAAAGGAATTGGATATCAGTGTGCTTTACACGAGCACTAGTTGTGTTACATGAGGACACATTCATTTTTGCTAGGCACAGGGAGATTAAGTGATTTGCCCAGAATCACAGGATGCTGCGTGTCCTTGCCGAGACTCGAACCTGGTTCCCCAGATTTGATGTCGTCCGCCCTAGCCGTTAGGCGAACTTTGCCCGGAGGTATCGGGTATCAGAGCGCTTTACACGAGCACCAGTTGCGTTACATGAGGACACCTTCATTTTTATTAGGCACAGGGAGATTAAGTGATTTGTCCAGAATTACAGGATGTTACAAGTCCTTGCCGAGTCTCGAACCCGGTTCCCCAGATTTGTCGTCGACCGCCTTAGCCATTAGGCCAACTCTTCTCCCCTACCACCTTGTTTTTAGGTTTCTGTGAAGCTAAAAAGCGAGTGTGTAGTCCTGCCAAAAAGGATAAATATAATTGGATCAACTTTCACTAGTAATAGGAGCCACCTCCACCATCATCTTGTTCCATTAGGTCTCAACCCATTCCTTATTACCTAAAAAGGAAGATTAGGATTTTCTGATCATCCATTGCCGAATTAGGGTGCTCAGCTTCTTGTGAAGATTCAGCCTGTAATGCGGTGTTACAAACTACATGTACAAAATAATATCATGTCACCTCATGTAGATAACAGAGTTCTATTGTGTGGTATAGCCTGCCTATTTCTGCCTCCTAAGTCTAGGAAGGGACTAATTAAAGATTTAGTAAGAAACTGGCAAGGGCAAGTCACTGGGCACATTTGATATACAAAGGTGACTACCAGGCTAAAACAATAAACAATTGGTCGTCCTGTAACAGTGATAAACCCACTACAACACCCATACTCTAAAAATAATATGGCAAAGACAGAGGTAAACTTTTATATGATAACCCACTGTAAACAAATTCCATTATTAACATTAATCGCTGATCTTCAATCATTACAGGACACACTATTTACAATCCCACAGATGTCATGTTTACAATCCTTAACGTTAGGATCGATAATACCACTAGCATGTAGGTTCAGAACATTTAGCCAAGTCAGAATATATTTTTTCTCAATAATTGCAAACTGGCAAAAAATTTCAAGAGAAACTTACTCTGCATCTCACACTGAAATTCTTTGTTGTGACAATTTTTAAAACTGCAGGGGAAGGCCTTCATTTGCAACCACTAAACGCCTAACAGGGAAGCCACTGGAAGCAGTACCCAGCAGCATCACTGAAGACCTCCCCACAGATGCTAGCTTTGTGGCGCACAGTTATCAGGACAGGAGAATGGTATAGCTAAAAGCAATGCTCTTTGCTTAGCACATTAAATTCTGAACACTCACTGCTTCCCATTGTTACATTCTCCTAACACAGGCAGTAAAACTGAACTGCAGTTCAAGGAACAATGGGCTCTGCGTGCGACTTAGCCATCATGCCATCAATTTCAGAAGCCACAGCGTTGAGTCTCCGGCTCTTCACAATGGAAGTTACAGCTCCTTCCAGAGACCTTCAAGTATAATTTGGGGGGCTACTGGTAAGCATAAGCCTACAGTTTTTTTTCACCAGAAATGCTTTTGTGTTACTCACTGTTTAAAATAGAAGGTATATGCATGCATGTGAGCAGCAGAGATCATTTCTCCTCTAGCTTCTGAAGCGGTGTTCAATAGGCGCACTCGTACAATGACAAGAATGCCCTTTTAGTGTTTCCCTATGTATTCTATTGTTCAAGAGTGTTAGAACCCTCTCTGTAAATGTCATTTGCTAGATCAATGCCTGAAGTGAAATGTCGATAAAAGCACAATGGCGAACAAGAATGATAGCTGTGAATCCGCAATCACCGCATTTTGGAAACTTCTTCTAATGAGAGCTTTGCTGTTTTGGGAGCACGGTAGTGACATAAAACTAAAGTAGTTAGAATTTAAAAATGTAAAACAGTTATATGCTTAAAGAATGTTTTAAGCCAAAAATGAAGATCAAAGCAGCTAAATACAAATTATTCAAAGACTGTAATTTTTGCATTTAAAATGTTCACGTGTATGCACAGTTAATGGTGTGTGAGTCCATAAAATAAAATCAGACTTGAGGAATAATCAGTTTAGGTGTTCTTTTGAAACAAAAGGCCAGTACAGTCACTGCAGTCATTTGAGACACATTGTTTTTCAGTATTTCTCTTAGTATTTATTTGGTTGCTTAATACGCAACAAAAAGGTGGGACAAATAAAAAATATATTGTCTCCTATATCATACAGCGTAAAACAGTGGTTCTAAACCTGTGGACTATGGACCCCTGGAGGTCCGTAAAGCATATGCAGGGGGGCCACAGCTGGATAGAAAATGATATAGCATTAATAGAATAAAGTGTACATAAATAAATAAGCAACATGTACAATTGAAATTTTAAAACGCTCTGTAAATGTAAATTAATTTGACACAGGAGGCTAATAATTAAGGTAGTGTCCTCAGAATCATTCGTGGGAGCAGGGCAAGGGCACCATACAGATTATAATATGGATGATGAAAGCCCTCGATTGAATTTAGAAACGCTCCAATCTTCTTATTACAATTAAAATGTTGATTTTTGTATATGTTTGTGATTTAAATAAAATATTTCATCCAGTGTGTATTTGTTTGATGAATGCTTGTTTCTGTATTTTTTGTTTATTGTTTCGGGGTTCAAATCATCAAAATCTCAGGCCAGGTCCCCAGAGTCCAGTATTGACTCAATGGGAGTCTGCGGATTCCAATAATGATTCAATGCGGGTCCATAGGTTCCACTAATGATTAAATGGGGGTCCTAAGAAGTTAAAAGTTTAACGACCACTGATGCAAAACACACGTTTCAATATTTATTGTTGAAACATACAGTATAAAACATGTATTGTTGTTACCATGCATTCTGAAATACATGTTATATTTTTTAAGAGTTTTTTGCAATTTTCATTCTTGTGCAAAATAACCAAAAAAAAGTCGTGACGAATAAAAGAATATATTATTTACTATATTAGCCAATGTAAAATATCAATTCAAATATATGTCGTTGAAATATATTATATTGTAAAACATGCATTGTTAACATGTTCTCTGCATTATTTCCACAGCTGAGTAAGAGTGGAAAAGAAGCTGTCGCACTATGTCTCAAGTCAAAAGCATGTAGAAATACGTCAGTAAATGGTTGCATTCTCGTTTACTTTACTCGTGTGTAGTTTAATTTGTTTTATGTGTCCTGGAAGCAGCTACTGTCAAGCGTTCTATTTAGTCAATTGTCAAGGCATGCAAACTCGTAGTATCTTCCATCAAAAATATGTCATTCTGTAAAAAATCTGAGGTCTTTTTTATTGCGAGGGAGCTGTATTCCGGGCATCTGTGTGCTGCAATTGTGCCCATAGAAAGTATATCAGTTCACCTGTTAATAATGAACACTTTGCAGAGGTGAATAAATACTAGTATCCCTGCACAAAAGACTTCAGGATGTTTTGGACACTTATCCGGAGACAAATATTAGGTTAGGCAAACAAATGAACAAAGGTTTGCCATGTTTAAGTCGTGTCCTCCTCTGTCATAATTCACTTTAGTAGTCGTCTGACGAACAACTGAAAAATGCAGCACGGGTTGCTGGAGGGCTGGGGAATCAGTCGGCTCTCATTCCGGAATTGCGAAATCAAACAAACAAGCATAGATTCGTGTAACACGCACAAAGTTGCAATATGGACTATAACCCCGTGAATGTTTGAGAAGATTTTACCAGCAGTAGGACTGCTTGGTAATGTTTTATACTTCTTTATTAATTGTTTGGATATTGTGATTTGACAAATAAGCAGTCATTTTTAAAACATGTAATTCACAGGAATTGTTTCACACCGGTGAGTAATTTTCCATATTCCACTGAAATTACAACATTTTAGTGCATTATGATCTTGAAAGAATGGGACACTCAGAAAGTGCAATCCTCATTCGGATTTCCTTCTAAGCATGAGAAGCTAGTTGATTTTACACGCATTGTACAAATGAAGAATTATCAACATTCTGGGCGATCAGCTGCCCATTGTTAGCTAAACCTTGTAAAGAGCGTCTGCAAACACTCCTACTGCCTTTAGGTAAAGCATACTTTTAACACCATAATTGTATTGCATTATGCTTTAACACTTATATAGCGCTTACTGTTTGGTGCAGAAGAACTTGCCTTCATAGGCATCATTCTACCCCGTGTACGGTGTGCGGCTGGTAGAATGAAAAATAGTTCTTCACTACAACCTTACCTTCTGAATTACGCATATGAACTCTATTTTCTCTTCTTTTTAGCATAGAGAACCAACTAGGATGCAACATACTTAACATAGGGCCTTCAATGAGTGAGAGAGAGTGCATGTGTGTGTATATTTCTCATACTATACTAATATATATCTATATTCTCTTCCTTTATACCAAAATAAATTAATATATATATATTGAACAGTATAAACCACTCGGTCTTTGGTTGAGCATTCCCATGAAATAAGAAATGGTGACTACAGTGGATCAGTGTCTCTATTAATATGGTATACTTACAAATACTTAATGGTCAACATCTATTATGGTGCAACAATGCCATTTTTGGGTTCCAGTGATATTTACCAACCAATCGGCCTTTCGACCAATCAGACTTTGGTCTTCCAGTTTGTTGTACAATCAGTAAAACCACTCAATAGCACTGTAGAACCCTCATATGTATATCCGCTATTTTTTAGTGCTCCAATTAATACTATATCATCCACACCAATATCTTAATTTTGGGCATTTTTAAACCTATTTTGTTCAGCAAAAGTTGTGGTATGGGCTTGAAGCTAGGTTACACAATACACAGCTAGTATATCTGAGTTGTTTAATTTGTATTTTATTGTTAAGTTTTATAAAGCACGGATTATGCTCTGGAAAAGAACAGCAGCGCACTTTAAAGGGTGCAAGACATTATCTCCACACAAAGAAATAGAGTACTTGGGAGCATGTGAAAAAACGTATGTCCTGTCATACAAACCGATTTAGATGTCTATGTACATAGAAATTTAAATCCAGGAAATTAAGTTCTACATGCTTCTTTAAAAAGTAATCAACAATAGGTTGTGATCTCAGCTCTCACATTTGGCCAAATGTTGTAATTTTGGGCAAATCATTTGATCTCTCTGTACCACAGTGCCCATACCTACAAAATTAGAAGTGAACGAAACAGCAGTAACATTCTTTTTCTTTATAATGCATGCTTCATTATACACCTTTAAGCATTTTGTTTACTCATAGTGAGTAACTTGTTCATATCACAGCTGAGCTATATTGATCTAATAAGCTTGGATGAGAGTGAAACACTAGAGGTTGTTTTACACGATTCTAGGAGGGCTTGAGTGGCCCTCTACTAATTCAAACACTGTAATGCTTTGCCTGGAACAATAAATGCTTATGTCGCAATCTCGCGAAGCATGACGGTATACTGAGAATCTAGTGTATATAAACACTTTGCTAGAATGCAGACATTGCAGTGGGCTAAAACACAGTGTTCCTGAAGGATTGATGGGTTTCACATGGAATGTCCTTTGTCTAAAGTGAGAGGTTGCCCAGAGTTTATTTTTCGGTCGCATGTACATTATTGAAAGCAAAACATATGTCATCATTTGCTTTTATAGTATTACAGGATGGCTTGAATGGCATTTTACTAATTCAATAGATGCAATCGTGTGCATGGAATGTTAAATGACTGTGACATTTTCAGCCTTGGTATGGGTGGTAGTTTGCTTATCCAGTGTTTACAGATTTTGCCAGAAGGAAGACATTTAAGCTGTAGAAAACAGAGTGTCCTTACTAGACTAATGTGTTTCACTTAGAGGGGTTTGTCTAAAATGGGAACTTACTCTAAGTTCTTTGTAATGTTTTACACAATTTACATATTACTACAACCTTCGGGGTATTCTGGTTATCTTTATAGCGGGTAACTTGTTCACAATGGACTAAGCTGTACTCCACTGATGATGAGCTCAAAATAGAGGTAAATCTCTTGCCCAGAGTAGGTTTCACTCTGATACAGGTGGCCTTCAACATGGTATTTGACTAATCGAAAAGCTGCAAATACTTTCCCTGAAATGGTAAACATTTATGTTTTTTTCTGGATTGCTGTGATTGGTACTAAAATGAGTGCTATTAGTTGATTGATGCACTGTCCTTTTAATGCACTCCACCTACAATGGGAAGTAGCACAGGGTACACTTCTGTTTTTCGTAGTTAATGCATGCTATATTAGTATTTTAGTTAAACGCCTGTATTAAGCACTGCTCAAAGAAATTGCACATCTATACATTTCTGGTGGGCCACAAGAGATTGTCCTCTCATAACATTAAGCCTATAATTCAGTGATCATGTGCTGAGCGAAGGTGACATTGCAAAATAAGTTCATATGAATGGAATCAATAGTTCAACCTGTTAACAAATGCCTTGATCAGTTTGCCAACTGAAACAACTTTTGAAAGGTATCAATTATTTCAGAAAGAGGAGCAATGGGACAACCTATGATGCAACTTCTTCTGCATCTGTACTGCTTGTTCCTACATTTTCTGATTTTTCAGAGGCTCTCAGATTCATAACAGACTTCACACCAGGCACTCCTAGAAAAGAGTGAATCTTACATACAATACACCTGCAACAATATTTGTATCTCTGTTGGCTCTTGTAAATGTAAATTGATACTTGTATAGCGCACTACTCACCCACAAGGGTCTCAAGGCGCTTGTACGAATACCGCTGTGGAACCCATCCTGGCTTTCCCTGTGAGGTATCCACTCCTGGGCACCCCCAAGGTGGAGGCCAGGCATCCTTAGCGTTGTGGGGGCCGTTGTGGAGATTAAGCAAGCTATTGCCC
Source organism: Lissotriton helveticus (assembly GCF_964261635.1). Taxonomy (NCBI): domain Eukaryota; kingdom Metazoa; phylum Chordata; class Amphibia; order Caudata; family Salamandridae; genus Lissotriton; species Lissotriton helveticus. The sequence goes on from NC_136071.1 coordinate 1,026,281,737, forward strand.
AGAGTTGCAGAGTGGGACTCCATGATTGGAATAGGCACCGAGGCGAGAATTTTCAGGTCTGTGGAATTTTTGAGCCCAAGACCCGCCGAGGCGGGGAATTGAACCCTGGTCCCGGGCTAGACCTCTGCATCAGGGTCTGCCGCTCTAACCATTGAGCCACACTTCTCCACTGTCCAGGATTACTTTAGTGTGTGGTGAAGCCACACATAGTAGTAAACTGCCCAGCCATTTTAATTCCACAGCGGGCTACCAGAAATCCTGAAACAAAATACAAACCTATTGTGAGTCTAAAACTACTAAAAACAGAACTTTGAAAGTGCCTTTTGTTCCCTATGGTCTTAGCTGAACAACTCAATCCATGAGCTGACACATAGTGCTACTCGCTCTGCTATGACCTACCATCATTTCCCTAAGCACTATTTGATGAATACTGCGTATCAATTTCCCCAGAAAGCCAATCAGGCATGATGTATGCACAATAGAAAACATTTCAGTAATAAATATATGCAGCCATCCGCGAGACTGGTAGTGTTACTGATTCTGTCCCATAAGGCTGCTTCTAGGCAAAGGCAGGCCATGTGTGTGACACCTATGCACATGTAACAGATGCCGGCATAGTGAAACTGGCTGAGACAAAAGAAAGACTCTGATACAAGGATATCTTTTTAAGTCCACATCGGATCATCACTGTTTATACGCTGGAGTCTTTGGCAGATCTTCCAGTTTTGCAACATGTTGCAGGCTATGAAAACCAGCACGGCTTGTATAGTGTCAGTTCCTTGGCAACATGCCTGAAATGAGACTGATAGTATCCCAGGTACATGATCTCAAGATGTTCATTCTTCTTGATAAGTGTAAGACTTGTTTATGGGCTGCCTCTAATAGTTCAGTACACATTAACGGGCCTAAGAAATATACTCAACAGTAATTACAGTGCCAGTTTTGAACAAATGTTACCTTCTGGATAGCTATTTAAGGACTGCTCATGAAACAAAAAAGATAAAAGCTGAAGACGTATGGTATGCATGCATTCATTTTTGTTCTCCATTTAAGTACATCGGTAGAACATAGCCTTTAATACACAGCATATCAGAATAGTAAACAGAGGTGCTGGTTGAAAAATTCAGCACATCAGAACATAAAAGCACCAATATTAAATCATACTTCGGCCATGACTTCCACTCCCTTGAAATCACGAGTGTCCTGTGAAAATGTGGTTGTTACTATCGCAATGTTACCTCATAATGTGGACAAACTCTGCCTAAGATTAAGAATTATCACTAAAATATTGGTGTATGGTGGAGCCGTTTATGTATTATAAACTATGCTTTTTAAGGAACTTGGCTATAATTTTGTTATTCAAGAGATGTGCGTGCATATTGCTTTAATGAGCTAATAGGAAAAAGTGACATAGTATTACATATAGACATCAGCAGATCAAAGCACATGCTGGCGTCCTTAAAGCTACTATATTCTGTCAGCTACATATGTCTCTATGCTAATTATAATAAGACTGAACTATTCGTTAAAGGCTTTCACTGTACATGCCTCCTTTGATGTTCAAAGCATTCTACTCCAGACTGAACACCTATTACCTGCCGCCCCGGCTTCGAGAGTAAACGAGCAGAGAGCAAGGAAAGCCGCACTAGTAGCTTTAAGCGTCAGACATGAAAGGGTTAATTTAGAAAAAAAGATGTTCAACATGTTGGCATAGTCTGTGTCAAAACGTAAAGGATGCTTTGGTGTTACTGATGATACCTAAAGGACATGTTGTCTGTAGCCTGAGGAAGGCGCTTAGTAGGCTGTGGGCCCTCTTTGCGCCCTGTAGCTGTGTTCTTTTTAATTAAATAGTCCGCATTGCTTCCTGCTTCAGACACTTCAAAAGACTTCTCTTCGGCTTATCCACTTGTCACAGACTTAGGAACACTGCTCTCTATATCTGCTCGCGAGGACTTGCAGCAGTTAATGTGCGCTTTAAAAGTACTTTGACAAACTTGAAGTGTACATATCTTCGGATAAGGAACATGTATTCCAATAGCATTGCACCAGCTTTCTTTCTGCACCACGATTACTGAATATATGAACAATGCAAGAATTAAAAAAAAAAATCGACTGAAGTGCTTGACTGTGCAACTTTTCAGCCAATGGAAATAATAGTGTTAACTTGAGTATTTGATGGAAATTGACTGTATAAGCCATGTTTATGCTGTGCTATAATAGGTTAACACCATGTGACATTATAATCTGGCAAGTATTGCCAATCATACTTTCCTTCCTGCAAGTAACCAGCTCTAAGGGGCATCAAACATGCGCCAAAATGGAGAGAACATAGGATGTTGTTTGGTACAGAGGAAAATATCAGGTTAAAACATCATTTGACAGATATTTGCAATGAAAAAGATAAATGTAACATTACAGTTGCCTTTTCCTATGAGAAAAACAATCCATATTTGGGATTAAAGTAAATATGTATTTTAGTTCTTCAAAAATATTATTTGCATAAGCGCAGTGCTGAACTATAATAAGGTATTGCTAGAGTGAACCGCCACAAAGAAACCTAAAAAATACAAGGTACTACATTTTTAAACAAAAGCGTGGAATCCAGTTATGCGGCTGCACATTGCAGCAATACTCTCCATTGATATTTCTATATACAGCTATTAGAGAAATGTAAGTTATAGCCGACTATTCATTCGAGATTCACTGTGGCAGCATGTTCTTATGATGGCTTACTTTTCATTATTCAATTATTTATTTTAGACTTTACTATTATACAATATCACTAAATAGACCTCAACACGGAGACTATTAATGTGCTTTCTAATGCAGATACAAATCTCGATAATCCTCTCCTAAACTCGTGTAATAGTCATGTTAAATGTACGTCATAAAAAGTTACAAAGCTATAAGTGGAAATGCATTTGCCTTTGGGCTATGGAAGATTGCCTGTGTGGATGTAAGAGTTTGCACAAGCAGCGCAACAAGGGATTCAGAGGTTGTATATGCACTCTTATATATTTTTAAACACATGTATGTATGTAGATAACTCTAAACTCTAACACAGATATAGCAATATACAATTGTCTTTTTAATTAGTGGGTGTACGTACACACGTTTTTATATGTGCCTGTATATAAATGGAAATGAACAAAAAATGTTGTGAAACTATGCATATTACTCACTTGAAAATACTAGGATATACATGTGCAATACATGTTTGTACACACATTTACTTGCAAATAATATATGGATATATATATATGTCTACATATAGATATACAGTTAATGCCTATGTACATGCAAATAAACACAAACTCCTACCTACATACTTAGACTTGGGCACATGCATAAATATGTATTTGAGCTGAGGGATCTAACTGTGTTGGTGTTTTTGATTTAAGAAACTACACTGGTTATTGCTCAATTTGCATGATTTTCAGCAGTATTCAATAATTCTTGTTGAGGTGCCTGACAGTAAAAAACAAAATTAAAATACAGAACTTATTTAGGAATTTCCCTGATAAATCCCAATGCTTTTATTATATAGTGCTGTGTATTGATATGACCTGCTGTCCTCGTACAATTTTAATTTAGATTATGAGAGAAACACAATCGTCATTTTGAAATAAAATCAATCACGTATTTTTATTAGATTCAACTTTGTCTGTGTTTGGTCTGTGCATATTTAGGATGCAAAAGCCTTTTTTTCAATTTTAAAAATGTTAAAATACACATTTGAAATCTACTCTCCAGGCTTTCTGACAAAAACCACATTAACATGACACTTAGATGGCTTACCACCGGGCACAGCTCAAATCCGATCAGCTGTTTCTGCTGGATATTATTCAGCAATATGTATCTGGCCTGGTACACAGACTCAGTACTTGATGCCCTAAACCTTACCCCATGACTCCCAATATATGATGGGGAGTTGCACGTTTTTCCTGTCCAGGCATTTACCGCGGAACAGCCCTGCCATACAGCTAGGTGTTATTGATGGCTAGCTGTTATTTTGTAAATAAATTAAACCTAGGCACTTTCTATTTTCATTCACATCCATTTCCTTTCAGTGTTGAATTTATCAACTGAGAAACTTGGTGCCACTGGTGGGGAGTGTAGCACTCTACAAAGAAATATGTAACATAACCTAACAAGAGTGAAAGTATATTGTTTGACTTACTTTGTTGCATGTTTAAAATAAAATACATTGTTTTGAGAAGCAGAGAAAATGATCATTTCAAGGAAGAAGTGTAGGCCTGTGTTTGTGAGTGAGCATATAAACAAGACCGCACAGACCTATAAATACACTTTTATCATCTACATCAGTATTAACAGTATGGGGAGTGCCAGAGGGTATATAACCATTAAGGTATTTTTCTCTAAACAGAGTTACATTTACTTATTATTCACACATCATTTACATGTGTAGTAAAATACAAAGGTTTTATTTTTATTTTGAGAAACACATAATATAGGAAATAATAAATGAGCCTGTTTCGCTGCAGGTGTTGTGAATAAGTGCTCAAGAAAAGTGTCGTTTTTTTAAACTTTTTTAATTTTGACTATCTAACCTTTGAAATGTCCACGATCACAGCAATACAGATTATGGCAGGAAAGCAGACTACAGTATTTTCTTGAGCGTGCTACAATACATCCCAATTCTTAAATAAATATTTAAAAATGCTGAGTCTGTTAAAAGGTGACTTCAATGTATGACTGTATCGTTTGGGCTGCTAACATGGTAAACCTCTTAATGTTCACAGAGGAGACACTTGATAGGTTGGGTGTCTGGGGCCAAGAAAGCATGCCTAAATCATGCCATCCAACCTTTTGACTGCACGTGGAGTAAGACAATTGTCAACATAGTGCCCCCTCCACCTTTCAATGCGAGAGCCCAGTGTAAGGCGAGTTAAGCTGCTTTCTAAAATATAAGGGAGCGAGCACTCTTTAGTGCTGATAGTCATTCAATGTGTGGGTGAGGTGACTGGGATGGTGATTCAGGTGGTACAGCAAGAAACTCAGAACTTCAAAGACCATGAGGTGTCTGACTCTTATGCAACTCGGTGGAGCAACAAAAGCAGTAAACTGAGTTAAATCAGGTCAGTTATCTAAGTCTCCATTTTCAGGACAAGCTTGCTATGAAGAAATGCAGTTATTTGAATAACGGCTTCTTATTGCTAGAACATAAAATAAAGTTTGCTCTTTCTGGTGATGTACTTTCTTTATGTGTCGAGGACAATTTCGATTCCTGTAGTACAAATGACAGAGTGGTAATATATCAACTGAGGAAATATAGCCTAAGAATACTATTTCTTTTCCAACTCCCTCTCCCCGTTTACCTGACTTTACCCTGCTTTACTTGTTTCGTGACGGTGAAATCATACCAGAGGCTGTGACGTCAATTGCAACAATATTTGATTTGTAGAGCTGACATTAAAGTCTTCCTTGCTGCACGGTAGTGCTCTGTTTGTTTAAACTAATATGTCTTTAAGACCGTGTACAACAAAAAAGAAGCCCTCTGCTGTTCCCCCCCGCCCCCCTCCACAGTCCCCAGGCCCGCCCCTCCCCCTCCTGCTCACCTCGGTATCGTTGTTAAGGTTCCAGAGATCCAGGCGCCCCATCCCGTCCACGCATGCGAAGAGCCCGGGATGCACCGTTGACCACATGACGTCGTACACATAGTCCGCATTGTCTTCAAAGGAGTACAGCGGCCTGTTGTGCTGCGGAGAGAGAGAGGGAGAGGCGGCGTGAAGACTCTGTGGCGCTGTCGCTGCCCCGGGCTGTCTGCCGAGTCTAATTAAAACAACTTTGCACATTTACCAAGTGTCATAAAACTCCCGAGATGAAAGCCCCTGCCAAGGTGTACTGCGGGCTTTCATGTTGCAAACCACTGTCCACTGGCACGGGTGGGCGAGGGGGGAGCAAGCAGTTATAGTTTTCTGCATGACGTTCCGGGCAGGTATGTTCCCAGCGCTGCAAGAAGGATGCTTTGCAAGGCCCAAACGCCCCCCACCCCCCCGCGTGCAGACATGAATCACCTTGGGGTCTGTAGTGATAAGGATCCCGGGACTGGTGCGGGGATGGAAGGCGTCCCGTGCAGGAGGACACTGGCTGTGGAGCTGGCGCCCGACAGGGGCAGACTGCCATCTAGCGGCAGCCGACGGACGGCCGCAGCCGGAGGGCGCCTCGCCTTACAGTAGCTGTCTCCGGATAAGCCGCAGACAGGGAGACGTGCCCGTTCCTTCTGCAATTGACATGAAAGGGGCCGGAGGCTATCAGCACTTTCCGGGATTCTTTCACTTTCAGAGCTGCTGCTTCCCGCAGCTTTATCTCATCTCCCCATCTAGTGCCGGTTTCCCCTCGTGTGTGATTTACACGAGCTCTGCCCAGCCCCGCGCGCTGCCTGCAGACAAATCACACAACCAATCTGCTTATTACTGCCATGAAATATGCGGCGCGCATTATCTTTTTAAATCTGTTCTGAAAGGCGCGCATGTGCTTCTATCCATAATAATTATATGAATGTGAACAGAAGAAAACAATGCTAGAAAGAAAATGACGGTGCTTACACGGGGGCTCGCATTTCTATAAATACCGGGACAGCTTTGAAAAAAGTATGCCACATTGCAATCTGCACTTAACTTCCAGCTCTGTGCTCTTAACTGCAAATGAGTAATTTTCACATCATCGTCAGAAGCATTGAAAACACACACGATGTACGTTTCTGTACAACTTCTGAAGTCCCAGAAAACAATCCTGGATTTAAATGCAACGGAATGGCGTGAATTACTGCTCAAGTCAAACACGTTTTATTTCTAATGAGTAGCATTTTACATCTAAAAAAGTACAACGACATCCTTTATTATGGCCACCACTCCAACAGAGACCTCAAGTCTCACTCATTGTGAGTGAGAGTCACACATGTGGAGGCCAGGGAGACCCTCTTACTCTCAATAGGTTACCTTTCGCACTTGGGAAAAGGACTAGAACTAGAACTTAAATGCACTTCTTTTTAAAGCTCTGCGCCGTGCAGAATATTTCCTAGGAGTTATAAATACTTCAGGAAGCACTTTGAGCACGACAGAAGCCCCCCTACAGACCTCTTCATTTAATGTAAGCAGCCGCTTTGGACACATCATAGTGCTGTTCCACTATTTTTGGAATCCACGTGTCTATTACTTAAGTGAAGTTTCGTTTCATGTTAATAATTTGCATTTTTAAAATTATTTTACTTGTCACGTCTCATACTAATTAGCTTTCTTTCCTAAGAATTCTAAAAATGTAAGTTGTGTGCGTCAATGTGCATTTGGTTCCTAGGTGCCCTTTCAAAGTGCAAAGCACAATTCATGTTAGAGGTACTGCATCTGTAATGGATAGTACAATTAGGGCTAATAGTACTGCTACTATTACTTCTAGTACCATTACTACTATTAGTGCTAAGTGTACTGCTACAATAGTACTACTCATACTACTCACACTAACTTACAATTGGTATTCTACTATTAGTGTTTCAATTAATACTCATTTCATTAGTACTACTACTGGGATTCATTTTTGTACTACCAGAATTTCCACTAATAGTAATATTACCAATACTACTATTGGTAGTATTGTGCGATTAGTACTATTAAAGATTGATTTTAATGTTCCAAGTACTACAACAACTAATGTAAGTATTAGCACTCGTACTGCAAATACAAATATTGTAATAATGCTGCTGCTGATAACAGTATTAATACTGTTACTAACATGGCTCATCGGACAGTAGCACTTCTAGTTCTACAACTTCTGGTACTACTACTAATACTACATCTGCTATCAACCGCAGAAGAAGCATGCGGCCAAATCAGCAGAGGTATGCAGTCAGCGGCGGAAGGTATTTTTCACTGTTGTCACATAACAGCATGGGAATGAGGTCCTTTGCTATCAGTAACTGGAACATACAAGGATAAAAAGGTTGATCTTTGGAGAGAAACAACAAAAGACTTTACAGGAAAGACTAACAGCACAATATTATTCTCTGCGTGATATGTCATAGCCTCACGACTGTTGCAGAACAGTATACCAAGAAGCTGCGTTTTTTCATCTGAAATTTGCAAACAAGAAATAAGATAGGTAACAGGAGGTGTTAGACTGGATTGAAAAGCGGAATAAGATCAGCACATTTATATCACGAATACAAATTCAACAACACCTGGACCTTTACTTCTGTGCGTTGTACATTGAACTGGCCAGATCCCTTAACTTTTAGAAGCCATGCACACTACAATGAAAACCAAAATATTTAAGCATGAGTACAGGTACATAAATGTACTATATACTCACCAAGGGACAAAAACGCAGACTGAAAAATAATACTCCCACTCTAAACACTAAAAAATCAACAAAGAAACATCCTAGACACCCAAACGAACAGTCATTGGAAATAGTTTGCTAAAAAGCTGACTGTTAGACCTGGCACCATTGGCGTGGGTCTCCCTTCCATTTTTGCTATTGCTCCATGTGTTTTTGCTGGTGTTAGATGCTTTGGGCACTGTGTCACTGCTGTCCAGTGCCACAGTGCAAGTGCTTCCTACTGTAAATTAATGTATTGATCAGTGGTTCCATGATTGGCTGGTTTGGTTTACCTGTCAGACCCTAGTACAGTGCACCAGGAGTGCCCAGGGCTTGTAAACCAAATGCTGCTGGTGGGCTTGCATCACTGGTTGTGCCACCCACAGAAGCAGCCTGTAAAAGTGTGTCTAAGGTCTGCCATTGCAGAGCCTGAGTGTAGTCTGGTACTGTCATGCTGACTGGGCAAGTGCACCTACTTGCCAGTCCCTAAACCTTCCCTTTTCTTCATATCAGACACCCCTATGGTAGGGCCAAGGGCAGGGTGCATTGTAAGTATAAGGTAGGACAAGCCCTGATGTATGTGGCATGTCCTAATAGTGAACTACAGCCATTTTCGTTTTTCACTATTGCAAGGCTACCTGTTCTCCATAGGCCAGAATGGGCAGTTAGATTATTACATTTTATAATCCAAACTGACTCCGAGAACATGGTAGAAATTCGAGTTTAGTATGCCTGAACTCAGAATGATAAAATACATCTTTTAGTGAAGTTGGTTTTAACATTCTGTGTTTGAAAATACCTCTTTTAGAAAGTAGGTATTTTCTTGTCTAACTATCCAAAGCCTGCCTCTGCTAGGTTGTGCATTCATTGTCTGGAGTTTGAGTGGCAGGGCTGGGGGATTCCAAGCGACAGATCGAGCCAGCCCAGTGGCGAATAGAGAGATCTGCATCTAGATGGGTGGGCAGAGTTGCACCTGGGACCTGAATAGGGCTGTGCCTGCCTTCCACAATGCTGGCTCCACCTCCTGTGGCTGATGTCTCTGCCCTGCACTGTGAAAGAAGAGAAGGAATCACGTCAACAAAGTGTTCCTGGGCTGTGCTTTCCCTCCACAATGCTGGCTCCACCTCCTGTGGGGCGTCTGATGTCTCTGCCCTGCACTGTGAAAGGAAAGCAGGACTCATGTAAACAGAGTGCTACAGAACTGGTTTGGACTGGGCAAAGGCCCCTCTACCCTCAGAGGACAAAGGGTTTTGGAATATTAATATTGGGACCCTGATCCCAAGAAAATAGATCACTTTTGGACTTCAAGAAGAAACCTTTGCTGAGGAGAGGAACCTGAAGAAACTGAGGAGAGATTATCCCTAAGCTGAAGTGCTGCTAGGGGGATTGGCCTGCAGGAGTTGCCGGACTGCCAAAGAAAGGAGAAAACAATTTGTGTGCTTTATTTTCAACTTGTGAAGGATCTCCAAGGGCTTGGAACAGAGCTTGCATCCTGCTGAAGTCTCAGGGAAAACAGACTTCAAACCCCAGCTCCCCAGAGTTCTTTGGAAGTGCCTGCTTCTGTTTTGGGGCCTTCTGAGGGACTGCGTGTCGCAAGGAGCTGGAAGCGTGACCCAAGAGGAAGAATCGTGTCACTGTCGCAGCAACTCCGAAGGAGGGTGTCGCTGCTGTAGCTGACGCATTGCACCGCATCGAGAGAAGCTTCTCGCAACGAAGAGGAAGCATGTTGCCGTCGCTGCTGCTGCCGTGGCATAGTGAATGTCGGCGCTGTAACTGGTGTATTGCACCGCATCAGGAGAAGGGTCTCGCAACGAAGGAGAAGCGTGTCGCTGTTGCTGCCGTCGCATCTTGGATGTCGCCGCTGTGGTTGTCGCATTGTGCGGAAGCCTCTCGCAAAGTCGGAGAAGAGTATCGCAGCAGAGGCTGTTGCCGTCGCATCGCTGAACAAGGGTGCCGCCGCTGCAGCTGACGCATCGAACCGAGACTTCTCGCATCCTCCGAGAAGCGTGCTGTATCTGGAAGATATTCACGTCTTTATTTCTTTGCACTGGAACTTTGCCGCATTTCCATCGCTGAAACATTGCTTCGAAAGGTACATTGACTTAAAGTGTTGCATCTTAAGAACTGAACAGAACTAAGCTAAAACTACCATCCTTAAGTATAGCATTGTGGATTTTTGTCGTTTGTGGTCTTGTGTTAAGTCTATACAAAGAATACTTATTTTTAATATACAACTGTGTGGTGTCCATCTGTAGTGTTGTCACTGGGTTACTGTATGTGGTCACAAATGCTTTACACACTGCCTCCGAGATAAGCCTGCCTGCTCGTGCCAAGCTACCAAGGGGGTGAGCAGGGGTTATTTTAGGAGTGTATCCCCTTACCCTGACTAAAGGCAAGGGCCCCTATTTGTCACAAGTACCTACATGTGCCAACTAGAGACCCCCAAATCTAACACTGACTATAATCAGTGCATTCCTTTGACTTGGTTTACAGTTTTGTGGCTATCCTGATAAGATATTTATTACAGCGACCTGTAACTGGTGTGCACTGTGGGGTGTTTCCAAGTGGGAAGAATAGAACATGCATATAATGGGAGCCAGTTATGAAAACAATAGAACATACTTATTTACGTGTAGTTACCATTAACCCTGCTAAACCAATTCCATCCATTACTAAAATGACCTACAATGAATGTGTGAAGGAGAAGAATGACTGAATGCTCTCCATGCTAACCCACCCAATCCTATGGACAATTTCAACATGGATGTTGACAACTTTAACAACTGGATCAAGAACTGCACAGCCTCCCTTGCACCCGTCAAAATTGACAAACAGAGAAGAGTCAACAAAAAACCCAACTGATACACCAAGGACCTCAGCGGCACTAAAAGACACCGCAAACAACTGAAAAGAAGATGGAGACCCAGCTTCAAAGACACAGACAGAACCACCTGCAAAAGACCACTTACATGATAGCATCAGAAGCTAAGAGAAACCAAGAAAAACAGCTGTAGCATAATGCATCAAAGAGAGTTTTGACAGTAGCAAACAAATCTTCTTGATCATTAAAGATTTCACCACGGCTGCCAACAACATCACTTCCTCAAAAGATCTTTGCAAAGACCCATGCAACTTCGTCCAAAGCAAAATCACCAACATTTACAGCAATTTCACACACTAACTAGATCCCAATGAACGTATCACCAACCTGCCTGTCACCAATCAAGACACCCACCTGACCAGATGGAAGACCCTCACCAGTGAAGAAACAGCCTTACGCATGCGGACCATCAACTCCGGGGCCCAGGGCACATGTCCTAAAAAAAAAAGTGGGGGGACTGACCAAGTCAGGCAGTATGCAAGTGACATCACGCGTGGTATCAAAGCACAACGTCACGACGTGTGACATTCCACGTGGCATCACAGGAAATGACCTCACTGGAAGTGATGCGCTGATATGTGTATGTAACAACATATGCCACTGAAAATGCTATACATTTTTTTTAAAGTCGTCTCCTGCAAAGCATAACATGTGGCATGCATGCAGATCACAGATTTTTATTTTAGGTAGATAAGTAAGTGAATTACTGCTTTGAACCTAGAGATCCTTATGTTACTTGCAGTTAATAAATTGTAATCCTTCTAGTAGAACACAGGGAGCAATGAAGCGTATTTGACTCCTACACCTTGTAACCCCGACTGCCTCATGTAACATCTTGGACATTAATTTAGACACTTACATTATTTATTTGGAATGGATATGTGTTTGTTATGTAAAGCGCTCTTACACTCTGCATTGGGATGAGTAGCGTTATAAAAGTAATAAAAAAGTGCTATTTAAATGTTATTTGCATAAATACTGAGACAGAACAACCCATCTGACATTCTTACAGTGCATATACTTATATACAAAGTAAAAAGCATGCATCTCTTAAGTACCTGTGAAGAGTTAACAAGCTGTGTGCTTTTGTTTCCTTGCCGGTGCATTTGCATTTGTGAGGTTCCAGGAGACCTCCAATCTCATACTCCATCAAAAGGAGGCCTGATGGCCCCTTCACTTCTGTCTTTATCGTTGCGGAACTGGAAGTGGAAAAAAAAGCCCCTCCCCCTCCCTCCCCCCTGGCTGCCCGCACGTTGCTGCTGGGAATCGAAAGCAGACAACATGCAGGAACTGATGAACGTGTCCCGGTGTCTCAAAATTACACCAGGGCAAGTTTAACATCTTTATGTGAGGCCCAACTTCTTAACAGGGGGGACGGCATCCACCCTGTCAAAATAGTGGGTGGACACCGTGTACCTGCGTTTACCCCTGACTCTTGCCCTGCTGGGGCCCCGTTGAAGCCTTGCCCCCACCACATTTTAAACCTCAGCACATCACCAATCAACACAGCACTCATTCACATCTTGCACACCACCATCTCTGCCACCTTCTCAGAAGCCTGGAAGCCCACAGCAGTCAAGGCCCTCCTCAAGAAACATTCAACTGACCCAAGCCAACTGGCCAACAACCGTCCTATCTCCCTGCTTTCCTACCCTGCAAAAGTTATCAAAAACCCAACATCAATTAGCTCATTAGCCAACCTTGAGTTCCACCATATGCTCTACCCAGTCAGGATTCCGAAAGATCCAGCACAGAAACCACACATCGCAGCCACTGATGATATCAGAACCATCCTTGACAGGGGACAAACAGCCACCCTCATCCTACTTGACCTCTCGGCGGCATTTGACACAGTCTCCCACGACACACCCATTAGAAGAATCCTCAAGTGCAGTATCCAAGGACCAGCACTCAAATAGATGTGTTTCTTTCCCACAGGAATAACCCAAAGAGCCAGACTGCCACCTTTCATATCCGAAGCCAAGAACCTGTTATGCGGCGTCCCCCAGGGTTCTTCTCTGAGCCCTACCCTGTTCAATGTCTACATGGCTCCAATTGCGAACATCATTAGATCTCAAGGCATTATCATCATCTCCTAAGCAGACAATACCCAGACTTCCACTGCCAGAATTAACTTCACCAACTGCAGAACCCTTGTGGTGGAATAGATGAGAACAAACTGCTACAAACTGAACTCCGACAAGACTGAAGGATTGGTATTTGTAAACTAGAATTCCATGTGGGACACCAACTGTGACTGGCAGAACTCTGACTCATTCCAACATCCAACAACCATGTCAGAAATCTGGGGATCATCCTGGACGACAAGCTCTACATGACCGCACAAGTCAATGCAGTGAGCTCCTCTTGCTTCCACATCCTCCGAATGCTACAAAAAATCTTCAAGTGGCTGCCACATATCACCAGGCGTACAATCACGCAAGCACACATCCCAAGCTCCCCGACCTTGCACACGTTCAGGAAGGACCTCAAGAACTGGCTTTTCGCCTGATCTGGATCTGCTCCACCCCACCCTCAATACCTTTATACCCTCACGGGTGAGTAGTGCACTTAACCAACCCCTGATTGATTGATTGAAGCCGACCCAACAATGAAAACGCGCTATATGGAAGAATCTCCAAACATCTCCTGAACCTCCCTTACAGCACGCACATCTCACCTCATCTGCGGGAACTCCATGGCTCCCCAGCCACAAATGCAGCCAATTCAAACTCCTCAGCCCTACACAACACTGGACCTGCATACATCAACAGCTGCATACATTTTCACAACACATCAATACACCTATGCGCAGCCTCACACTTACTAGCACGCACCCCAGTATTCACAAATGCAGAACAGGCGGCTGCTCATTCTCTGACATAGGACCCAAGACATGGAACAACCTGTCACACACATCAGAGCCTCCTCCTCGCTACTTGAGTTTTGCAATAACCTGAAGGTGTGGCTGTCTGAATAATGCGGCAGTGCCATACGCCTATGCCCCGGCTCAAGTGCCTGGATATCCTTGTGGGTGATCAGTGCGCTATACAAATCAGCATAACTTAAAGTAACATGTGAAAGAACACTTGGAATAACAACATCAACATCAGACTAACCTGTCAAAAATATTGTGTACAAAAAAATTGAGTTTACATACTTTGAAACTATTGTGTTGAAAATATTGTTGAACAGACTATCGCAAAAAAAGGCAAGTATAAAGAAATGTTAATAATATAGTAGTCTAAGTAATTTATTTCAAAGTGTAAAGTACAAAATAATATAATTAAAAAATAGTTTTAATGAGTGTTATTAAATTCTATACATTCATATATAAATATATACACATATAAATGCTTATATATATATATATATATATATATATATATATATATATATATATATATATATATATATATTCACTGAAAAAACCATAGGTTATAGACCATATATAGTTAGGAATTAGCATTTAAAAAACCTTATTTTACTCACACAAAACCATTGAAATTCCATATATAGTTAGTTGCACTAACTATATATCGCGCACCCGCAATCCACTGCTGATCATGTCACATATTACATCATTCATGACATGGTCAGTGACATCACTGATGACATCACTGATGACATCTCAAATGACATCACTGATGACATCACTGATGACATCTCAAATGACATCACTGATGAGATCACTGATGACATCATCCAGTGACTGTGTGTTTCTGTAAAGTTTAAATATGTTTTACATATTGAAGAATGAGTAGATGTATAAGTGTCTGGACGAAGGATTTAGTAGGTGCATGACTGAATGTATGAGTGAGTGATTAAATGTGTCTCACTGAGTGCATGGGTTAGTGACTAAACTGTCTTAATTTGTGCATCATTATGTCTGTTGTTCTGTAAACTGCTGCATGTGTTGATCAGTAGCTATATGATTAACTATATGGGTTATTGATTGATTGTCCAAGTATTTGTATAGGAGACTGAGTGTGTGTGTGGCTGGCTGGGAGGTGTGTGACTCTGTGCCGATCAATGTGTACTTGTATCAATGATTGTATAAGAAAGTAAGTATGTGTTAGTGTATGTTTGAAAATGTAAGGTGCTCTATGTTTAACTGTATAGACAAGAAAATGGAAGTGTGATTGATTCTTTACAGGACTGACTAGGTGTGTGAGTAACTCCATGGATGAGTGGCAGAGTGTAAGTGTCTGTATAGGTGTATGAGTGCATATGATAGTGTTGTAAAGATGAGTGATTGTATGTATGAATGATTGTATGGGTGAATGAGTGAATGTGTGTGTAGACGTAGGAATCAGTGAGTACGTATGTAGTAACTAGTATTGGTGTGTCAATGGTTTCAAAAATTATACTCTGTATTTAACACTGGGTGAAACAGAGGTTATATTAAAACGTGAGGAGATGCATTGTATTGTCACATGAATGATATCATCAGTGATGTGGTCATTGATGTCATTTGAGATGTCATCAGTGATGTCATCAGTGATGTCACTGACCATGTCATGAATGATGTAATATGTGACATGATCAGCAGTGGATTGCGGGTGCGCGATATATAGTTAGTGCAACTAACTATATATGGAATTTCAATGGTTTTGTGTGAGTAAAATAAGGTTTTTTAAATGCTAATTCCTAACTATATATGGTCTATAACCTATGGTTTTTTCAGTGAATTTTCAAGGTTTTGTAAATGCTAATTCCTAACTATATATGGTCTATAACCTATGGTTTTTTCAGTGAATTTCAATGGTTTTTTAATAGCAAATATCATAAGCTGTCGAATGTCAAGTACGTGGTAAGTAAAAACATTTTCGTGTTTATGCACACTGATCTGCTTTGAATACTGCCCCCCACCCCTCATTTCTATTAGGAGTACTCTCTCTTTGCAGATAGTGAAGGGTAGTTAACGCAGCCCTTTGCCCCCTTTGTAATACGTCGTGCCTGCTTCTCTCTCCATTTGATTGATTGTTCTCTTTGGTTCATTCTCTATTTACAAACAAGCACAGAGTCGCAATACTCTGTTTAGTCTTTGCAGATAGCGAAAAATCGTGTAAAAAAACAAAAGGAATCGAGCAAAATCAGTAGGCCACTAATGGGATCTCTTTTTGACCTCGCTAAAATAGAAACATTAGGAACAACCTGTTGAAAATAGCAATGCGTATGTACATAAGCGGCGTTCATTTGTGTTCACAGTACCCCTTGTTGATTGTTTCAATCGAGCATTGAATTGTTCGAAGTTAATTCTCTTAAGGATCTTCTCTACCTGCAAACGAGGAAGAATAGGAATATTCTCTCTCCCTTTGCAGATAGTGAAGGGTAGGTAACGCAAGCCTTTAACACGTCGTACCTATTTCATTCCTCATTGATTGATTGATTGTCCGAACATTGACTGTTTGGGAATTAGTTCTTTTTGGAGGTATTCCCTGTTTGCAAATAAACGTAGGAAAATCTTTGCAAGTAGTGAAAGGGTACGTAATGCGGACCTTTCTCCCCCGTTGTAATCTGTCATGCCTATCTACTCCCCACTGATTGATGCACCTTTTTCACCCGGACCATTTACTAGACATACGTCATCTGGCCCGACCAGAGAGCACCCCTAGTGAAAAGGACATATGCAATAATAACGAAGTGATCACTGTATCCTGTTAACAGAAACTTTACCATGAAACAACCTGGAAAGAAAAAAATAGGAAAACGAAAATCAGTAGGCCACTGATGAACATGAACTTTTATTAAACAACAAACAAAGAAACGATAACATAACGTAATGATAAAACCTATTAATGTCCTAGAAACAAGAAAACGTTAAAGTATGCCAGTGGTGAGAGACCAGAAAAACAGTCCGAGAAACCAAATCACCCCTCGCTGTCCCAACTCATGCACTCTGAAAGTTCAAAGTTTTGAGGAGTGCTTGTAACATTGTCTGAAGCCTATTTGCAATTGCTTCATCTTCACTATTCTTAAAGTAAGTGGGGGCTGTTGTGATGCGGTGCCACCCTGAACCGCTTGACGGAGGCCCCCGAGGGACGGTGTCATGTCGCGGACTCGGAGGGGGCGCTTGGCTCCGGCCCCCTCCCCAAGTCGTGTTGCCCTGGTGTGGCCTGAGATCGCCCCCGACATAGGTGGCCGGCTCCCGGGGTCAAGCGGAACTTTTTTCCTTTTGGTGACTCTTCCATTCTTCACCTTGTCCCACAATCCGTTTCACCTAAAGACACGCTGTAGTGGGGCACCCCTTTTCCGTTTCATTTGCCATTCAGCCCGCTTTTGCTACACTGTGCCTCTTCCGCTATTCAGCTGTTTACCGCCCGCTCTTTCGACTACAGCGTCTCGCTCACCATGTACTTGAGTTGCTCCCGCTCTTGCGGTGCAGCGATAGGCGGCTGCCACAGGACTCTCAAAATGGCGGCCATCTCTTCAGATTTGGGCGTGGTCCACTAAAATGGGCCTGCGACACCTTGGAACTCGGACGCTTGTCTGCTAGAGCTTGGGCTCCATTCTCGAAAGCGTCCCCTCATCCTTGAAGATTCTACAAAAGTCTTGGGGGCCCCCGACTCCCGCAGGCTTCTGGTGGGGAGCGCCTAGCATGATTGCTCGTGGAATGGCCACGACGGAGCTACGAAATGGTGGTGCTCTCATGCTAACGCCAGCTTCAGTCTGAAACATCCAGAAACACTGTAGACTACCAATTCGATCAGTTCCGGTAGCGCTCCAACGTGACCCGGTAGAGAAGAACTTGCCCTCCCCTCTTTGACTGATGGTTCTTGTTGCCTGTCCCTTCTGTTGTCATTTAACAGAACTATTTAGCCTGCTGAAAGGGGTTGTGTGCCGTCCGCTGGTTGGTGGAGACATTTTGACTATATTCTGGACCTGCGTTGTCGCGTAATGCGTCATATGACGTGCCGCGTTAGAAAGTTTAATAAATTATTAAACACAATAAACAATCCTTAAAAAATAAAAAAAAATAAAAAATAATCAACAAAACCAACAATCAATTAACAACAGTATTTGAAAAGTCTATCATTCATTTTTCATTGCAGTACGCTGCCCAGAAAGCTTCCCGGTTCCCGGACCGGGCGCTACCCACGCAAAAAAACAAAAAAAAATTTTTTTTTTTTTTTTGCCCCGCGGGGCCGTTTTAAAGCCTCCACATTAAACCTAGGGGGTCAGGGAGGATCTACTATGCCCCCTTATGGTTATTTGCCCCTTTGTTTTGGCCTCCTCTTGTCTCTCGATCCTACCGAGAGACAAGATGGCGGCCGCTACGGACTTTTTGGAATGTTGACAGACGCCAGAGAACCAATCAGCTTCGCTTCACAAAGCTCCGTTGCGCGAAAAGTACGCGTCCTGGAGCGCTGCCCAGAGCGCGCTTACAGATATATATCTTTTTTTAAACGTTAATTTCTCAAAATCCACTGGAGCACATATATTGAGACCTACAAAAGGCACATCGGGCTACCAGTCCCTACAATTTTGCCAAGTTTCGTGCAAATCCATTCAGCCGTTCGGGCTAAAAGTGAGGCCAACCGCCCTATGGAAATTAACATGGGAAAAACGCGTTTTGGGACCCCCCTTTTTTCTCGGCCCCCCCTTGACGAACCCCCCCAAAATTTTCAGGGGCTGCTCAGAAACAAAATGTGCCATTTTCCTGAAAATTTCAGCCAATTCCGTCCACAAACGCCAAAGTTATTAGACATAGAATTTTCAAAAATCCCATAGAGAAAAAATCCTAACTATATATACCTACTGGCGACCGCCAGTAGGTAATATATTTATATATAAATATATATTTTTCTTACTTCGCCTCTCACACTCCTTTCAGCCAGGAATAGTCAATAGCGGACCCAAGTTGTGGTGCAATCATTTTTATTTCATGCCCTGCACCACCGCCATAACGCGTTTCGGCCTTCAGGAGGCCTTGCTCACATGACGCGCATGTGGAGTGCCATCACAATTTAAAGTGACAGTGCTCAAAATTAGTGACCTAACAACGACGTGTTGTCAGACATAGAAAACAGAATAATTCTTGTAGTCTCAACTGTATGTCACATCGATATTGAAACGTTTTATGTGAACAAATTTGTTATTTTCAATAGCGACAATATAAATATTCATAAATATATAAATACATAAATAAATACTTATATAAATAGGCAATGCAAAGTTTATGTTTTAAAATAATGCAAATGAGAATTAACACCACAGTACTGAATAAAATACATATCAAAAGTCAAACTAGTGCAAACTTTTCATATATAAAAACAATCCCAGTCGTGTTTCTATTGGTAGAATTCTCATGCTATATCGCCCCCAATAATATTGCTTAAACTATGGGGCTTTGCTAGTGCAAACTTATACAGGAGTTAGACATAATGAAGCCCAAGTGGGCCTAGACTATTTTCCATGCGACCCATACAAAAGTGCTAGTGCTAATTTGTTGGACCTGGCCTCGTGGCGTGGTCCTACCCCTCCCGCACGGCGGGCCCGGGACGACATCGGCCCTCCGTCGACCCGCTGTCGACCCCCCTGAACCCGAACCATCGACGAGAGCAGCCCCCCTGGCAACCCACGGCTCCCCCCCTGGGACCTCGGCGGACCCTGCTCGCCAACACTGCCGGACTGGCGACCATGCCAGGCCACCATTCCCGGCCCAACTCCATCTTGGGCCCATCACGTCCCGAGCACGTGGCCGCAGCCATCCCTCGCCCCGGCCCCAGCGAAGCCCCGACATCGAGGCACCAAGATCCTCCCAGGGGGTAGAGTGGCCACTTGGCGGATCCCGGGAGAGGGGAGTTTCGATGGGCCTCCAGCCGTCCCCGGATGCCTGGTATCGATCGCCCTCCATCCTCCCTGGGTGCTGGCTCCACCCCCCTGCTGGGTGTCTGGACACCTTCATCCCGGCCCCTCTGACCCCCAGGCGCGAGGGTCCGGACATCAAAGGACTCCAGTCCTATATCTGGGCCAGCCCTGGATTAGGACTTCAGTTGTATTTTGGAGTCGAAGCCCTGCTGACCTTGTCGCGGCTGATCCTGCTCTGAACGCATGTACCTGGAACCTTCGAGGCCCTGCTGACGCTGTCGCGGCCTGACCAAGCGGAAACCACCTTCGAGGCCCTGCTGACGCTGTCGCGGCCTGACCAAGCTGAAACCACCTTCGAGGCCCTGCTGACGCTGTCGCGGCCTGACCCAGCTGAAACCACCTTCGAGGCCCTGCTGACGCTGTCGCGGCCTGACCAAGCGGAAACCACCTTCGAGGCCCTGCTGACACGGCCAGACCGAACTGAACCACCTTCGAGGCCCTGCTGACGCTGTCGCGGCCTGACCGAACTGAACCACCTTCGAGGCCCCGCTGACGCTGTCGCGTCATGTCCTCCTATGACCACATGAAGGACGCCCTGCTCACCCAGTATGGCCTCACCCCCGAGATGTACCGACAGAGGTTCCGGGATTGCAAAAAGATCCCCGGTACCACGTGGGTGGAGTACGTAAACTTTTATAGCCGGGCCCTAGAAGGATGGATAAAGGGCAGCAAAGTGTCCACCTACGAGCAGCTGTTCGACCTCATCGTTTGGGAGCACCTCTCCAACAACTGCTTTGTCGAGCTCAGACAGCATCTCCTCGACAGCAAGCTAACCGAGCCCCGAAAACTCGCCGTCGAGGCTGATCGATGGGTGAACACCCGGGTCCCCCGGACCCCGATCGGAGAAATGGGACGGAACGGCCAGGGGCACCCCCGCCAGCGGGGCGGCGGAGGAGGCCAGAACAGGAGCCGAGACTTCCCGCCGGCCCCGGGAAGGAGCCCACCTCGGGGGTCCCCCCAGAATAACACTTCGCCATCCCTGACCAGAAGAGGGCCCCCTCCCGCACGGCCGGGGCCCCGCCCGAACATTACTTGCCACAGATGCCAGCGGCCCGGTCACTATGCCAGTGACCTCCTCTGCCCCATGAACCAGCGTCCCGGCACCACCGGGCCTCCGACCCGCCAGTTCGCTGCTGCAGCCCTGGGGGAAGGGGGCGAAGAAGACGAAGAAGTCTACAATGAAGATCAGACAGAGTATGAACCGGCCGCCATGGCCCTAGCCTGCCTGGGTGAAAGAGACATGGTCCCCCGGGCCCCGCTACCGAGCAACACTAAAAAATACCGTCAGTGGGTCCACATCAATGGACGACGGACCGAAGCCCTCCGAGACACGGGAGCCAGTGTGACGGCCGTCCGCTGCCACTTGGTGACCCCCGAACAGATCATACCAAACGTGCGATGCCCCGTGAGGGCCGCCGACAACTCCGAGACTCTGTGTCAGATGGCCCGAATCCCCTTCGAGTGGGGGGGGGGTGTCGGGCACCCTCAGGGTGACCGTCCGGGACGCCCCCGTGGACTGCCTCCTCAGAAACGACCTCGAGAGCACTCCCTGGGCCCAAGTCGAGTGGAGAGAACATCTAGGGATGATGGGACTACCAGAGTGGGTCTGCGCTACGACCCGATCTATGACTGCCCGGGCCCCGGCGGCGACCGAGGCCGCCCCGACGGAAGAGCCGGAGTGGCCCGCGCCACCACCGCCCGCAGTCCACGAAGAATCCAACCTTGAACCCGGGCCCTCGGAGCCCGACCACGAAGACAGCACCGAGCTCAGCAACATACCCGAACTAGCCCAATGGCGCCAGGAGGGTGGTCCCACCCAAGAACAATTCCGGCAGGAACAGAAGGCCTGCCCCTCCCTCGAGGGGACCCGGCAGCAAGCCACAGCCCAAGCTGCCGGGGACACCTCGGGGTCCCACTGGATCTACTGGGACCACGGCCTCCTATACAGTGAACAAAAAATTGCCGAGCTGGGGGTCAGCCGAGTGTTGGTGGTCCCCCTACGATTCAGAGACTTCCTCTTGAACCTGGCACACGATGTGCCCCTCGCCGGGCACCTGGGGCAGGACAAAACTTACAGCCGCCTGGTGACCCATTTCTACTGGCCGAAAATGCGCAACGATGTGCATAACCACTGCCGCACCTGCCCGACATGCCAAGCCAGCGGAAAGAGCGGGGGGAAGGTGAAGGCCCCGCTCCAACCCTTTCCAGTGGTGACCACCCCCTTCGAGCGAGTGGGGATCGACATCGTGGGGCCCCTGGACCCGCAAACCTCGCAAGGGCATCGCTTCTTCCTCGTCCTGGTGGACCATGCCACCCGCTATCCCGAAGCCATCCCCCTCCGAACCATAACGGCTCCCGTGGTGGGCCGAGCACTGATGAGGATCTTTTCCAGAGTGGGGTTCCCCCGAGAAGTCGTGAGCGATCGGGACACAAACTTTATATCGAAGTATATGCGGTCCCTTTGGCAACAGTGCGGGGTCACGTATAAGTTCACCACCCCGTATCACCCCCAAGGGAATGGACTGGTGGAGCGGTTTAACCGAACACTCAAGGGGATGATCCAGGGCCTAGAAGAGCCCCTCCGCCGCAAATGGGACGTCCTGCTGCCCTGCCTCTTGTTCGCCTATCGGGAGGTACCACAGAAATCCCTGGGGTTCAGCCCCTTTGAACTCTTCTACGGGCACCCTGTCCGAGGTCCCCTCAGCCTGGTCAAAGAAGGCTGGGAAACTACCGTCCAAAACGCACCGCCGGATGTCTACCAGTACCTCCTGACCCTCCGAAGCCAGACTCGGAAGTTCCGGGCCCTTGCCGAGGCCAACCTTGAGGCCAGTCAGGAGGACATGAAACGCTGGTATGACCAGAACTCTTCATCCATCGAGTTCGAGCCGGGCCAGCAGGTCTGGGTCATGTCCCCGGTCGAACCTTGTGCCCTCCAGGACAAATGGTCGGGCCCCTTCAAAGTGATCGAGCGCAAGAGCCCCGTCACCTATCTCGTGGATATGGAGTCATCCCGAAACCCCCTCCGGGTTCTGCACGCCAACCGGCTCAAGCCTCATTTTGCCCGCACAGAACTGAGCCTGCTGCTAGCTACAGATGATGGGGCCGAAGACGACTCCGAGCCCCTGCCCGACCTCCTAAGGTGCGCTGAGAAGGACGGCTCCGTCGAAGGGATCTCTCTCTCCTCCGACCTGACCCCCGCACAGTGCCGAGACTGCCAAGAACTGTTGGGACGATTCCTGGACCTGTTCTCCCTCACCCCCGGGGTTACCCAGTGGTGTGTCCACGATGTCGACACCGGGGCCAGCCAGCCAGTGCGACACCGGGCCTACCGAGTTCCCGACCGAGTTCGGGCCTGCATCCAGACAGAAGTCACCAAAATGCTGGCCCTGGGGGTTGCCGAACCCTCCGACAGTCCCTGGGCCAGCCTAGTTGTCCTGGTCCCCAAAGCCGCCGCACCTGGCACCCCTCCAGAACTCAGGTTTTGTGTCGACTACCGGGGGCTGCATGCTGTTACCAGAACCGACGCACATCCCATCCCCCGGGCCGATGAACTAATCGACCGCCTGGGAGCCGCCAAGTACCTCAGTACCTTCAACCTCACAGCCGGGTACTGGCAGATCGGCCTCACCCCTGGCGCCCAGGAGCGATCGGCCTTCTCAACACCCGATGGCCACTTCCAATTCAAGGTGATGCCCTTCGGTATGAAAAACGCCCCAGTCACCTTCCAGAGACTGGTGAACAAAGTGCTGGCGGGGCTAGAAGAATTCAGTGCCGCCTATCTAGACGACATTGCGGTGTACAGCCTCCACTGGGCCGAGCACCTGAAGCACCTCTGGGAGGTCCTGACGGCCCTCCAGCGGGCCGGACTAACGGTGAAAGCCAGCAAGTGCCAGATAGGTCAAGGGTCCGTGACCTACCTAGGACACCAAGTGGGGAGCGGCCACGTGGCTCCCCTCCGACCCAAGATTGACGCCATCGTAGCCTGGGAGCCCCCGGTCACCCAGACCGCCGTCCGAGCCTTCCTGGGGCTCACTGGATATTATCGGTGCTTCATAAAGAACTATGGGAGCATTGTGGGGCCCCTCACTGAGCTGACCTCGAAGAACCGGCCGCAGAAAGTACAATGGACACCCGCGTGTCAGGTGGCCTTCGAGACGTTGAAAACAGCCATGTGCACCGCCCCTGTGCTCCAAGCCCCTGACTACAGCCGGGAGTTCGTAGTCCAGACCGACACCTCGGAGCACGGCATCGGGGCGGTCCTATCTCAGATTGACCCCGAGGGGATTGACCATCCTGTGGCCTTCATCAGCCGGCGGCTGCTGGCCAGAAAACAGAGATGGAGCACCATTGAGAGGGAGGCCTTCGCCGTCGTGTGGGCCCTCAAGAAACTCAGGCCCTACCTCTTCGGCACCCACTTCCAGGTACAGACTGACCACCGGCCCCTGCGGTGGTTGATGCAGATGCGTGGCGAAAACCCAAAGCTGCTGCGATGGTCCATCTCCCTCCAAGGGATGGACTTCACTGTGGAGCATCGCCCTGGCAACGACCACGCCAACGCTGATGGCCTATCCCGCTTCTTCCGCCTCGACGAGGAGAATCCCCAGGAAGATGGGTGACTCTCCCCGCCTTCAGCTGGAGGGGACGTGTGTTGGACCCGGCCTCGTGGTGTGGTCCTACCCCTCCCGCACGGCGGGCCCGGGACGACATCGGCCCTCCGTCGACCCGCTGTCGACCCCCCTGAACCCGAACCATCGACGAGAGCAGCCCCCGTGGCAACCCACGGCTCCCCCCCTGGGACCTCGGCGGACCCTGCTCGCCAACACTGCCGGTCTGGCGACCATGCCAGGCCACCATTCCCGGCCCAACTCCATCTTGGGCCCATCACGTCCCGAGCACGTGGCCGCAGCCATCCCTCGCCCCGGCCCCAGCGAAGCCCCGACATCGAGGCACCAAGATCCTCCCAGGGGGTAGAGTGGCCACTTGGCGGATCCCGGGAGAGGGGAGTTTCGATGGGCCTCCAGCCGTCCCCGGACGCCTGGTATCGATCGCCCTCCAGCCTCCCTGGGCGCTGGCTCCACCCCCCTGCTGGGTGTCTGGACACCTTCATCCCGGCCCCTCTGACCCCCAGGCGCGAGGGTCCGGACATCAAAGGACTCCAGTCCTATATCTGGGCCAGCCCTGGATTAGGACTTCAGTTGTATCTTGGAGTCGAAGCCCTGCTGACCTTGTCGCGGCTGATCCTGCTCTGAACGCATGTACCTGGAACCTTTGAGGCCCTGCTGACGCTGTCGCGGCCTGACCAAGCGGAAACCACCTTCGAGGCCCTGCTGACGCTGTCGCGGCCTGACCAAGCTGAAACCACCTTCGAGGCCCTGCTGAGGCTGTCGCGGCCTGACCAAGCGGAAACCACCTTCGAGGCCCTGCTGACGCTGTCGCGGCCTGACCCAGCTGAAACCACCTTCGCGGCCCTGCTGACGCTGTCGCGGCCTGACCAAGCGGAAACCACCTTCGAGGCCCTGCTGACGCTGTCGCGGCCTGACCGAACTGAACCACCTTCGAGGCCCTGCTGACGCTGTCGCGGCCTGACCGAACTGAACCACCTTCGAGGCCCCGCTGACGCTGTCGCGGCCTGACCCCTTGAACTATCCACGCACCAGTTGGTGCCAAGACTGTCCCGCTACCCCCTTTTCCCGAAGCCAAGACTGTACGGATCCCTCGATCCCGGTGTTATCATCTTACGAGAACGTGCCTTCATTTCTTATATAAAGATTCTTGAGAATATTCCTTCGTGTGGTGTCCGTCTGTGGTAGTGTGATTGCTCCGCTGTTACGATTGTAGGAGAGGAGCCTCGCCAAGGAGGCCTCCCTACGGCGCTCGGCCTCTTCCATAGAGAAAGGTGGGTCTCGGGGCGGGCAGTCCGACATCTTCTGTTTCCCCTGGGATCGCCTTTCCAACATAATTTAAATGTGCTGCCACTTTCAGAACCACCAATCGGTTCATAAAGTGCAAAAAAAGGTGCTAACAATACATATAGTGAAGACTTAAAAACAATGCAGAGGCAGTAGTAAAAAGAAAATACATCAATGTTAAAAAACCGTGTTTTCAAAGGCAAGTATAGAAATCTTCGCTGGAGTCGAGGCTTTGCAGCATCTTACAGTCCAACTCCAGTATAAACCTGATCTCGAGTTTCCTTAACAGTGCTTCCCGGTTGCCTCCTCTCCTCAAGGGGGGGACCGTGTCCACGATAAAGTATTTGAGATTGCTCACATCATTGCCGTGGTGCTCCTTAAAATACCTAGCAACCGGGTAAGACATGTCACTATTGTTAATGGCCCTTATGTGTTGAAGTATCCTCTTGTGGACCTGCGGTGTCTTACTTCCGACGTACCGCAGACCACAGGGACACTACAACACATACACTGCATATTTTGTTTTGCAGGTCAAAGTTTTTGTAATGGGCACTAGCTCTGTCTTGATTGGTGTGGTGTACTCTTATTTGCTCACTTCATGTTTGCAGGCCTTACAAAGAGCACTTCTAAGAAACCCTTTGTTGGAGTCTAGCCACGATGTGTTAGTTCTTACTTACGGGTTTCTCTTTACTAATGAATTACTCATTGATTGCGCCTTTTGAAGGTGATTTTGGGAGTTCTGGTTATTCTGGCCCCCAAGACTGGATAATTTTTTACCGGGACCCAATTTTTGTTGATTATTCTGCGCAGTATTTTATGTTTACTGTATGTGAGAATCAATCTGGATGGTTGTTCTGTGTTTGCTGATGGTTAATAGTCGTTCTACAAGCCAGAGCCTGGGATCTACCCATTTTTTTTTTTTTAATGGCTTTGTCGATCTCAGTCTGAGAAAAGCCCCTAGCCAGTGCTCTTACACAGTCCTCATCTGAGCTGCATAGCCTCCAAATCCGCAGCATCTCCACATGGGGGATGCTGCGAATCAAATGTAGAGGATGCTGACTGGAGGCATGTAGGAAGGTATTACCTGCAGTTGGTTTTCTATGTAACCTCGTTTCTAGCCTACCCTGTGCAGCTATTATTTCTACATCCAAAAAGCAGATAGAACTCTTGCTTAGCTGAGCAGTACATTTTAAGTTCAGGTTATTGATGTTGATTTGTTCTATAAAATGGAGAGCACTGTCCTCCATTCCTCTCCAAATTATAAGCAAATCATCAATATACCTGTACCATTGTACAACATGGTTAGACATTATTGTACCATAGGTCAGCCCAAGGACTTGTTCCTCCCATAGTCCCATATGCAAGCATGCGTAGCTAGGGGAGAAACAAGCCCCCATAGGTAAGCCTCTCACCTGCTGGAACACCCGATTTTGAAAGAGGAAAAAGTTATTCTCTAATCAGGTTGAAATCATAGTAAGCAACATTTTGTTATGCAAGAGGGAACAAATAGGTCTTGTGTTCAAGTAGTGCTCTACTGCCTTACCACCGTCTTTATGGTAAGTACTGTTGTACAAGGAAGAGACAAGTGAAATGAGTATACATTCAGAATCCCACTTGACATCACTTATTTTTCTTAGGAGGTCACCAGTGTTCTGAATGAAAGATGGCAGTTTTTCATGTGTTCCTAAAGAAAGAAATCCACGTATCGCGAGGCATTTTCCATTATGCTGTTGCAGGCAGATATTATTGGCCTTCCTGGTGGTTTAGACACATCTTTGCGTATTTTTGATATAAAATATATTACAGGTATAACGGGATGATCATTCTTCAGGAACTTGACCTAGTCTATGGTTAACAATCCTGCAATCTTCCATGCCAGAAGATTTGTGTAGAAATTGTTCCATGAGTTTTTAAATGTTTGCATTGTGCTGCGCCTGTAGCACTCTTTATCATTCAGCTGAGTCAGTGCCTCGTCCATGAATAGGCCCCGCGGCCACAGCATGACGTTGCCGCCCTTGTCTGACTGTCGAATAATTATATCCTCATTTGATTGTAATTTTTTCATGAGTTGAAAATATGTATTGTCCTGTCTGGTGTATTTTCTTTGAGCACCTGCATTTACAAATATAGATTTTTTAGTTCTTGCGTCACCTTGTCACTGAATACGTCAATACGCAAGTACCCCCTGGAATCCGAGGCTGAGGTGGTATTGGGGAGCTGAGGAGGACACTTGATGGACTACAAAGCTGGAAAAATTAAACCGTCACACTTTTTTTTTTTTTTCGTTTTTGGGCACACTTTGCTGAAACTCTGCTAAGCACAGTGGATCTCCATTCATCGATCCCTCCCCCCGAGCAACACCCCCTGGGACCTCCTACACAGGCTTCTGGGGCTTGCAGTTTCCTTCAACGCACAGGACACTGCACAGGTGTGCTGCACTGAGAAGGGGGCGGTGCGAACTCGCTACAACGAGTTCTGAAAAGGTGGTGTTCAGCAGCAGAGTGCATCTCATCTATGGAGGCTTGTGGCGCTGAAGACGGCCAAACACCGGCTAGAAATGCATCTGCCAATTTTGTCCATTAAAGAGCCTCCAAATGTTCCCCTGGGTCTCTGCTCTTCTTTGCTGGGAGGAGTTCTGTGGCAAGCTATTATGCGTCAGCCAGGGACGCATTCCAGGGATCCCTGCTTCGTTTGGGCTTGAACGTCACTGGCATGAACTGTGGCAGTTCTCTGCCACAAAATCTTTTCTTCAAAAGCTATTTGAATAGTTCAAAGTCCGCCTTGGAGCCCGGGGAATCAAGTTGGTGGTGACGAGGTTATACAAACCTCGCGCTGGGCTGCCTGCATTGTCAGTGTAGTCCCCGCCGCAAGTACCCCCTGTAATTCGAGGCTGAGGTGGTATTGGAGAGCTGAGGAGGACACTTGATGGACTACAAAGCTGGAAAAATTAAACCGTCACACTTTATTTTTATTTTTTCGTTTTTGGGCACACTTTGCTGAAACTCTGCTAAGCACAGTGGATCTCCATTCATCGATCCCTCCCCCCGAGCAACACCCCCTGGGACCTCCTACACAGGATTCTGGGGCTTGCAGTTTCCTTCAACGCACAGGACACTGCACAGGTGTGCTGCACTGAGAAGGGGGCGGTGCGAACTCGCTACAACGAGTTCTGAAAAGGCGGTGTTCAGCAGCAGAGTGCATCTCATCTATGGAGGCTTGTGGCGCTGACGACGGCCAAACACCGGCTAGAAATGCATCCGCCAATTTTGTCCATTAAAGAGCCTCCAAATGTTCCCCTGGGTCTCTGCTCTTCTTTGCTGGGAGGAGTTCTGTGGCAATATATATATATATATATATATATATATATATATATATATATATATATATATATATATATATATATATAAACAAATCCTGACCGCCGGTATCGCAGCGGAACAAAGCAGGTGCCGACCTCTTCCCCCAGAATTATCGTTCAATGATAAGCCACCAGCACACAAAGTTGTGTGAGCAGTAGTAAATTTATTTCATTATCTTAGGACGGATGTCCTCCATGACGTGTTTCGCTCCGCGGACGGAGCTTGATCACATGAAGCGCCTCGGCAAGCTGTGCAAATTTAAAGTGTATTAAAAGCCCAATCAACCATAGAAAAAAGGCTGAGGGGCAACAATATATCACTGACAAAACACAACGACAGAAAATGACTCAAGGAGGTTATATACAGATAAGTGATGCACTCAGATGACTTAAAATAAAAGCTCAATGCATAGTTTACAAAAAAGCAGTGACTCATGAGTGGTGAAAATTATGGCAAGTGCCCCCAAAAAATCACATCAATTATTTACATGGGAAACAATCGTCTCGAGTTGCTGCAATACGGAAACATAAACTCCAATCTGAAAATAGAATGCAAATGCATTAAACACTGAGGCGATAATCATAAATAAGCCATTGAGAGTGCATTTTCACAAAATGAAGTGCTTCTAATAATGACCTAGTGACCTACCAAACAATTGAAAACATTTTCTTTGAAAAGATAAATCTATATACCATCAAATTTGGCAGAGTCAACCCTTGGCAGTCGTTGAAAGTGTTAAAGTGAAGTGAAATTTTTTGAATTGTGTATAAAAAAAACACAAACAGTAGAGCAGAGGCTCCATTTAAGAAACCTACACTGAACATATAGGAATACCACGTGACTACATCGTTATTTACATTAATATCATATTAATTATGACATAAAACATGAACTAGCATTTTCAATGTGAAAACATGACCAAAGTATCAAACACACTAGATTGAAGTGAAACTACAGATTTACAGAAAGTTATGAAGTTCTTCATTGATGTTCAACCCATTAGGAACTCTGGTGTCCAATAGCAAAATAAAATGGGTTTCCCTCTGCCTGAGGAGTTTTTCATGATTTTTCCCCCGTCTGGGATTGGGGACTAAGACAGTGAATTCAAGATCCTTAAGTTGGTTGTTATGCAACGCTTTAAAATGGCGAGCCACCGGATAATTACTATCCGAATTAACAATGGCCCGCACGTGCTGCAAGATGCGTTTGTTCACTGGTAGCTTAGTGCTACCAATGTACTCCAAATTACAAGTACATTTCAGTTTGTAGATGACAAATTCAGACCGACAGGTTAAGTACTCTCGAATGGCTATCTGTTTATCACTAAAGGCAGATTGATAGTATGTGCCATTCTTTGCAAACGTGCAAGCACGGCATGACGTGCATTTGAAAAAACCCATTTTGGATAACCAGGTACGTTTGGGTGCATTCTCAGGCATAGATCTGTCAAGTGCATCCCTCATTGAGGGTGCCCTTCTAAAGGTAATAGCGGGCTGACTTGGCAAAATGGGGCCGAGAATGTTATCTGTAAGAACAATTGGCCATTCAGAATAAATAATACGCCTTATTTTCTTCTGTTGAGTACAGAAGGTAGTGATCAGGCGGATACGACTAATCGCATTAGAATCAATGATTGTGGCAGCCTTGGGTTCTAGCAACTCTTCCCTTGATCTAAATTTAGCTTTGGAGAGTGCCTGATTAAGTAATTTAGATTTGTAGCCCCGTAAAAGAAACCTTTGAAAGGATTCCATAAGGCATTGATTGGAGGTCATTGTGTCACTGCATATACGCCTAATACGGATGAATTCTCCGTAAGGAATACTATTAATGGTGTGAACAGGGTGGGCGCTCCGGGCATGAAGAATAGAGTTGCCCGCCGTGGACTTTCTATGAAGTTTCGTGTGTAGTATGCCTTCATCAATATAGAGGTGCACATCCAAAAACTCAGCCGAGTCATTAGTGACTATGGCCGTAAATCTCAAATTACGGTCGTTGTTGTTAATTGCACACACAAAAGCATGAGCTTGTTCTTGTGTCTCCTTCCAAATGATACAAATATCATCTATATAGCGCCAGTAGTGAGCCATATAAGGTTCCCACTGACGATGGGTTATACCAAGCTTGTGCTCCTCCCACCAGCCAACATGCAAGCATGAATAGCTGGGGAAGAAGCACGAACCCATTGCAACACCACGTTGTTGATGATAGATATCATTCTGAAATTGAAAAAAGTTATTATTCAAACAAATTTCAGTCATGTGGAGGAGCATTAAGTTGTGATCTCTCAGAACAGCTTCTCGATTGTCAAGAAAGTACTTAGTCGCCTCTAAACGCTAGTGATGATGTATGCTGGTATACAGCGACTCAATGTCCATTACCACAAAACAATAATCAGAACACCAATTCACATTCTTAACAATTTTTTTTTTTTTTTTGTAAATTTCTTTTTATTGCAGCAAGATAAATGGTACAATCACATCATATGTGTCATTTCTACTGGTGAACATTCCCCTTATAAATTTGCAACAGTCGTTCTACACAGCTCTTTAGCTAACACCCCGGAGGTCGAGCAGCACAATAGTAGATAAATACGTGTGTAGGGTGGAATAACACAGAGCAGTTGTTACCAGCTTTCTGGGGCAAGAGAGTGCTGCTTTTCAATCCTCTTGCTCCCCCACCGAATCACGTTGTCCAGTGAGATCAGGATGGTCTCTCTTCCTACTCGTCTGAGCTAGAACTCCCCACTCCCCCAACCCACCCCGTCCCCCCCGTTCCCCTCCCCCTCCAGAACTATCCCCCCTTCGCCCAACTCCACCCCCCACCCTCCCAGGCGTGCCAGCTCACCACCAATGCGAGATCACAGTCATCCATTCACATTCTTAACAATAACTAGAAAGTCAGTAGTGTCCTTAAGATAGGACGGCAGTTTGGTCATGTGGGGTTGGAGAAAGAAATCAACATATTTCGATATATTCTCATTCATGGTCCCTTGAGCCGAAATGATGGGGCGTCCCGGAACAGGAGTAACCAGTTTGTGTACCTTCGGGAGAAGGTAAAAGACAGGAGTGATAGGGTGCTCAACACTCCAGAATTTCGCCTCTTCCTTTGATAACAGGCCTTTTCTCTGCCACTGGTGAATTAATTTGCGAGTTTTGTCCTCACTTTTGCACATTGCTTATATTCTTTAACATGAAAGCAATAATTACATTATAAATTAATTAGAATATGCTAACAATAATCTAAAATGAACAAACAACTAAAAATATACATGTAACCTAATTTAAAAATCAACATAAATAAAAAGTAGTTTTATTTAAGGCTACGTTCTACTCATATGTTTCTTTTTTTTGTTTAAGTTGTATAGTGCGTGAACTCAACCCGAAGGTATCAGATCGCTTTATATGAGCACCAGTTGCGTTACAGACGGACTCATTCATTTTGTTAAATGAAATATAAATGTCACTTTATATTTCTTTCTTTTGCCTGCCAGAACTCTTATCTTCACTATCGCAGAGCTTTGCACCATAGAAGCAGAAAGGTAATAATTGTCTTTTTGCATTATATGCTCGAGTGAAGTTGGACTCCAGATATATAGAAACCAATGATTGATCGAAATGAAAGCAATGGATATTTAAGCATTTTTGTGATAAGAAATTTCTGTGCATGTCTCTAACCAGGACCCGATTTCTTGTAAGGAATGTGAATATTTGAAATATGGAATAGGATTTTAGAGCATGTTATTCCATCCATTAATGCAATAACCTAGTTCGGGTTTATGAAAATGTGATCCCATGTAGTAATGTTGTTGAGCTAAAGCAAATCTAATGGAGTGATTATGCACTGAAGCGCACTGCACGGATGATGGTTGGAAAATGCATGCCACGGAATTCCAGAATGATGATTATGTTAGCATTCTAGTTGTTAGGGTGCCATGGAAACGGTGGAAGGCCCTCAATGCTACGTATATAAAAATTGAGCCTCCATGAACTGAATACAGGCCCAGTCGAAAAGGTCATTATTTTTTCTTAATTATACCCTTAATATGATTTTACTTTTCATTCACAGGAAATACATTTGTTTCTCAGCATTAAAAACTGTGTGGTCTCCTGCATCGCTATCCTTGCTGTCTAGCCACTGGAAAGAGGAATCTGTAGGGTTGAGCAGTATATATTTTCCAAAAAGCCAATGCCCACAAATGGAAAGACACACTGGTAAGTTCGTTGTCCCTTCAATCTCATTGCAAGCTGGAACCGGACAGCACTCCGGTATCACCAACGAGTTTCAGGATTATTCCCTTCCTCATGGCGGTCTGTATTCAAAGTGAGACATTCATTACACCTGGAATTTTAAACTTCCATTACCGCCCCAGTGGGCGTAACCTACAAGGCATGCTGGTTATTGTAGTGTCAATATTCCGCTACAGTGAGCATGTCTCTTTCTCCTCACTTGCATAATTAAAAATCACCACAGTGGATTGGCTGCACAGTCCATCAAGCTTGGATTACCTTCTTCTGCCTTCAATACAGGTTACCTTCAATCCTTGTGAGGTAATTCAGTTTCGACTCCATTTTGTATTCCGTCGCCATTTTGTGTTGCCCTCACTCAGGCAGCTTGGCAAACCAAGTGTTTTTGCCCTTTGTACCGCTACGTGTCAAATAACTCCCCCTTCCTTGTTGTGAAGCCAATTCCAGGAACTAGCCAAACTAACTAATCCTTGTCTAGACTGACTAATCCTTGCCCCAACTATCTGTTGGCCTTCAGTATTATTTCCCAGCCCTTTCTTATCTGTTGGCCTTCGTTATTCTTTCCCTGCATTATCCGATTTCTCAAGTTGTCCTTTGAAGCACACAAACACGTCCTGCCATTACTGATTGACCTACAGGTGCTGTCATTGATTGACTTATGGGGTTGGGCAAGCACACGACTCAAGGGGGACGTTCTGGTCACATGGTGTCTTGTTTTGAATGTTTTCCTATTGGCTAATATTTGGTGCATGGGGAGTATTTTTCTGTGGGTGTATATGGTTATAAAAAACTGTGAGCCACGAAGTGAAGGGGCAGTCTCCTGAGAACCTACTATTGGTGTACTTCTGGGACAACTGTGCATAGCTGCAGCTAATAAATTTGGTTTTCTACGCTAACAGAGTATTCCGTGTCTCTGTACAACAAGGCAGGTGAACTCGGAGATTTCAGGCGTGCCCTGTGCCGCCAGGCCCTTCTAGGCCCGGTTCTTCACTTGTGAAGACCCTATTCACGGCTCTATTGATCCGCTGATATGCAGCGGGGCTTTCTTACGGCCGGGCAAACCGCAACAAATTCCAAAAAGTCTGATGCCCACAAATGGAAAGCCACACAGGTAAGTTCGTTGTCCCTTCAATTTATTCAAGGCTACAATCTCATTGCAAGCTGGAACCGGACACCACTCCAGTATCGCCGACGCGTTTCAGGATTATTCCCTTCCTCATGGCGGTCGGTATTCAAAGTGAGACCTTCATTACACCTGGTTTTTAAACATTCCATTACTGCCCAATGAGCGTAGCCTACAAGGCATGCTGGTTAATGTAGTGTAAATATTCCACTACAGTGAGCGTTTCTCTTTCTCATCAATTGCATAATTAAAAGTCACCCCAGTGGCTTTCCATTTGTGGGCATCGGACTTTTGTATGTATGTGTATATATATATATATAGTCTCAACCGGCGCAGTAATACATTTTGAGTATGTGGGGTTTAGCATTGGACTGAAAGCAAGCCCATCCAGGGCGAGATTATATGATATGAGGACATTATGGAACCATATATTTAAGGTTATGCCCATTCAGGGCAATGATGATTTGCATTTGCATATGGTTTAATTTGTGTAAAGTATGTATGTACATACACAACATGATATTTTTAACCTTGTTCCATAGCGTTATATAACGTCTGATAATATGCACGTTACAATATGGCGGCGCATTGTAGTTGGAATTGTTAGTCCTCTGTTGTTGTCCATGAAAGCTAACTCAGAAATGGTGAAATGAGAGCAATGGCCACCACGCCAACTGTTATACAATTGACGAAGGCTATACGCCGAAACACGTCTTGTTGATGTGCTGAGGGTTTCCGAATAAACATCTTTGAGAAACCACCCCCGCGAGTGCTGCAATCTATTACAGGTTTTACTATCTGTAGGATGTTTGGAGTTGAATATATATATATATATATCTATATATATATATATATATACATCTATATATATATATAGATATATATATATATATATATATATATAGATATATATATATATATAAAAAACGTTTAAAAAATATTACAACAATTAAATTGACAACATTAATAACTTAAAACAGATTAAAATATTAAATAATGCTTAAAATAAACAATACCAGTAGAGGAGTAACATTTACTAATAAAACTCCAATTTAAGCTTAAGTAGAAAAAGTGTTGGACCTTGGAGGGGTCAGATATACTCTTACCAGAACAATGTAAGCAAAAGCAGGGGAAATGCTGGACTTTGGAAGGGTTAGATTGACTATTTCCACGACAATCTAAGCAGCAGTAGAGAAACTGTTGGACTTTGGGGGGTGGGGGTACATTTACATTTTCCACTTCAAGGTAAGTAAAATCAGGGAAAGTGATGTACTTTGGAGATGTCAGATTTACTATTCCCACTCCAATCTAAACAATTGTTGGGAAAGTGTTGGAGTTTGCAGGATTTAGATTTACTATTCTGAATCTAAGGTAAGCAAAAGCAGGGAAAGTGTTGCTGTTTGGAAGGGTTAGATTTACTATTCCCATTTCGAGCTAAGAAACATTAGGGAAAGTATTGGACCTTGGAGGAGTCACATTTACTATACTCACTCTGATCGGTTTAACAATGGGGATAGTGGTGGACTTTGGAGGGGTTACATTTACTAGTCCTATTCCAACATAAGCAACACCAGGATAAGTGTTGGCTTTTTCAAGGGATCTGATTTACTATTCCCACTCCAATCAAAGCATTAGTAGAGAAAGGGTTAGACTTTGGAGAGGTTACTTTTACTATTCCCTCTCCAATGTAAGCAAAATCAGGGTAAGTGTTGGACTTTGGCGGGGCGTGGCCACGGAGGCGATCAAGATGGCCGCTTCCGACTGAAGCTCCGCCGTCCGGGCGGCCAATCTAAACCATCCTGCGGACATAAGCCTGACCTAATCCCGCTCAGCACCTCCATCCTGTAGCAGCGGCGATTCGCCGCCATCCGACACCTGTCTTGGGCTCGGGGGTGCCCTGTGAGGGTCTGTTCGGTGGAGGAGACGGAGCGCCACCCCACCGGCGTCCTCTCTTTCTGCGCCTGGCCATCCAGTGAGTTCTGTGCCGGGGTGCGTCGCCTTTCTCCCTGCGTTCGCTTGGGGCGCTGGGGGGCGCTTCTTCCGGCCCGGCTCGGGGGTTGGGCCGTGCTGGTTCCGCAGCTCCGGGGCGCACTGCGGCCTTAGGGCCTGGAGCGTAGGCCGGAGCCGGGGACTTGGGTAGCTGCTGCTCCCGGCGGGTTACGGGGGGTTGCGCGGTCTGGCCTGGGTGCCACGGGGGACGCGGGGGTGGTGGCGGGCGTCTCGGGGGCTTGGGCTGCTGCGAGGCCAGGTGACCCCGCCTTCCCTCGGTGTCTGCCTCCCGTAGCTGCCTGATGAATGTGACGCTGTGATGGCTGATCCGGTTGCTCCTTACCTGACGGCGCGGCAGTCCTGGTCCGCCATTTTGCCGGAGAGTACAGCCATTGTGGTCCTGAGCATTCTGGAACCTGGATACGGTGCATTTTCTTAACCAGCTGCGGAGTATCGGGGGTGTCTTTCCCAGTGTGTAGCCTGCCTTCACAACTGCTTGGCTCCTGATTTTATAGGCGCCACTCCACTGCCTTTGGCTGCCTGATCTCTGCGAGGCCTCTCTTCTTCGGAGGGCTTATATGACTATTGCTGCGCTCCCGCTCTGCACGCCCCATCTTGATCCCCTGCACGCGACCACTTTGTCTACCCCACACCTGTCTTGCTGTCTGTTATTCCGCACCAGACTGCCCACTAGTCAGCATGGGGAAAAGAGACCCTAATCTACGAAAACTCAGCTTTGACAAGGCCTCCATGCTGGCTACGGACTCCGCTACTGGATCCTCCTCGGACGCGATGCCCCCCCCCCCCACCCCCCTCAGGACAACACCACCTCCTTGGTCACGGCCATGATGACCGAAATGAGGGCTGGATTCAAATCACTCGACAGCAGATTTGACACCTTGGAGCAAAAACTTGCCGACATGGGCTCTAAAGTGCAAGCACATGATCGCCGGCTAGATGTGGTCGAAGCCCGTGTTTCCGATATTGAGGACGCGGACGCCAAAACACTGAAGCGACTTGAGAGAGTTGAAAAGATCCTAAAGGAAGTGGCTATAAAAAATGAAAACTTAGAGTTACGCGGACGACGCAATAACGTTCGTATTTTAGGCGTGGCGGAATCTACCCAAACTGGTCGGATGGACGTATTTGTGGAATTTTTGGTCCCTGGGTCCCCGACCAAAACCGGGTCAACCGCCGCGTCCCATCATAGCCAGGACCATGAACTTCAGGGACCGCGATGCTGCCCTCCGAGCGGCCCGTGAGAAAGGGGAGATATGATGGCAAGGCGATTCCCTGTCCTTTTATCCAGACTTCACCCTCATGGTTCAAGAGGCGCGCCGGAAATACACTGGGGTCAAGGCTGCTCTACGCAATTTAGGTCTTAAGTATGGTATGCTTTATCCTGCGCGCCTTAGGGTGGAAGTCGCAGGCAAGGCCCGCATTTTTGACACCCCGACGGAAGTTCAGGAGTTTTGTCACTCTTATAAGTCCAGAGGCACTCAGGCTGCTGCTAACTCTAGAGCACCCTCCCCGGCACAGGGAGATTCCCAGCACAGCGTGGAACTGTTCTCGAGCTCAGGCCCGGGCTGACATTTTGACTCTTGCCCTTGTTTTTTTGATTCTCCTCTTATGGCGTGGACAATTTGGGAACTGTCTGAAGGTCCACTGCTCTGGTTATTACATGGTCATTTGTATTGGTTGGCCCGGATGTTGTGGCATTGCTACCCCCAATGGCGAACGCCTTTTTTTCTGGGTATTTGTTGATATATTTACTGCGGTGGACTTAGTTTACAATGTACTTCTTCCATACATAATGTTGCATTTCACCGCCACATTGGGTTGGGTTTTCCTCTTTGGGGTTTGTGAGAGGTTGGGTGGGGGGTGGGAGTGGGGTTTTGTTGGGTTTTGTTTCTTTATAATGTGTCACGACATTTCCACTACTGCAATAATCGTGCTGAGCTGCTCATGTCATAGGTCACCTTTACTTTCCCTGTACCCATGGCCAGGTTAGGGTTACAGCTCGGCCCCTCTGAACTCTTGTTGATGTCCTGGAATGTTAGGGGACTAAACAACGCCAGGAAATGTAAACAAGTTTTTAATTACATTGCTAGGCATAAGATTGACGTAGTTTTCCTGCAAGAAACTCATTTATCATTGGATGATGCTTCACGAGTTGCCAGAAGCTGGGGATCTCACCGCTTCTTCTCCCACTATAGCAGATATTCCAGGGGGTTCGCTATTTGTATACATAAACGGATACCCTTTGTGCTAACTCACACAGTCATTGACAGAGAGGGCAGATATGTCATTGTTGCGGGGACCCTCTTGAACCACAAGATCACACTCGTTGGAGTCTATGGCCCTAACACAGACACTCCTGATTTTTTCAATGAGTTGCAGGTACATCTGCTGAACTCGGACCCAGGTTTATTGCTAGTCATGGTGTCGAATTTATTCTGCTGCTTAATCTGTCCAGAGACAGTACATCCTCTGCTCCGGACACTAAACCCTACTCACGCCCAGTCCTCCTTGATATATGCTCCCACTTTTCCCTCATAGACATCGAGGCGACTTTGCATGTCTCTTCACTGGCTTATTCACACTACTCCGGGTTCCATGACACCTGGACAAGGATCGACTATTGGCTAATTTCCCCGGAAGTGGTTGGGTGGGTTGATGACCTCCTTACGCTCCCACGCACCCTGTCTGATCATTCTCCCATAGTGTTGAGACTGAAGATTCCTAGGACGGGTGGTTATGAAAGGCAGTGGCGCTTCCGGGAAAGTTTTATCAGATCCGGTTTTCATGGAAGAAATTAGGGGGGCCATTGAGGAGTATTTTGAGCTCAACACGGGTACGGTTGACACCTGGGCTGTCCTGTGGGAAGGGTTTAAGGCAACCATCAGGGGAGTATGCATTGCTAAACATACTGGAGTGCTGCGCGATGTTCGCGCGGCCCTGTCCCGGATAGAGCGTGACATAGCAGCGCTAGATGCAGAACAGCTTCAACAATATACGGAGGAGAGAGAGACAAAGCGCTTACAATTGATGATGGAGTTTAGAGAGGAGGAACTTGGATTTTTGGTTAAGTCACACACGGCTAGGCAATACGGTGAAGGCGATCGACCAGGCAAATTGTTGGCACAACTACTTCGCCCCCCTTACAAATCTTCCTACATCACGGAACTCAAAGGCCTGACAGGAGACACACTGCGCACCACACCTGAGATCTGTGAGACCTTCTTGTCTTATTACACATCTTTGTACACTTCCACGTTAGCTGAAGACGCCACTGACCGAGGCAATTACCTTAATGAGATAGCGATGGTGTACTTGGAAAATTGGATGAAAGACTTTCTGGCCGATCCTATCACGCCTGACAATATTGTCGAGGCTATTGACTCCATGAGAGGGTCTTCAGCCCCTAGATTGGATGGCTTTTCGGCCGATTTTTACAAGGCCTATAAAGATCTGTTGGTTCCCCGCTTGGTGGAGGTGTACGCCGAGGCCCTTCAAACGGGTTGTCTGCCCCCCACCCTTAGGGAGGCGGTCATTGTGCTTCTACCTAAGCCGGGAAAGGATGCCACTCTGTGTGGATCTTACCGTCCCCTATCTTTACTAAACTTGGACTACAAGATCCTAGCGAAAGTCATCGCCATCCGTCTTTCGTTACTAATGGAGTCCATTATATCCCCAGCCCAATCTGGCTTTGTACCGCATCGCTCCACCTCACTCAATCTCCGCACCCTTTTTTCCATTTTGCACCGCGTTGACCCTGCCACCCTGGCAGCGGCGATTCTCCTAGATGCCGAGAAGGCGTTTGACTCTTTAGAGTGGCCATTCCTTATGTCTGTGATGCGCCGTATGGGAATACCTGAGTGCTTAGTGAATACAGTGGAGTTATTGTATACGCTTCCTACGACCAGACTGCGCCTAAATGGTACTATCACTAACCAGTTCCGTCTGACGCGTGGCACGCGTCAGGGTTGTCCTCTGTCGCCACTATTGTACATTTTAGCGATGGACCCGTTGGTCCGTCATTTTCAGGAGAGGCACTTACACCGCGGTCTCCAGTTTCGCACAAGCCCACTCTTGATTTCGCTTTATGTGGATGACACCATCCTCTATGTCAGGCAGCCCCAGATCAACCTAGAGCCTTTGATCTTAGAAATAACCCGGTTTGGCAAGTTTTCGGGCCTGCGTATTAACTGGCATAAATCCGTCATATTTCCACTTACACCCAGTACAGCCGAATGCTCCAGCCCCTTCCCCCTCACGTGGAACCGGTACTCGTGAAATACTTGGGAGTCCAAGTTCATTTAGATACTGAATCCATCATCAGACTAAACTACGGCACTGCGCTGACTGCCCTAGAGGGCCAGATTGAACGGTGGAATCGGCTCCCATTGTCCATGGCTGGGCGCGTCGCCATAATTAAAATGATAGTACTGCCACGGTTTTTATATTTGTTCAATAATATACCTGTGCCCCTCACCAACATTTTTTTCACACAGCTACGTTCCTTATTACTAAAACTGGTCTGGGGAAACAAGACTCCACGCGTGTCTTGGCGCGTGTTGACACTCCCATATGAGCGTGGTGGACTTGGTGTCCCCGATTTTTATCTTTATTTTTTGGTAGCACAATGCTCCTACGCATACCCATGGTTCCACCCTGACGCTCGGATTATTTATCTGAAACCGGAAGCCGACTTGGTCTTGCCGGGGTCGCTATCCACCACTCTACCGTCGGGCTTTCCTAGAGACCCGCGGGATATTCAAACTGTTTCATCGACCTGCTGGGCGTGGGGAAGACTGCGCCGACTTATTGGTCTTGACCAGCTGTACTCTCCGGCCCTCTCATTGCCCAATCCCACCTGGCTACCAATAACTGGGGAATCTGTGGTACGGCAAACATTAACCAAATTCCACATTTCTACCATTGGACTTGTTCCCTGACGGCCATGCCTTCTCACTCACAGAAGATCAACGCTTCACAGAGAGATCATTTATGGACTCCTTTGTGCTGACCAGGCTGCGCTCTTTACTGCGTGCCTCCTTCCCCTCGTTCCCCCTCCCTCCTGAGGAGATGTCCCCCCTCACCTTTCTCATTCAACACCCATCAGGCAATCATTTGGTATCTAAGTTATATCATATGTGCTGCGAACTTCTCCCTTCCCCAGATGAAGGGGTGCGGGCCGCATGGGAGGCAGATTGGGTTACCCTATTTCAGATGATCAGTGGCAGTGGTGCTGTAGGGCGACCAAAGACATCTCCCTAAATAGTAAACATAAGCTTCTGCACTTTAAATTCTTGCGTAGATTATACTACACATCAGCGCCACTGCATAGGATAGACCCAGCAAGACCCCACGCTTGCCCCAAGTGCGGTGGACCCTTTGCGGACTTTGCGCACCTCTCGTGGTCGTGCCCAGTGATCCATGATTATTGGTCCCGGGTGCACCGCACACTTGGTGATATGCTGCTCCTGAATCTGGTTCCCATACCTGAGATTGCCCTTTTGGGCTACATGGCCGAATTTCCGAGGGCAGTGCGTAGGCTAGCAGCGCTGTTTTTTTTTTTTTTTTTGTAAAATTTTTATTTTCAGTTTTAAAGAAACGGTTCACACAAAAAAAAAAAAATCACCAAGGTGCGATACAAATTCCTCTCGGGGAGGGCCTGTCTGGGAGCATAAAGCATCAACTTTGTAATAACATAGGCAAAGGCAGTTCGTGGCACGTGCCTACGGCTGTAGTCGCTTAACGTAATAGATCAGCCAAGAAGAAAAATGTTACACCACAGAGCAGAGCCGGCATGGCCATAGAACGACATAACCCAATCAACCAGACCATATATCCTCGCTATGTACCTTGGTGAACCATAAACCGAGAAACAGAACTCCCCCCCCTACCCATGCCCTCCCCCCATGGTGGCGACTCACTCAATCCCAAACTCCTTCCGGCAACCAAATTAGACCTGAAACAAATGAAGTGACCTCAAGGATGCAGGGCAGACAGCGGACGGTAAGCCCTTAGACAGGAAATTCACCAATGGACCCCACTGGAATTGGAAGTTCTTAAAGTTACCAAGGAATATGTCCGCCATTCTCTCCAAACTCAGAAGTCTCCACAGTCGTGCGTGCCACAGCGAAATTGCCGGTGCCTCCTTTTGTTTCCAGGCAGCTGCAAGTGTAATCTTGGCAGCACCCAGGCAAAGCCATAAAATCTTCTTGTCTGCCCTGGTCTGGTGCTCGAGGCCGGGTTCTCGTAAGCCGAGTAGGACGGAGGCAATAGAATCCTCTATGGGATACTGCAGAATATCCCTAATGTGCGAGAGAATCTCCTCCCAATAGGGCCGAATCACTGGGCAGTCCCACCAGATGTGGCGAAAGTCCCCAAGAAACCCACAGCCCCTCCAACATTTATCGGAAGTGGCCGGGTAAAAGCGATGGAGCCTGGTCGGGCATAAATACCATTGCATAAGTGTCTTAAGGTGGGCTTCTCTGAGGTGAAGTGAGTGATTAAACTTCGCGATATCCCTCCACAATGCTGTCCATTCAGTGTCTGAGATATCTCTCCCCAGCATCTCTTCCCATTGCTCCATATATCTAGGCCTAGGCGAGACCGCTGATTTAAGCAATAGCTGATACAGGAAGGAAATGACCCCCCTCATTGCAGATGTCCGCAGTAGGAAAGCCTCGAATGTGGAAGGTGGTCTCGTGGCCGCCTCCAGTACCCCCGAAGACGTGGCCCAATGGAGCAATTGTGCATGACGATATTGGTCATTCTGGGGAACCCCATAGTCCCTCACGCAGTTAGCAAAAGTGAGGGGAACCCGACCATGGAACAGGTGGGTCAGGGCCCTACAACCTCCCTCCCTCCATGCATCGAAGGCACCCTCTCGCTGCGCCGGCGGGAAGGCTGGGTTGTAGTGCAAGGGCGTGAAGGGTGAGGGGAACGTAGTCCATCGTTCGTCACCAGCAAGGGTGTCCCACACCTTCAGGACAGTACCCGTAGGTGTACTTATATAGGCGTTCAAGGGACGGTCCTTCTTAGGCTTCCAAGCCAAATCCCACACCGACCTCCCCGCCACACTCCGGTCCATGTGCAGCCAATGCTTCTCCGACATTTGCTGTGACCATTCTACCAATATCCTCAATTGTGCCGCTTTATAATAAAGCTGGAGGTCAGGAAGTCCCACTCCGCCCTCGGACCTCGGCCTACGCAGTAGTGCAAAGGACAAGCGTGCTCGGCCCCCTTGCCACACAAATCGCAATATCTGCGTCCTAAGACGCCGAAAATAGTCGCCGTCCAAAGAGATGGGCAGGGCCTGAAATAAATATAAATATTTGGGAAGGAGAACCATCTTCACAGCATGGATCCTACCCAGCCAGGACAGAAATTTAGGTTTCCATCTGTCCAATTCGGCTCGAGTCTTTGTCAACAAAGGGGGGAAATTGGCCGCGAATAGTTTGCCCACAGTAGGAGTCAAGTGGACCCCCAGGTAGACAATCGAGTCATTAGCCCAGGCTAAGGGTGTCAGAGTGCGCACGCGTTCCATGTCCGTCGGCGATAGAGTAAGATTCAGGACGTACGACTTGCTATAGTTAACCTTGAAGCCGGCCACCTC
Source organism: Lissotriton helveticus (assembly GCF_964261635.1). Taxonomy (NCBI): domain Eukaryota; kingdom Metazoa; phylum Chordata; class Amphibia; order Caudata; family Salamandridae; genus Lissotriton; species Lissotriton helveticus. The sequence goes on from NC_136071.1 coordinate 1,026,326,077, forward strand.
TTCATAGTGCAGCAAGGCCTCCCTAATACAAGGCAGCGAACGTTCTGGGTCCGCAACGGAGAGAAGTACGTCGTCCGCGAAGAGCGTGATTTTATGTTGCTCTCCCGTGAACGGAATGCCCCGTATGCCCTCATGTTCCCTCACCGCCACCGCCAAGGGCTCAATGCTCAGCGCGAACAGGAGAGGGGAAAGGGGACACCCCTGCCTAGTGCCTCTGGTATGCGGGAAGAATGCAGACAAGTGGCCATTGACTCCCACTCGAGATCTAGGACTGCAGAAGTTGGCCCTCACCATGGTGATGAACCTTTCCGAAAAGCCAAAAGCCGTCATCGTATGAAACAGGAAGCGCCAGTCTACACGGTCGAATGCCTTTTCGGCATCCAGCCCTACCAGGACCGCCGGAATGCGAAACCTGTCCGCCTCTTCAATGAGATGTACAACTCTGCGCGTATTGTCGTGCGTCTGGCGCCCCTTGATAAACCCGGACTGGTCAGGGTGTATGATTGCCGGCAACAGATCCTGCAGTCTATGCGCCAAGATCGCCGAATACAATTTCGCATCCAAGTTAAGGAGCGCTATGGGGCGAAATGAGGCACACTGGGTGGGGTCTTTCCCCGGCTTCGGTAGGACCGTTATAACCGCCTCGGCCAGGGAACCCTTCGAGGAGCCGGACTCAGCCATGCTGTTAAAAAGAATCACCAAAAAATCACAAAGTTCAGAGGCGAATGTCTTTTAAAAGACGGCAGTATATCCGTCCGGCCCAGGGGCCTTGTGCAGTTTCAGGTTCTTAATAGCCCCGAGCACCTCTTCCCTTGTAATTGGAGCCTCCAGGACGTCGTTCCACTCTTTGGACACCTGGGGAAGGGACAAGCGCTGCAGATACTCCCTCTGAGACCTCGCGTCCAGCTCGTCTCCAGCATAAAGGTCTGCATAAAAACGGCCAAAAACGGCCGCTTTGTCCTCGTCCTGGTGATGCATCTCTCCTGCAGCGTTCCGAATCCCTCCGATATATTCACGTTCCCGCCTATCCCTTAGTTGTCGCGCCAGATGTCTCCCCACCTTGTTACCGCAGGAATACGACTGCCTGCCTAACCTCAATAGCGTCAGTTCGGCCCTGTTATTGTAATGGGCTCTCAATTTCCCACGAATTGCGGTCAAAGGCCGGAGGGTCACTCTAGAAGGGTTGAGTTTGTGAGCCTGTTCAAGTTTCGCCAATTCGGTCTCCAGAGCCTCCCTGTCCTTGCGCCGCGCTTTATTAAGATTCGCATTGAGGCCCATGCAAGTGCCCCTGATGGACGCCTTCAATGCATCCCAAGTGTTAGACACCGAGGTGTCCGACACGGGGTTCAGCTCGAAAAATTCCTTGATGGCCTTACGTAGCGCCTTACTAGAGACATCGTTCCGCACCACCGAAGCCGGGAAGTACCATTTCCGCTGCCCATCACCAGGTGATGACCACCGGAGGCTAAGCACCAGTAGACTGTGGTCGGAGACCGAGAGCGGAAGAATGACGGAGTCAAGGACATCACCTCTAAGCGCCTGGCTAATAAAAATGTGGTCCAATCGGGAATAAGAATGATGGACATGTGAGAAGAAAGTGTAATCTCGGGAGGTAGAATGGAAGAAACGCCAGCCGTCCACCAGTCCCAGTTCACCCACCAACTGCTGCGAGGAGGGTGAAAACACCCCTGTATGTGCCCTATGGGTCCCAGAGCTATCCACATTCGCATCCCACACCAGGTTAAAGTCCCCCAGGAGGAACAGGTTCCCTTCCGCAAAGTCACCCACACGTTGCAACACACCTTGCAAAAATTGATTTTGACCAGCGTTGGGGATGTACACCACTACGAAAGTACAGAGCCTCCCTCGGACAAGCCCCTTCACCATCAGCCAGCGTCCATCCTTATCGCTACAGACATCATGAGGCTGGAAGTGCAGCGTAGAGCGGAATAGGAGAGCCACCCCCCTATGCTTTGTGGACGCCGAAGATCTATAGATAATGGGAAATGCCTTATGTCGAAGGCGCAGCTCGTCCTTACGCGCAAGGTGGGTCTCCTGGAGCCCCACAACATCCAACTGATGATCAGTCACATACTTCCACACCTTCTGCCTCTTCTGTGGTGAGTTCAGGCCCTTAACATTCCATGTCCCTATACTAACAGGCATGATGACCCCAGAAACCAGAGCTCTCCGTAGTCATCACTGGGGCCCCCCACCCCACAGTCATCCATCCTTCGTGCAAAGGTAACAGTGACAGGCGACCCAAGGACCCCTCCCACGCCTCACCAGCCTGGCCATCCGCCTCCAGTAAAACCTCCCGTGCCGCAGCCCGCTCCCCACACGCCACACTCACTCCCCACCAGTCCCACCATATGCGCCACAAATCGCTCCAGTCGCCACCAACATTTCCCACCCCAACCCCCCCAACATTCAACCCCCCCCTGAAAGAAAAAGGAACAGTGATACTGTAAACAAAACAGAACCATTGAGGATAATACTCATCAGTCCCAGCTGTCCAAAGTTCGCGGAGATCCGACCACTCCGGGGACAGGGTAAGGAGATCATCTCGGTATCTCCCAGGGTCATGGTCCGGGGAGTCTTCACCAAAAGTACATTCATTCTCCCAGACCAGGCGGCCGATGCCCCTCCAGCGCCGATCCGCTAGTAATCAATTCCCGGTCAAGCCGCTCCCGAGCCTGCCTACGACATCGGCAGCGTCGCTGAGGTCACCGAAGCCACTGCGTTCCCCCTCTCCTGCAAGCTGGTATTGCTATCCGGTCTCCCCCGACTCGGGGAGGACCCCACCCTGTGCCACGATGAGGATCGACGGCGCCGCCGAGAAGGGGACACGTTCGATCCCTGGGAGGGTGCATCATCATTCAAACCCAAGAGGTCCTTCGCCACCTGCAGGGAGCGTATCTGCGCTAGTCGATTCTGCCATCTAAAGATGATCCTGAAGGGGTGGCCCCAGGAATATGCGATGTTGCGCTCCCTCAGGAAAGAAGTTACTGGCCGAAAATCCCTCCTTTTCTGGAGCGTAGAGGCTGCCAAGTCTTGAAAAAGCTGGGGACGATGGTCCCTGAACTGCAACGATGCTATGGCCCTGGCTTTACGAAGGATGCGCTCCTTTACTTGAAAATCATGGACACAGACGAGGATGTCAGGGGGGGGGTCCCCCTCCCCTCCTGGGCAGACCTACTCGATGTACCCTGTCCATTCTAATTTCCGTCACATCCTCCTCGTTCAAAATCTGTAGAAACAGTTCCTGTACGTAGCCACGTAGGTCTCCCGCCTCGCCATCCCACGGCACTGCCCTGATACGGATGTTATTCCGACGGGATCGGTTTTCCAGGTCCTCCGTGTGTGATTGCAGGTCCAAGTTCTGTTCCGTGAGACGAATGATATCTTGTTGGAGTAGGTGCACATCATTGGCCGTACCCAAATCGTGGTCCTCCAGAGTCGCCACTCTCTCTCCAATCCCATCCATGTCTCTCCTTACTTCCCGGAGGTCAGACGCCAGCTGCGCCCGAAGCTCGGAGATATCCTCCTTGATGGAGGCAAAAAGTTCGGTCATAAAAGCCTTGGTAGCCGGGGCCTCATCGTCCGACATTCTCGGCGAGCTACTGGCCCCCGGGGAAGCCGGCTGCTGTGAGGACTTAGATGTGCCCTCCTTCACTACACGCCCCTTGCGAGCTGCGTTAGACATGATACCGTGTAACCCCTCCCGGGCGGACCGTCCACCAGTCACTCTCAGAGGCAAGCGATATGGGAGCACTGGGCCCACAAGCGTAGCAACAGTCCCCTCCGGGTAGCACAGAACTCTCTCCACTCTCCGCCAGGCAGGAAGCCCCCAGAGTGCCCTCGAGCCGAGACACCAGCCGACAGGGCTGCACCAAAGCCAAGGAACAAGGAGCCTGCCGCCTCCGTTGATAAGTCCCTGATGGGATAGCGCAGCAGGGTAACGCAGTCAAGCGTAGGCGAGGGCCACCCAAATCCAGCAGGAGAGCCGGACAAAACGGCCCCGTCACATGCTCTGTCCAATTCACCGCTAGCCCTCCAGGCGCCGATCCTCGGTGTCGCCGCCAGACCTGCACCAGTCCGCAGTAAGGGACCGAGGCCTGCGCTTCCCAGCCCCAGGAAGAGTTGCGGGGTGCTACCAGTCCACCCAGACGCCCCTGCTCAGCAACGCCGGTGCCAGCAACTCACCCAGGCCCGTGTAGGCGGCCCGCTGCGATCAGCCGGGGGAGGTATGCCGCAGTCGTCACCAGTGTACCTCTACTCCGCAGGCAGCCGTGTCTTCTCCGAGCCCTCCTACCAGGCCCGGGCCAGCGGAGCGCCTCACCTGCTCCTCCTCCACGCCTGGGGGTAAGTTCATGCACCGGGTCCAGGCCCAACAGTGTATTTCCTATGCGTGCAGCGTCTGGCAAGCGCCGGAGCCCCCACCAGCCCTCCGGCCTGCACTGCGGGCCTCCGCGCTCCTCTGAATCCGGGCCCTCTCCACTCCTCCTTCCGAAGCGCCAGTCACCTCCTATGCTCTCCGGGAGGCCACGTTTCCACCCGCCGGTAGTGCGGTCTGTCTCAGGTGACCGGCGCAGGGGGAAAACCCCGGGCGGGTAGCGGGCTGCTCCTCTCCACTGCTGCGGTCACCCCGAGCCTCCGGTCGGCCCTCAGGGTACGCGAAGCCGGGGATCCCTAGGCCGCACAACTTCGCCGCTCCTGCAGCCGCCACAAGCGTCCCAGCGTCCCGCTGACGGCACCGGACCACTCCGCTTCAAGTCGGAGATCTTCGCCGACCTTTTGGGGCCAGTCCGCACACGCAGCACCGAGCTAACAGAAGCTATGCAGGATCGGCGCTGGAGAGGCTCGGAGAAGCGTCCTACTCCGACGCCATCTTGGCCACGCCCCCAGCGCTGGTTTTTTTATTGGCTAAGCGCGAGGTGGCATTGCGATGGTGTGACCGCCGCCCCCCGTTACACGGTTCCTGGCTCCGGAGCTTGGCGCACTGCAACGCCAACAGTGAGGAGTACTCCACCATGGTTCCCTCTACTTCCTGACCCAATGATATTTGGGGCCCGTACCGCTCATATATCGCCGGCGCCATGGCCAGGAGCCAGACTACCCCTACTCATGAGATTGTTCCCGAGGGGATTGGTTGAAGGATTATGCAGGGTTACTAACTTTGTCACTTGATTTGTATAATGCATTTTATTTTATTTTATTTATTTATTATTTATTTATTTTATTTTATTTTACCCTTTTCTTCCAGTTGATTGGGAAACTCAGGTGATGTCCATATCCAGTTGATACAAATGTGGGGTTTCGCTCCCTCCGAGGTCTACCACAGGCTCTGCGTCCACCATGTGCCTTTCACCTTGGCCTAAGAATGATATTTGAGTATGTTCGGATTTTTGTATATTGCATGTATGTGACTAGAGTGACACACTATGTTTCATCTGTATGTTTTCATCATGTATGTTTACCTTTATTTCTGCCTTTCTTTTGGAAAATGATAAATAAAGTTTCAAAAAAAAAACTGTTGGACTCTGGCGAGGCTGCATTTTCCATTTTCATTCCATCCTAAGTGAAAACATGTAAAGTATTTGGCTTAGCAGGGTTACACATACCTTAGTAACGGCTAATTAACTTTTAAACAAACATTTAAATACCTAAATATAAAAGTATTACAAACTACACGTATATACAATATAAATACACAGAATTAAATATATAAAATTAAAAGTTTTACAAATAAACATTTTAAAAACATTTGCTTTCACATTACCCCAAAATCTCCACAACACTCTTACCAAATTATTATAAATTATGAATAAAAGAATAATAACATTAGACACTAATTAAATGAAACACGTAGTTAAAACCAATAAATATAAAATCCAATTTACAAATATTATTAAATACACATAAATTAACATTTAATTAAATTACATAAAAAAATCAAAACATAATAGAATAAACCATTTACATATTTAACAATGAAATATTTAACATAATTAACAATGAAATATTTAATTAACATAACAAATGGTTAAAAAAAATTATGTCAATAACTTCCAAACTTACAAGCTCAACAACCCACAAATAAACTATAAATCAACAATTAAATGATGAAAAATAAAATATACGTTAAAATCACATAACACACAAATATTTAAAATAGCAATTCACCAATTGTCCAAATACACAACTAAATATGTAACCCAAAAAATGTATTAAAAACACAATCATTTTAATAACTTCCCCACATTTTCCCCTACAACCCATTGCTAAATTATAAATTACAAATTAAATATAAAAAATGACATTAAAATCTTTAAAGTATGCTTACAAGGTATGGAACAATGGCACTAATAATATTTACACCTCAAATGATTCTAACATTTAAATTATATTTAATAAAAAAACGTGCTCTCTGTCTTTCACTCTTCTACTTACTATTACACTACTAAGCGCTGCAACCCAAGTTAGGGTAAGAGCAACACTCTGGTCTCTCACACAAAACCACATCCTTCCCATATAGCCCTGATAGACACCCACACACTCTCAAGGAATCCCTAACCTATGATGTAGTGTGCTACCTATCCAAAATATGTTTTTGAACCTCATCAGGGGCATGACATACTATATAAATGCAATAGCCTTTGTGAAAAATAACTGCACCTGTGCAATATCTTGGTACATTAGATTCTACACAGCAGAACAAGAGGGGACACATGAAGACAATTCACATACTCTTTCCTTACTCCCATATCTGGCGAAAGTCATCGAAAAAGCCATCAACAGCTAGCTCGCCACCTTCATTAAAGTAAGCAACATCCTCGACACCTCCCAATCCGACTTCATGAAAAACCACAGCACCGAAACCGCCTCACCGCAACAGATGACATCCGCACACTCCTCAACAGTGCCCCTCATCCTACTGGACCTCTCCGCAGCCTTCGGCACAGTCTCTCACCGCACCCTAGCCCGCAGACTCCACAGCGCAGGATTCAGAACAAAGCCCTCGACTGGATCTGATCATTCCTCTCTGGCATAACGCAATGGGTCAGACTCCCACCCTTCCTCTTGGACCCCACACCGACAACCTGCGGAGTTCCCCAAGGATCCTCCATCAGCCCCACCCTGTTCGACATTTACATGGTTCTGCTCGCACCCATCATCAGATCCCACAGACTCAACATTGCATCCTCCGCAGACGACACTCAACTCATCCTCTCTCTATCCAACAAACCCGTCTCTATCAAGAATGAATGGAAGCGGTCACCAGGTGGATGAAGAACAGCTGCCTACAGCTCAACACAGACAAAACCAAAGTACTCATCATGGGCCCACACCCCGACACCTGGAACAACTCCTGGTGGCCCCCACCCTTGGGGAGCCACCCTCCCCACTGACCATGGACTCAACCTCTGCCTCATCCTGGACTCCAAACTCAAAATGGACCGCCAAGTCAACGCGGTCTCATCCTCCACACCCTTCGACTCCTATGAAAGACCTTCAATTAGATTCTCCTTGAACACAGGAAAACCATCACTCACGCCCTCATCAGCAGCAGACTCAACTACGGCAACGCTCTCTATGCCGGAATCAACAAGAACCTCACCTGTAAACTCCAGAACGTTCAGAACACCTCCGCCAGACTAGTCCTCAACCTACCTCGTCACTACCACATCACCCATCACCTTCACACTTCTCGCCCATGCCCACAAAGCCCTTCACAACACCGGACCTGCCTATTTGAACCACCGCTTCTCATTTCCCGCACCCCAAAGATCCCTCCGATCAGCCCAGCTCTCCCTCGCTACGGTGTCTCGTATCAGAATGACCAGAACAGGAGGTAGCTCCTTCACTTTCCTCGCGGCCAAGGCATGGAACACCCTCCCACTCTACCTCAGACAGACGCCAACACTCTCCAAGTTCATAAAGGGCCTCAAGACCTGGCTCTTCGCCGGATCAACATGAACTTCCAGGATCTGCGCACCCCCCTCCCCCCAGCACCTTGAGACCCTTTTGGGTGAGTAGTTGCGCTTTAACAAACTTATGATTGATGGTAAGATTAACTGATTTCAAATTATGCAACACTGTCAAATACCATGTCCTCCATCACATACTAACATGTATCACCTAGGCATTGACTGTTTATCCCACATACACACATCTCTTTAATTGCAACCAACCTCTCTTATACCAAGACAAATCCACAATAGAAAACAACGGATCCGTGTATTAATTCCAATGTAAGTAGAAGAAATGAGGGAACAACCAGAAAGGTACATTGGAAGAAGTCTTCAGTAGTAAGGTGATCAAAAGGCAACTGGAGTGGAAGAAAAAACATAACTGAGAAAGGGTATAGAAGGCTCCCACAATTTAAAGTTAGAAACATCCTAACAAATCCTGCAAGTTTTGTGCTTATTACAGTACAACCACCTTGGTTGAAACATAAGACACTCAAGAACTGTTTTAACTCGGATTGCTAGGCTCTCCAAACTGACTTACAGCAGTTTAATATAACACCAGGACGCAGGTAATCAGGCTTTAGCGGCTAAATGCCAGGACAACCTATAAAGATTCATAGCAATTAGAAGCAGAATAAATCTCCACAACCCATGAAAACTCTTTGATTTCACAGAAAGCCTTTCATGCATTACCATCTCCCATAAAAGAAGGATTACATACAAACAAGCAGGTGCAGCTTCAATTTTGGAATGAGTTGTCACTAAGCAAAAGACAAATCATTCAAAGATGGTTGTTATGTGTGGGCATTCATTTGCAGCAGCTATCTTCAAATGTTTTTTAATATGCTCTAATAAAAATTATTTTAAAATGGAGATCATGCATGCACATGCACATGTGGTGGCTGTCTTTGATGGATAGTTCTTAAAATTCTAAAAGCAAATTCAGTTCAAGATGGCTGATGCATATTCAAACACATTGATGGTGGTCATCATGGGCTGGTTTACTGTTTTTGTATGTTATTTTACCCTTCAAAATGCCCTAGATACATTGGTGACTGTAAGAGTTACAGAGCTGTTGAGAAGCATACAACAAAACAGAGCAAATGAAAACGACCTAATAATAAAACAAATTCATCAAGAATAGCACCTTCAAATTGTAGTCAGAAATAATGAAGCTATTCAACTTGGCAATCAGCTCGAGTGAAGTCCAAAGTGCAAGGCAAATGGGGGAGTATCACCCCCATAGACAAACGTGGCACCTGCGTGGATCCCAAAAATGACAGAGGCATTTGCCGAAGGAATAAAATGGGAAAGCATAATGTAGCACCCTAAAGAAAAGAATCCAGACACCTCGGCAGCCCACCATACCCACTCCCGTATAGGCCTATTTTTGATGCCCGCAACAGATTGCCAACTGATGTCTGGGGCTACTATATTGCCCAGAGGGATCTCAAACCACTCCACCGTTTCTCTTCGCATTGGTTCTCCCAGTGGTGGCCCACGCACGGCTTGGCGGCTGAACGCGTGGTTCCTGCAGGACTCGGCGCTGGTGGAGTCCCTTGGACAGGAACTGCGCCACTACTTCCTAACCAATACGGGCTCGGTTCCCTCACCGGGGACGCTGTGTGAGGCCGGCAAGGCGGTCGTGCTGGGTGTGGCCAGGGGGCTAGTTCACGCGAAACGTATGGAGCAGTCTGCCCAGCTTGTGCAGCTGGAGGCACGGGCGGAACGGCTGTAAAGACTCCATTGTCCGACGATACTGATGGCTCCTCTCGCCAACTTGCAATGGTCCGCGAAGAGATTCGCTGGATCTCGCTGGAGTCCACTAAAATGCTCTGGCGCTCTTCGGTGGCGCGTATTTATGGTTGGGGCGATAAAAACCGGCAAGCTTCTCCACAACCTAGTGTCCTATCCCAAAGATAATCGCATTATTCCCAAGATTCGGTCGGCTGATGGAGTTCATCAGATGACATCCGCTGCCATCGCACGGAATTTTGGTGGCTACTACGCGACCCTGTACGACGCTCGCCCTCCAGGTACTCCGCTGATGGAGACCGGTACTCAGCTGTCGTGTCTCCCCCAGGAGATCGCTGATACCTTGGACCACCCCTTTACCCCGGAAGTAGTACACGGGGCGATCTCAATGTTGCATCCAGGCAAAACGCCCAGGCCTGATGGCTACCCCCAAGAGTACTACGCGGCCTTCCGCGATGATTTGGTTCCCCATCTAGTGGAACTATTTAATCATGTAGTGGAAGAGGGGTCCTTCCCGCCTGAAACCGACGTGGCTACCATCGTGGTCATCCCCAAAATGGGTCCGCCCTCCTTGGATTGCGCGGACTACCGCCCGATCTCATTGATCAATACAGAGATCAAGATTTTCGCCACAGCGATAGCCTAGCAGCTCCGCCCACTCCTACAAGATTTGGTCCACCCTGATCAATGCGGGTTCATGCCCGCCAGGGGTACCCGTCATTGCATTCGTCGCCTCCATCTGGCTATGGCTCCCCATCATCGCCTAACCCCATATCTGGCGCTCCTATTCATCGACTTTGAAAAAGCCTTTGATACGGTGGATTGGAGCTACCTTGAGGAAGTGCTGGAGTTGATGGGTTTCGGTCTTCCCTTCCGTAGCTTGGTTAGAGTCCTCTACAACAGCCCCAAGGCCCGTGTCCTCATTAACGGCGAACTTTCTGAGGCGTTCCCAATCCGGAGGGGTACCCATCAGGGGTGCCCACTCTCCTCGCTTTTATTCGCACTGGCGATGGAGCCCCTGTCGGCGCTCATCTGCCAAGACCCTCTCATCCGAGCCTGGGCCTGGGACCAGAGTCAGATTGACAAGATAGCCCTCTATGCGGACGATGTCCTGCTTTTTCTGGCGTATCCAGACCGCTCTGGGCCCAGATGCTTAGAGGCCCTTTCTGCCTTCGAGCGGGTTTCTGGGTTGTGTCTCAACCCGGCAAAGTCAACTCTGGTCCCATTGCATCCCTCTCGGGCATGCTTTGATTGGCAGACGACTATCCCCCTCCGGAGGCAATCCTTCAAATACCTGGGTGTGTGGGTTACCCTCCTGCCAGAGCTCGAGTGGGCCCTGAACATTGCACCCTTGGCCACTAGGATGAAGGCAATGCCTAAGAAATGGCGGGCCCTACCCCTCAACCCCTTGGGCAGGAGTGCCCTTTTTAAAAAGATGATCCTCCCCCGCTTTCTCTACATTCTACAAAATGTCACCATGCACCTCCCAGGTAGCTGGTTCCGAGAACTGGATGGCGTTTTTACCCAGTTCTTGTGGGGAGGAGGAAGGCCACGTATGTCCCTGGCACACTGTCGTATTCCCCCCTTCGATGTGGGCATGGGGGTGACCAATCTCCACCTCTACTACCTGGCCACGAAACTCATCGTGATCCACGACTGGTTTGCGGGCGGCTGGTCCGACCCTGCATACTGGGTGGAACTCAGGGCAATGGACTTCACGCAGATCCAGGCATTTATATATGGTAGCCCGGTGCTGCAGGTCCTTCCCCCTGTCACAAGGACGGTGCTCAAGGCCTGGCGTACGGCCCTTTGTCATGTGCAATGGGACTGGAGGCTTACTAGGCAAACGCCGCTGTGGAGTGGTGCATGGCTGCGAGAGGTCTCGTCCCTGCAGGATTTCCGTCACTGGGACCTAGTTGGGATCTCACTACTGGGGGACGTGTGGGTGGGAGACCACATTCGGTCCTTTGCGGATTTACAGCAACGCCACGCCCTGCTTCCTTCCCAATTTTACAAGTACCTCCAACTCAGACAAGCCCTACACATTCACATTCCATCACCCACCTCTCTCTCGGAATTCAGTCCCTTGGAGGCCCAAGTGATGATGGGGAACCTGGGGAGGGGTGGGGTCTCCCGAATATACCGGTTGCTGGTGAATAACGGTCCTGCGTCCCTAGACCGGCTCCGGGATCGCTGGGAGGGCTGGGTGGGTCCCCTGGAAGAAGCGGATTGGCGAGATGCCCTTATGGCACCCAAAATCTTGACCACATCCTCCAAGTTACGTCTGGTCCAACTTTACTTACTCCATGCAGCATACCTCACTCCGGCGACCCTCCCCAGCCTTGCGATGCTGTCCCAGCAGATTTCTATCACATAGTATGGCAGTGCCCGGCCCTAGCGCCGTTCTGGAGAGGGGTGGAACTCGAACTTAGACGGGCCCTGGGATGGAAGGTTCCTCATGACCCGAAGCGCTTGCTGCTGGGAGTGTTTGATGGCCTTGATGGCTCCAGGGCTCACAAGCACTTCCTGGGGATAGCGGTGGCTGTGGCAAAAAGGGACATAGCCGCGCTCTGGTCTCAGGCTAAGGCCCCGACTGTGCGGCGGTGGAGGAGAGGAGTGGACTGGTGTGGGCGCAGGAAGAGCCTCTCTGAGGCCCGGGGATGCCCGGAACTATTCAAGAAGGTTTAGGGTAAATGGTTCAATATGCTGTCTGTGTGACGGTCTGACTGCACTTGTACGCTTATAGTTTTTTGAGATTACCACGTTCCATTCAAACGGATCGACTGCACCTTGTGTTGAACGTATGTGACTGAATTTCCTTAATTGTAACGCTTGCTTTGCTACCAATGAATTTATTTGTTTTTATTAAAAAAAAATAAAGTTGATTATCAAAAAAAAAGAAAAGAATCCAGAAATATATAAATAAAAAACATTCTGCTCAGAAATCACCGAAATATGATCGCACATTAATCAGGGCACTTTTAGGACATGAATTTATAAATAAGTTCACAGAATACATAAAGGGACAGTGTTTACATGCTAGTTTGACTTCCAAAAATCTTTTGTAGGAAATGTGGTTACTAGTTGAGGAGGGGTGAAACTCTTCTCAAGCAGCAACCATGATTCCTTTCAGCATGAAGTCAAAAGCAAGCCCAGAATTAACCTTTGCTTATCATTCTGGTAGCTTGGCACAAAAGCAGCCAGGCATAACTTAGAGGCAATGTGTAAAGATGTTTGCAGCACTTCAAACAGCAAGCAAGTGAAAACACAACACAAGAAAAATCCTACACCAATTTAGAAAAAATTAGCAAAACTTAATACATTTTTTGAAACCAAAATGACAAAAATCCAATCAGTAGAACCAGATATGCGGTTTTAAAGAGTTAAGGTAAGTATAGTGCCTAAAAGCACAAAGAGGCACTTGCGGGTATCTGGTCATGCCAGACTGGGTGAAAATCCAAAGTTCAGGTTAACCATGATGGAGCATGACTGGATACAGGGACCAGGTTAGTCCTGCTGAAAGAGTTACCTTCTAAAATCCAGTTCAAAGAGTTCTGTTTGCAGTGGAGGGCGCCACGTAGAGCACGGATAATGTCACAGATGGTCAAAATAGCATGAAGAGTAGGCCAGGCTTTGTGGACGGCTGTCACTTTAGCGCCAAGGTCTTGTCAGGCATTGTGGGCAGTCATTGCTGGAGGTTCATGTTGGCGGTCACCACGGGGTGTCGATGCTGTAGAGCGACGTGCATATCTAAAGCTACGGGTTAATGCGGGTGCTCAGTGTGTCGCTGGCAGTCATGTTGTGGTAAATAAAATATTACCCTGGCATAATTTCTAGGCATTAACAATTAGCATGTATCAAATGAGAGGCAGAGAGTCCGTGGTGTCCAAGTTAAAAGGGCTTTATTCCAATAACTCAAGTTAAGGGAGAATCTGTTCCATCACCACTAAGGTTCAGGAAGGGTCTTCTAAACATTTATTTACAGAGTACATATATATACATTTTTCCTTGTACATAGGGAGGAGCTCTCCAGGCAGAGCAAGAAAGAAAGAGATAAGAGCATGTGGGCGTGCATGAGGGTGTACACTTGATGAGTCACAGGTGGGTGATAGGTGGGTGGCTACATAGAGGAGGAGTTACATGGCAGGCTGGAACTTTGCCCTACTTGTGCACGCAATTTGATCATGACGTGCAATTGACGTGTAACTGGGAGGAGAGCTGACTTTCAGTCTAGTAGAGAGATCTTTAGTGTCAAGGCGACCAGCACGTCTGGTACTAACTGATATCTTAAGTCAGGGATGTATTATCTGAAGCAAAGGTTGCTCATCACTAAGAATCAGAAAAAGCATATATTTCTTCGTTCATTACATGGGGGCTGTGAGCTTTCTACAGATGCAAGTACTGTAATTTCATTTAAACAGAGACCGAAAAGCTGGGCCCTATCTCAGCAGACGGGTTCTGTTTACCTTTATCACCGGGCATGCAGATAACTGTTAAGCAAAATATACTGTCTTGGCAACCCTTGCTCGGCTGAGCTAGAAGTATGCGAGGTCAGAGATACGTAACTGCAGCTTTCAGTGTGTCAGGAGTCATGAAAACCCTGATTCAGAAAGTGGCTCAGACTGAACCACAAAAAGGGTTCATTACGATATTTATTTAAAAGTGCACAATGCAAATACATGGGCCTTCATGTTAGCTTAACGTTTGGGAAACTTGATGACAGGCACCTTAATGCAGGACGTGATTTCAGAGGCCTTGTGATTCAGGCCACTAAGAGAAATATGCATGGGTGACATGCACATACATGTAACATAGGGTACACGTAGGGGGCATCTTGGTCAGGCAAAATTTCATTTTCCTCATTCCCTCCTTGTCCCCTACTTAACCCTTCAGGATACATCTATATTCATGAGACCGTATAGTTGATCATACAGCATCATTTGTTCGTGCTTAACCCTTTGTATACTTGGATGTGGAACACATGCAGTTGCACACAGGCCGCAAATGGCCGGGCCACACTGCAGACAGAGACAGCAACCAAATATCATAAGTAGGATCACTCCTAGGAAGGACAAAACTTTCCATCCCCAAGCAGATATCACACCCCAGAGCCAACTGGACCAAGTCCATGTGCCTGGGTCTTGATGTATGACATGAGCAATCTTGTGGAGCCTTGTTATCGCTGCATACACAGATGGCGCGTTATTTGGGATGAAAATGCAACAACTAGATTGGATCACGCTACAAGCTCCGCCCCTATCCGCCAAGATGACGTCTAGAACGAGGCGATTTTGAAGAACAACAAGTCTCATAGCAGACTGTTCCTGGGTCAAGTTCGCCAGGGCAGATGCAGTCACATTCACTACTGCCTCAAGAGTCCTTGTTAACTTGCGTATCAGTTTACTGTTTTGGACGGAACTTACGAAGAAAAAGAATCCTTTGTTGAAATCTGTATATTGCTCCCAAGCTGTTTCAGTCTGATCAATCCCTGAGGAATCTGTCTCTCTCCTTACTCTAACATGTTCTAGTCGTGAATCTCTATGATAATGGGATGGGGCCAAGAATACAGGTGGCAATAAGAATGCTATATAACAAGTCCCACCCCAGTCTAAGGGCAGATGTACATAGGCTGTCTCACCGCAAATGAAATAGGTATGGCGTGATGTTTTGAAAGAAGAAAGTCCTTTATCATTAAACTCTACTACAACTCTACACTCGCTGTGTCCCATATGTACTGAGCCTTTCTTATTAACACATGAATCACCTTTTGCTGGTAGAACTGAAATAAACGGTGGACCTGTATTTTGCTTGGGCTGAACGTTTAACATTATAAAATTAACGGATGCATTTCCCTGCTCGTACTCTTCATTCTCTAGATCGGTTCCCTTCCTTTGGGGAAATCCGTCTTTGTCTGGAAAACATGCTTCATTCATTACTTTATTCAGGTTTCCATATATCCAGCCACCTGGATAAGCTATGTACTTTCTATCTATTGAGGTCATTAAGGCAAACCATGCTCCACATGAACCATTGTGTGAGAACGGTAGAGGATAGAAGGGCAGAACTCCCTTCGTCTTTTGATAAGGAGGCAGTTGGCCACATACCCAGCAATCAGTCGCATTGCTGGTCTGGTGAGAATGGTGTAACATTCGAATAAAAGTATTGTTACGCAATGCAAGTCGATATGACAATTCATGAGGTGGCAGTTCACTAAATGTATGCTCTATGGTGCTGTTACTGGAAGAGTGTATATGTGAGAAAATAGGAAAGAAAACATGTAGTAATAAACTGACACAGATTATAACAATGCACAGAATAAAAAGAATGATCAAAGTAACTATACATCTACTGCGTAATAACTTGCAGTATTTAGCTTTCTTTTCGCTCTTTTTACTATTCTCGTATGTGATCTTATACATGTCAGAAATCTAGTCTAACCGATTCACCACCGGGTGGGCTTAAACAATTAAACTACGTCTGACTTACTAGATCTTAACTTAGACCTATACTCCTGCTGTGGAGTCTTTTCTAGCAAAGGCGGCGCAGGCGGCGCAAGCGGCGCAAAGTCTGTATTGTCTTTAATGTCTTTAGTGTCTGTATCTTTTACTAAAGTACCAGATTGTCCAAAGTATCTTTTACAGTGCTGAGCGTGGATCCATCCTTTGCGTCCCTCCACCTTCAGCGCGGTCCTTGTTGTAAGAAGCACTAATTTCGGGGTCTTCCAGCGAGGCTCGAGGGGGCTTGAACGATCAAAATTCCGGACACATACAAAATCGCCTGGTGATATGGCATGCTCCTTGACCTGGGTGTTGTCAGGGAAAGCGGCAGCAACCTGTGAACGACAAGAGAGTAGTGCAGACATCAAGGAAGCCAGGTAATCTGTCAGCATGTTACTGTCAACATCAGTTATTCTTTTAGGCATAGGCGTACCCCACATATTTGGCGGTCTACCGAAAACTACTTCATATGGAGATAGGCCTGTTCTGGAATGGGCTACCATACGCATGTAAAAGAGGGCAACCGGCAAGGCTACCATCCAATCCACGCCTTTTTCTGCACATATCTTAGCAAGCTTTGTTTTGATTGTCTGATTATGTCTTTCTACAAGGCCTGCTGCTTCAGGGTGTCTTACACAATGGAATTTCCAAGTATATCCTAACAGAAGAGACACTTGTTTCATTAATTCAGAGGAGAATGGCTGACCGTTATCGGAATATACGACCCGAGGCAATCCATACCTGGGGAAGTACTCGCGTACTAATTGCCTGGCTGTTGTCACAGCAGTATAATCTGGAACTGGATATGCTTCTGTCCATCTAGATAGTGCACACACAACTACCAAGACATACTTGTAACCTCTACATCTGTCCATTTGGATATAATCCATCTGGAGAACCTCAAAAGGGTGGTCAGGAGGATGAAATCCGCCTTGTTCCACCGGAATGCCTTTACCTGGATTGAACTGGCAACAGATCATACATGTTCGTACTTTCTGTTTCGCTGCTGCACGCAGGTGCTTGTTAAACCAAATATTCTGTAAGCTGTCTATCATTGCTTTTTCTCCTAAGTGTGCTGGACTATGTGCTGTGTTTATGATTACTTGTACCATAGAATCTGGAAGAAACCATGAGCCTTTTCCCTTAGTCATCCAACCTTGTTCAGTCTGGACCCCTCCTTGTTCAGTCCATTTCTTTATCTCATCTGTGGTGGCATGTGTCTGTCTGTCGAGTACATCTTGAGTGGGATCCCTGACTGTCATACATGTTGTCAGTAATGGTACCTCTGTCCTTGTCGTGTCTGTTGGTGTCTGGGCTGTAAGTTTAGCAGTTCGGTCTGCCAGGTTATTACCCTGGGAAATGATGTCTGTAACTTTGGTGTGAGCTTTGCACTTCAGGATAGAAATGGCTGTAGGTAATTGTATTGCTTCCAACAGGGCTTGAATGAGCTGGCCGTGCTGGATCTTGGTCCCATGGGAGGTCAAGAAACCTCTCTCCCTCCATAAGACCCCGAAATCATGAACAACGCCAAAAGCATATTGTGAGTCAGTATAAATGTTTACTTTCAAGTGCTTAGCTCTTACGCAGGCTTGTGTCAGAGCGATGAGCTCTGCTGCTTGTGCTGATAGTGTGTCTATTCTTTGTGTCTCTATGACTTTAGTAGCAGTGGTCACAGCATATGCTGCTACTAACTCTCCTGCACTCGTTCTCATGCATGATCCATCTACATAGAGTGTTAGGTCAGGGTCTGGAAGTGCAATATCTGTCAGGTCTTGTCTTGGTTTCGTCACTATATTCATTATTTCCACACAGTCATGTGGTGGTGCATTTACTGTACTTGAGGGCAAAAGTGTAGCAGGGTTTAGAATATTACATCGTCTGATCTCTATGTGTGGTTGAAATAATGTCAGTTCATATCCTGTCAGTCTTGCTACAGTCAAATGTTGTGTCTGTGTCCTGTTTAAGAGAACCTCCACTGCATGTGGAACTTGTACTGTCAGAGGGTGACCCAACACTATCGAGTCACTTTGTCTTATGGCTAGGGCTGTTGCCGCAACCGATTTCAGGCACGCAGGCAGAGCCTGGGCCACTGGATCTAGTGTACCAGAAAAATAAGCACAAGGCTTGTGTTTTCCTGCTTGATCTTGTGTGAGGACAGATAACGCTGTTCCATCCCGTTCAGTTACGAAAAGCATAAAAGGTTTACTGTAACTAGGAGTCGCTAGAACTGGCGCTTGACATAATGCTCTTTTTAATTCCTCAAATGCCAAGGTATGTTCTTGTGTCCAAGGGAGGACAGTCAGAGTGGCTGCCTCCTGTGTAGTTAACTGTATGAGTGGTTTGGCTAGATATGCATACTGGGGAATCCATTGCCTACAGTAAGAAGTGAGGCCAATAAAAGCACGTACCTCCTTCTGTGTCTTGGGCTGTGAAAGGTTAGCAATGAGCTGTATACGTTCTTGTGTTAGCTGTCTACCCTCCTTGGAAAGCAAGTGTCCAAGGTACACCACTTGCTTTTCACAGAATTGCAACTTTGAAGGGGACACCTTGTGCCCCTTGTCAGCCAGAAAATGTAAAACTGTCAGTGACGCATTTTCGCAGTCTTTTTCTGATCGTGCTGTAATTAGGATGTCGTCTACGTACTGAAGTAGCGCAGTGTTGGCAGGCATGTGAACACTGTCTAGCTGTCTTTTCAGTGCCTGATTGTAAATGCTAGGACTCATTTCAAGAGCGAAACTCCTGCCAATTATTCTGTTTACACTACGAGGGAAAAACTATTCATTTGCAAGCATGCCTTATCTGAAGTCAATGAAGCTTTCAGTGCTGACTGTAAGGAAGAGCAACTTGACCCCCACCTTATATAAACATTTTCTCCGTGGCTCATCACGTTTTTTTTTTTTTCTCTACACTGCCTTCCCCTTCATCGTGATGTCACCCACAGGGATGTTCCTCCACCCTTTCAAAACTCTGAGAGCTAAGAACAGCTGCCAAGTTACTGAAGAGAGAGAGCTTGGTCAAATTGCAAGCATTCTTTAACTGCATGCGAAGGAAGCCTGAGTCAGTTGGAGGACTGCCAACAACTGTCCGCGGAAAAGAATTGGAGTATGGCCAATATTAACAAGACAGGCACTGCTCGGCGCACCAAGAGGGAAAAGCCCTCCCTTCACAAAATATCTTTCCCTGGGAGCCAGGCCACCTCAAGGTCGAAAAACACATTCTCAGTAATTCAAAACACATCTGTACCCAGGCCAGAGAGCTAACCAACTTTCTCTAACTTAACTGTAGCAAATTCAAAACGTGATAAAAAGCATCCTAAAATCAGTAATTAATAAGGACATATTTTTTTTTTATTTCGTAACTTAGACACATGCTAGCATTTTAAAATAATTACATCATAAAATATTGTTACTAGCTGCAAAGGAAAAAAAAGAAACAGAACAACATGACATGGAAACACATCACATTTTACTTTTTGAAAATGACATGTGAAACACCATAATTTTGCATTGCAGAACCAAGATTTTCATAATTAAGTGTGCAAGCTCTTCTATTCTACCTATTAAAAGGGCCAGATTCATCATTTTTCAAAAAGCCATGTTTTCTAATTGAGTGGATTAACTGTCACACGCTATTCTAAAGGGCAGCTTGCATTGGGAAAAATAATAATGCATATTTAGCAGAACACATTTTTATTTAAAAAGAAAAAAAACACACGGTTGCATTACACTAATTAAAAGCACATTCTATGATGGGTCTGTTTTATATTTTCTTCTCAACCGTGAAAACATTAAAGCACCCTCCGTGCAAACCCTAATCTCAATCCGACTGGTTTATTTACAACTTACCGACCTTTAAGTCAAACACATTAAATCAAGTGTTCCAAGACAAACCCACACAAATACGAGGACGCATTGAAAATAGAATGTTAAATTACCATTCAGTCAGCAAGCTGACAAAGCACATAGGCAGACCCAGCAACCAATGAAAAAGTTAAATCGAACCATCATTCATCTAACCACTCACTGACTTTTAGTGTCAGCTCACATAACCATGCATGTAAAACAGCGTGTTAAAACAAATACTGCCTTCTCAATACAAGATATTAACCCTTTGGCAGCTGAAGCACAATCATTCCCCAATGACTGCAGTACATGGGAAAGTCATGAACTCATCTCTCCACGTTATCACATAACACGTACGCACATCTTCAAAACGTTTTCTCCAAGCACTTGAAAGAGATCCAGCTTTCTCCTGCCTAACGTAATGATAACATGCTCTGCACAAACCATAACCACATGGCGCTATTCACAAGCCATATTTACAAGAAACTCAACAAGTTATAATAATGACATGCTCTTCATAAACCATATTTACAAGGAGCTATTTACAAGGAACTCCACTCTTTGGCTTTTTCCGCTGCTTGTTTAGTTCTCCCTACTTTATTCAATTCTTTCTCTGTTCTCCTGTGTGACTCTTTGCGCCATAACTCGATGGCATCTTTCTGAGAGGGTCTTGACTTCCTTTTCCATAGCGCTTCCTCTACTCTCATAATGCATTCTGAATCCCATGTTCCTGAGATAGGCCATCTATACTTTTCCTCCAGGTCCTTTGTATAGTCTACCCATAAATCTAAAAACAAGATGGCGTCTAATCCATGCTTATTATACATACAATGACCAGGTGTGTCTCTAGGCGGGATGTTAACTGACTCTTCTACTATACCTTTTCTGGTCCCTATCTGACGCAATTTTGAAAACAGTGGCATGTTGAAACCAACACAATGGAAATACAATACACAAAAATAGACTGAAACAATCAACAATCATTCACACTAAAACATCATAACATTAAAACAAACATGATCTAAACTAATACAGAGAACTAAACATGTACTTGAAAAACTATATGCACTGGAATACAGTACAACCATACCGGTCTCAAAAATGAGATCCGTCTTTACCGTGCCCACGTTTACCATGGACCCGTCTTGACCGTGCTCGTGTGAACGAACCCGTCTTTACCGTTTTCACGAATAACGTGAACCCGTCTTTACCGTGCCCACGTTTTACCGTGGACCCGTCTTTACCGTGCCCACGTTTTACCGTGGACCCGTCTTTACCGTGCCCACGTTTTACCGTGGACCCGTCTTTACCGTGCCCACGTTTTACCGTGGACCCGTCTTTACCATGCCCACGTTTTACCGTGGACCCGTCTTTACCGTGCCCACGTTTTACCGTGGACATATAAAATGAACCCGTCTTGAAACTTTATGCATTCCCCATAGTGGTACTCACCGGGAAGCAGAACTTGAAACTTGAAGGCCTCGGACTTCTACGCATCTACGTCTACGTCTACGCATGCGCCTCGGAACGGGTGGACCTCTGGAAACCTCGGACCTTGCTCTCTCACAGGTCGGGCTCTGGTTGAGACGATCCGCAATCCTCACCGCCTCGTATGGATGCCTGGTCACAGTCCGCCCTCCTCCTGGGCTTGAGGGAGTAGCGGGAAATCCCGATGGCATGTACACTTTAAAGTCCGTCACGGCTGTAGAAGGGGGCAAAGCTGGACCTACAACTCCAGCGCGTGGGGAAAGGGATATGTCCCTATTCGGGCGCCAAATTAATGTGGTAAATAAAATATTACCCTGGCATAATTTCTAGACATTAACAATTAGCATGTATCAAATGAGAAGCAGAGAGTCCGTGGTGTCCAAGTTAAAAGGGCTTTATTCCAATAACTCGAGTTAAGGGAGAATCTGTTCCATCACCACTAAGGTTCAGGAAGGGTCTTCTAAACATTTATTTACAGAGTACATATATATACATTTTTCCTTGTACATAGGGAGGAGCTCTCCAGGCAGAGCAAGAAAGAAAGAGATAAGAGCATGTGGGCGTGCATGAGGGTGTACACTTGATGAGTCACAGGTGGGTGATAGGTGGTTGGCTACATAGAGGAGGAGTTACATGGCAGGCTGGAACTTTGCCCTACTTGTGCACGCAATTTGATCATGACGTGCAATTGACGTGTAACTGGGAGGAGAGCTGACTTTCAGTCTAGTAGAGAGATCTTTAGTGTCAAGGCGACCAGCACGTCTGGTACTAACTGATATCTTAAGTCAGGGATGTATTATCTGAAGCAAAGGTTGCTCATCACTAAGAATCAGAAAAAGCATATATTTCTTCGTTCATTACATGGGGGCTGTGAGCTTTCTACAGATGCAAGTACTGTAATTTCATTTAAACATAGACAGAAAAGCTGGGCCCTATCTCAGCAGACGGGTTCTGTTTACCTTTTTCACCGGGCATGCAGATAACTGTTAAGCAAAATATACTGTCTTGGCAACCCTTGCTCGGCTGAGCTAGAAGTATGCGAGGTCAGAGATATGTAACTGCAGCTTTCAGTGTGTCAGGAGTAATGAAAACCCTGATTCAGAAAGTGGCTCAGACTGAACCACAAAAAGGGTTCATTACGATATTTATTTAAAAGTGCACAATGCAAATACATGGGCCTTCATGTTAGCTTAACGTTTGGGAAACTTGATGACAGGCACCTTAATGCAGGACGTGATTTCAGAGGCCTTGTGATTCAGGCCACTAAGAGAAATATGCATGGGTGACATGCACATACATGTAACATAGGGTACACGTAGGGGGCATCTTGGTCAGGCAAAATTTCATTTTCCTCAATGTAAACTGAACCTCAGAGTAATTTCAGCCCTGGGATGAAGTGTGCAGGCCTAGTCTTCCTTCTCAGCATGCACGGCAGTAGGCAGTTTGACAGCAGAGTAGGAGGGCTGCTACCCAACATTATATCACCTGGCCTGGCTGCCTAACTAAATTCCATACTTGTGTCATCCCTCTCCTACTAGACACACACCTGTTTAATCCTACTAATATACCTGATAACAAAGAATTGAAAGTGTAAAGCCCAGGTCGGGAAACACTTTATCCATTATGACCTGAAGTCAATTAAACTAAAATACCTGATACAAATGATTTGAAAGTGTAAAGCCCAGGTCAGGAAACACTTTGTCTGTGATGACCTGGAATAAAGTGAACACCCTAACACCAAAACTGGTGTCCTGCAAACTCACCTCAAACACACTACCTGGCATTCTGCCTGTTGGAAATTGGGTAATTCATTTGGACGGGGTCCCCCACCGACTTACTGAACATTATCTAGTAACAAAGATGTAAAGACATCTCTGCTCAACACCCGATAGAAGTGGCACAGCAGAAGGAAATTTACCAGGGAAATGTGTGTGAAGTTCAACTAGACCAACCAACTTTAAAGTCAAGAATACACCACAAACCGTGATTTTTCTATAATTGTGTACCCTGTTCCCTGCTTCCCCCCCCCCCCCACTCCTTCCTTCTCCTGATGAGATGGTGTGCATTATGGGAGAGGGTCTCTCCGTACTATGTCTTTATTTTTGATGCCTTGTCTTAATAAAAAGAAATATATAAAAAAAAGAATACACCACAATGACATTCTCAAACCAATTTTGAGAAATTAAAATATGTAAGAAGCAAAAAGACAAAAATAATTCATATTGCATTAGGCATATGTATGAATGATTTTTCACAAACAGTTTTAAGGTGCAAAAACACAAAGAAAAAAAGCTGCCAACTGAAAGTCACAGTTTGCAGTTGATCGGAGCATAGTGGTGATTTTAGATCAACTGCAACTAGGCGAGGGCTGGGTAAGCCTCGCAGGTCACACAAGTCACAATATTTACCTCGTCTTAGAATATGTTTGGGAGTCCTTCCAGCAGGGCACGGCAGAAGGCTGAAGCCTGTGAGTATCTCTCAGCGTTGAATATGTTGATGGACTCCTGCTGAAGACTGGCGGTGCAAAGGAACATTTCGTAGCATCCGAGGTTGCTTTGGTGTTATGCTAGATTTGCCGCATCACCCGTTTTTATCTTTGGACTTTGTCATTATTTGTTTCTCAACATGCTCCAGCCGGGCAAAGCTATAGCTAGAACCAGGTATAGCTCAATGAGTCTGGATAGCTTAATTGCAAGGACTTGTTGAAGCCTTTTTCTTCACAGCAAACAGGGGGACACACCTGCACTCCCTGTGGAAGCATCATCATTTTTTATTTGGCTTGGGCAGTAAACTCTACTCCAAGCTCCGCGTAGATCGCGAAGTTCCAAAAAACTCCACCAAGTAGCCTGGAGCTGAGTTTTTCCACTCGCAGCTCGCCAATGTTATGAGCAAGGAAAATACAGTGCTAGACCAGCTCCCGGAAAGATTTCTCAACATGGGCAGTGACGACATGTTGCTAATGCTTGCGTTGAAAAACATGTCGCTCTGATTAAGGTAGCTGCTGCTCGAGTAGAACCTCTCATGCTGCACGTGGTGCCGTTTGTGCTGTTTATACAGAGCGGGACAAATGTCCGGTGTTCAAAATCAGTGCGACTTACCTCACTCCGCCGCTTGCAGAACTCCGCAAGCGTAGCAGAGTTTTTTTTGTCACTTTGTGGATTTCTGCATAGCGAAACTCTGCCCAGGCCTAACCTACTTTTTACCAGGTCCTCAGAAGTTCAAAACATGAATACGCTTCAATCAGTTCTTCGTGTTGGAAAAATATTTCTGTCACTCTTAGGGTCCGAAGGGCTCCTGTAGTGTGCAGTCCACAATGGTCAGCTAGGCCTTCTTGAAAGCTATATGTGGTAAATGTGGAAGGTTTAAATGAATGCTGCAGCCTACATATAACATTTAACTTACAGATACCTGGTGCATTTTTTTTGCCATGGCTTTCCTGGAAATTTAAATAAGCCAATTAGATCAAACCAATGTACAGTGCCTGTTTTTGGGGAAAAGACACACTGTGACACTGTTTCGTTTAGCAGTGTCATAGTGCACAGAGTTCTAAAGCCAGCAAATCTAAATAGAAAAAGGTGGGGGGGACTACTCCAAAAATTATCCTCCTTACCCTGCACCTCATAAATATTAGGTGGGAATAATGTAACTATCCCTTTGGGAGTCATCATCCAGGCAGAAAACCTGGAAAGACCACCAGCACTGAAGTGATCAGCCCTAGGCAGGAGTTCTATCATAAATTCAAATCCATATAGAAAGATCAACCATCGTACCAGATTTGGATTCTCCTTTTACATCAGTATCAGCCACCTGAGGGCTCAATGATTGATTTTGCTATGAGTGAGTACAAACAGTTTGCACACCAAACCCCTTGCTGTGTCAGGTGCCTTGAGCACTGTTTCTGTACACATTGCTTCTTCAGTGTGTCAAAGGCCTTCTGTCACTCATCCGACCAAAGTTTCATTTCTTTGGCTGTTTTTAGAAGCCAGTTCAGTTAAAGGTATACCAATGCTCCCATAACCCTCAATAATCCTTCAGTGGTACACAATGAGGCCCACAAATGCTGTTTCCTGAGTCTGACATTTAGGAGGCTCTCAGGCCATTGTGACCTGAATCTTAGGATATAGAGGATGCACATGTTCCCCAATCTGGTGGCCAAGGTACACAGCTGATCTTTTCCCTATCTGGCACCTACTGGCCTTAAAAGTCTGACCTGTCTGTGACAGTGCCTGAGGATCTTCCTTATGATGGTGTGCCCAGCTGCAGTTATTGGACACAATGCTCTCCAGGTAGGTGGCAAAGAAACCATCTCGCCCAGGACGGATCCAGTTGGTCAGCCTTTGAAAGCAGGCAAACTTAATATCGCTTTGTTCGCCCTAAGTGTGGCAGGGTATGCTCAGACGTGAGTCCCTTGCTCACTTGGCCACTGGATTCAAGATAGCCTGGCTGATGAGGATTATGAATCCGAAACCGGTCCCAGGAGGCTTGTTTCCGGTCCAGGGAAGACATGGCATGGCAGTTCGGACTGGACCCATGAAGCACAGGGTCAGACTGATTTGCATATTGCCATGTCTGAACTGGGGTGGCCGAGTGAGCTAAAGAATGGTGATGGATAAAACCCATATCAGTTGACTGGGGGTGAGTGTTTGATTTGCTCAAACGCTCCGTGCATCATCCCCTTTTGTATCGCTTTTAAAGCAGGCAGGCAGGCATATCTTCATCCCAAAAGGCATCAATCTGAGTCTACAGTGTGGCTCTGGGGTACAAAATATAGCCTTCACCTTCGCATCTTTTTTTAGGGTGATCTGCCAATACCGTAAATTCAAATTGAAGGTACTTAAAAACTTGGACTCTCTTGACGTGTCAAAGAACTCATCAGTTCGAGCTGAATACCAGTTTTTGTGACCCAGTTGAGCTAAGCAACACAGAACCTCATCTCTTCAGTTGACTCTTGTGGTGTAGCCTTTGGTATCAGGACCACAGAACTGGAGCAAGAACTACTGGTGGATTCAGTCACCACAATGTCCAACTCCTTGAGACTCTTTCATTCACAGTTCCTCATGCGTTGTTGATAGCTTGTCTATTTAATTTCGGACAGACATACTGCCACCTGCATCAATATCATAGGGATACCAAGTAGGGAGCCCAAGTGTAATTGAAAACAGAGCAGTGAACTAGCCCAGCAATGGCAACAGCCCCATTGCTGCTCCTCAGTCAGAGTGGGAGAAAGTTAATTTCCATTCATCCTTCTTTTTATGAGACAGGAGATCAAGAAGGAGCTCATTCTCTTCCTCTTCTCCATCATGAGTCTCCATGAGCATTGCCATTTCTATCATGTAGTAGTGGGGCTTCATTGTGTTGACATGTAAGACTCTCAAAGGTCCTGAGTGTTTCAAGATTGACACATATTGCTTTTCTTCTCCTGCACATTGTCGGGCCTGTTTAATTTGTTGTGCTCATCAACACTTGCTGGCCAGGATGGTATTTTAGTAAAGTTGCTTTTTGATCATACCATAGTTTGATCAGCTCTTGACACTCCTCCGGATTGTTGTTGGTCTGCTTCATGTACTGAGCCATCTTTCTTTTGCAAGAATCAGAGGTTCCCTGACAGGGTGCCAAAATCAAAGCCAGAAGGGGCCCAAGCCCACTCCCTTCCGTGGACCCTCCCTGTAAGCAAGCAAGAGGCATGATAACAAGATGTCCTACTCATGCTTAACAGACTCTTGCAGTCCCATGGCCACTCCTTTCAAGGTCGTGGAGGACCTCTGAACAAGCCTATAAGTTTAGAGGTGATATGTTGAAAGCTTATGGGTAAAAACCCACTGAAGCCAAATTGTCTTCATGTGCGCTTGCATGAAAAATTACCCCCATCAAACACAACTGCTTTGGGTAACCCTACTCTGGAAAACATACCCTGCAGAGCCCTGGTCACCAACTTCGGAGGTATAGCACCTGGATGACTGGTGGCATGGTCTAACAACCACAAGGAAAAAACATGTTCCTAAAGCTGTCTTAGGGTTGAGGGACCATACTATTTCTACCTCTACTCTTTCAAAGGGTTCTGACTACAGAAAGGGCTGGAGGGAATCTTTGCCCTTCTCTCTTAACTTGCCACTGGCTTTGCAGGTCATGCAAGAACAACACAACACATCCAACTCTGTCCGGTTTGGGGCCAGTAAAAGTGGTTGACTAGCCTATCATAGGTCTTGATACACTCCTGATGTCCAGACAAAGGAATATCATAACCCAGATTCAGTAAGAAGGCCCTTTAGCATAAGGGCACTATCAGCATTAGGGTGCACAAACCTTAGGCTCACTATAGCGGACACAATCATCTAAGTATATCAAATGATCCACATTGGTGTCCACATTGTTCAGTGCATCAGCCTGCTAGTTGAGACTTTCTTTAGTGGGGTAAACCTTCAGTGCCTTGCAGAAATCAGCCAGAAAATGCCCCACTGCTCTAGGGGATCAGTCAGATGAGGCAGGTCACTCATATAAGAGTCATCTTCACCTCTAGTCTCTGGGTTTGCCAACTCTGGATTAGATTAACCCTGGAATGTGTGAATTGTGGGGCTAGTTTCCACACCCCTTGCCCATACTCTTTCTTGCAAGAACCTGGCCCACTCTTTTAGGCAAACACAAGGAGATGATGGCAGAGCGCTGAAACTTTTCAGACACTCACCCCCAGTCACAGTTCTGGGTTGAATCCATCATCATTCTTTAGCTCACTTCGCCACCTCAGTTCAGACCCACCTATATGCAAACCAGTCTTGACCCTGTGCCTCATGGGAACAGTCCAGCCGAACTGCCAAGCCAGGTCTTCCCTGAACCGGAAACAAGCATCCTGGGAACGGTTTCTGGGTAACACCCTTCATCAACCAGGCTAGCTTGAATCCAGTGGCAAAGTGAGCAAGGGACCCACGTCTGGGCATACCCTGCCAACTTAGTGCGAACAAAGCAAACACGTTGCTTTGTTCCAGGTCTCTCTGACTTCCCTGATGGGCAGAATTTGATTCTTGTGCTCACAAACACCTACTCAGAACGTCTCAATACATCAACATGGGTTTTAACTGCACCTCTTTACAAGCAGAGTGTCTCAAGTCATTCTCTAACAGGCATGATTGGGCTACCTGCTACTGTCCAAGGACTACTCAACACACTCATACCAGGGAAAACACCACAACATGATGGTAGCTGTTGTGATTCTCTGCATTGACCTCATGGTGGTGCACATCAGGAAGGATCTGCTCTGGTGACTCCAGCTAACACCTAACAGCAGTGGTATTAGCTCATGTGTCCCTTTGAGACTCTATCATGTGCTAAATCATGGTTGGCCACTCCCACTATTTTTCCTCATTCTCCTTAGAAGTGATCTGTATCTGGCATGCCTTTTACCAGGCTCTGAATACTGTTTCATAATATCCCTAGTTGGCTTTCTGACTCAGTCTGAGCTGCCTCTTCTGCATATGACATTCATCTTCACCACAGTAAGGCCATCTGGATAGCCAGATCTAGCCTCTATATCACCCAGAATATACCCAAAATAATCATGGAGCAAAAATGATAACACATTTAAACATTTGAACATGACAACTAAAAATCAGAAAATATTTTGGGCCTCTAAGCTTAGAATGCTTTTTTTTATTTCCCAACCTTTAAAGCTGAATGGTAACTATTGGGCAAAGTCAGACTCCACTGCTGAAACATAAATGCCAGAAAATGGTTAATTTAGGAGGTGGGTACCCGAACCAAACTAATCAACACAATCTTGTTACACCCCAAAACTGTTCCAAGAGAAACTCTGTTCAACCCATGGTAGCCATGGCACAAACAGTTCCCTAGACTATTAACAACTAATTTGTAGGTCAAGAAAAAACCACAACAATATTCCCAAATATAAGAAAATGAAGAAAACAATGAGGAGTAAAAAGGCACCCAAACCTTTAATTGGATATGGAAAAGAAAAAATGGGCATTCTTAATTTTTAGAATAATAGCGCCACTTCAACAATAGAGTTCGCTGTTGAGAGCTGGGTTCCGCTCATTTCAACTCCCTGCATTTTTCCTAATCGACAATCCAGTTTTTGAACCTTTAATTATGAGCAAGTCACATCGTCTGAGTCTCAATCAAGGTAAATTCACGGTAATTGGACATAGAGTGCTAATTGCCAGTGTTTGCATAGATAAGGATACTGCCACACAGCTAGGGTGAAAGGCTGGTTACACATAAACACATGTGCACATACTTGTACACATGTGTGGAGCCTTCGCTTGTGAGAGTACCATCGTATACAGCCTGGTATTTGTGCACAAGTAGCCTGTTGAGGAAAGAACTCTTCCGGGAGTGGTACCAACCCAGGTTAGGCCTTATAACGTGAGTGGGCATTCATAGTCTTGGTCTGTAGTGATTACTGAAGATCTGGGGTGTTTACCCAGTGTGGCCCATTATAAGGGAAATCTGTGCTAAAGTACAGTTTTGTTCCACTTAAGCCTACAGGGTCCAGCGAGGTAACATTTTGGGGATAAACATGCACATTGAGTATAGATTTAGAGTCCCTAACACCCTAACTACACTTATTACGGCACTTTCTAATTTGTCATATTTTCCTGCTTCTACACTTTGCCCAGAATGTGTGATCTTTGACATATCTCTATATTTCCATCTGCCTTTGTTTCTTGATCTGCCCATGATGGGTACTTTTAGAAATAGATTGGACATCCGTGTTGCTTTCACGCCCATCTTCCACTTATCAGGCATGTTTTACTTTTAGGAGGACCATGACTAGAAAGATTAAGGGCTGAATAATTAATTAGTTATACCACTCATACACCCATACAGACACTCACACACCAATTCACAGACCCATGCAGTCACTCATACACCCACTCACAGGCCCATACAGACACTAACCTACCCACTTACTGACCCATACAACCACTCGCACACCCATTCACAGACTCATACAACCACTCACACACCCATTCACAGACCCATACAGCCACTCAAACATCCACTCACCAACCTTTACAGCCACTCACACACCAACTCTCAAGGGTTACAGGTTACACTTAGAAAATAACATTTAAAAAATGTAAAAATTAAAAACAGACGCTACAGGGACATTTTAGTTAGGAAATAGAATTGGAAAAACCCTAGACATCCACTAAAAAACCTAAAGGCTATAGGGTCGTTATTGTTAGGTTCACAATTTACATGCATAAAACCATAGAAATTCAGCAGTTACATTTACCTCAGCTGACTACAATGTACATCCCCGTAATGCACTCCTTATGAACTCAAATATTACAACACTTATGACATGGTCAGTGAATTCCCTCATGAGATCTCAAATGACATTGCTGATGACATCATACACAACCACTCACACACCCATACAACCTCTTCAACCTCTTATGCATTAACTCACACACACAGAACCACTCACATACCCGTTCAGAGACCTATACAACCACTCACACATCCACTAACTCACCAGTATAGCCACTCACTCACCCACACAGCCACTTACACACCCAGTCACTCACACTCACTCATACAGCCACTCACACAGCTACTCAGTCATCCATGTAGCCACTTACACACCCACTAACCTACCCATACAGATACTCACACAGCCACTCACTCACCCATTCAGCCAATCACACACCCACTCACTCACCAATATAGCCACTCACATAGCCACTCATTCACTCATCCATAGAACAACTCATACATCCACTTATCAACCCATAAAACCACTCATGCACCCATACAGCCACCCACACACCCACTCACACACAGGTACAGACAGTCACACAGCCACATAATATGTTAGAAATAGTATCAGTGACTAGTAAATGTAAATGTAAAAAAAAAAATTAATTGATACTTGTATAGCGCACTACTCACCCGCAAGGGTCTCAAGGCAGGGTCTCAAGGCGCTTGTACGAATACCGCTGTGGAACCCATCCTGGCTTTCCCTGTGAGGTGTCCACTCCTGGGCACCCCCAAGGTGGAGGCCAGGCATCCTTAGCTTTGTGGGGGCCGTTGTGGAGATTAAGCAAGCTATTGCCCAGAGTTGCAGAGTGGGACTCCATGATTGGAATAGGCACCGAGGCGAGAATTATCAGGTCCGTGGAATTTTTAAGCTCAAGACCCGCCGAGGCGGGGAATTGAACCCTGGTCCAGGGCTAGACCTCTGCATCAGGGTCTGCCGCTCTAACCATTGAGCCACACTTCTAGTAGTACACAAAGTATACTAACAATGTATGTAGTAGCTCAGTACATATGTTTAACACTCAAACATTTAGGAAACACTCACAATTACTGGATGATGTCAGTGATATCACCGACCATGTCATGAGTGATGTAATTTGAGAGGTCATAAGCAGTGCATTATGGGTAAGTTAAACTAGCGGAGGTAACTATAACTGCTGAATTAGTCATAGTTAGCTGAGGTAACTATAACTGCTGAATTTCTATGGTTTTGTGCATGTAAAATGTGAACTTAACTATAACATCCCTGTAACTTTTGTTTTTTTGTGAATTACTAAGGTTTCATAAATTCTATTTCCTAACTATAACGTCCCTGTATTCTTTGTTTTTTCCAGTGAATTTCTACCGGTTTTTTAATGTTCAGTTAAATTGGCTTTATTCAGTTTTTGCAAACCATAAAAGCAAACATATAAGACAAACAGTTACACAAATATCACATTCAGAAATACATTTTCCATTGTTTTGCATTTAATCATATTTGTAGCTCATACTAAAATAGTTCATATTAAACTACAATAAAATTTGATACAAATAATTCAAAACATGTATTATATAAAACAATAAAATAGCACTACTTTCACAACAATTCTCCTGACTTTAACCACAGCTATTAAACACCTGTGCATTTCTGCATTTCCAAGTATTTAGAGGTTTTAATATTAGTAGCAGAATACTGATGTGCTCTTCTTTATACAATTTTCTCTAAAAAAAGATGAAGTTGTAACTGGGGCACACTTGAGTTGCAAGGGCACAGGGACAGGTGTTTATCACTGAACACATGCGAAGGATATGACACCAAAAGATGCGCTAATCCAAACCTTAATCGGACGAAGTACAACCTTTGCTTGTGAGGTATTTTAAGCAAGTATCGTTTGTTGCGTATGGTCATACTGAGAGGCATATATAACCCTACTGACCTCTGTCTTCATATCAATCGCCCATCTGCTTTCAGCTTCAGACTTTAAAAGCGCATCTCTCACCATGGATCTGTTGAGCTCAATGATGCACAAAGGATTGTCATAGAAGTCCAACCTATTGATTCCTGACAGAGTTTTACTAATTTGTCCAAGCCATTTAATTTTATTTGCCCCTGCTAATGTAAGACCGTAAGAAATTACTGCCTAGGTCAGGGCTGCTTCTAGTCTAGACCATACTGAGAGCCAAAGTAATGTGGGTGCCACTTTCTAGATGTCTCCCAGTAAAGGCATACCCAGTTCTTCATGAACAACGGTGGTTGGCACACTATGCGGAAGTGACAGCAGCCTGCGAAGGAACCTTTTCTCACATATTTGCAATTCAGGGCATCGTATGTAACCCCACAACGCCGCAGTTTTTAAATGTTATTTTCTAACTATACCATCCTTGTAACCTTCGTTTTTTTTTCTAACTATAAGTTCCCTTTAACCTTTAGATTTTTCATGAATTGCTAATCATTAATGTTATTTCACAACTATAACGTCCTTGCAACCTATATATCATCATCAATCACTTTATTTGATCTAAATAAAACATAGATCATAACAGTACAGCACAATTTATTCATCTATTTCCAAAAAGTATTGGTACATAATACAAAGTTAATAACATGGTTGCATTGATCACGGGCATGGACATAGATCATAAAAGTACTATACAATATTAGTCATCCATTTCAAAAAGTGTTAGTGCATAGTGAAAAAATAATAACAGGATTGCAAAAACCTCACTCATGGATCTGCCAAGCGCTCTGATTACCCAAATGTAGTTTTACAATAAAACTATCATTCTTTAATTAATGAATTCTTTCGATCAGAGAATTTCCTAAATAATATATCCAAGCACCATTAGAGACATTAAGAATAATGGTCATTATGTAAACTATGATATATTAAGATGTTAAAAACATACACACATGTTAAAAGGATACAAAAAAAAGTTGCTGCAAATGTCAAATTGTAGCTGTCATAGCAAACATGGATTCCATTAGTCCTTTCTATGGTTGAGATCTCCTACTCAGTCAGTCAGTAAAATCTTTTTTCAGCTGATAAAATCACCATAAAAATACACAAAACAAGAACTTCGCTTGACAAATTCATAGCATTAAAAAACCAGAGCAAATGACGAAATAAATAAAAGGGGCAATTAACGCCTTAACCGTGGCGGGAATTAGGCTGCGGTGTGGGCATTCTAAAAGGTGGGCGGGGCTGCGACGGCCGTTGCCCGTTCACAGCACCATGGAGGGAGTGCTCCCGTCGGCAGATCGGAGCACGGAACAGGTTAATCATGTCTCGTTCTTCTGGACACCCAGGCTGCTTGTATAAAGGACAAAACTGTAAGAGTAACATTATCAGTTGGGAGCATCTGGAGATACAACAAGGCTGCCTAACATTTAAAATTCAAAGATTTCAGCAAAGGGTTAAAAATATCTTCCTCAACTATAATAAGAACGAAACGTTGTGAAGTGCAACAAATCCTGCGGAGATATATTGCCGCAGCTGCAGGATATCCTTGCTTCAGTCCATGCCCACCCAGATGGGGATGCCAAAAGGTAATGCAATTGGTTGAACCTAAATCTTGTCATCAAAAACCTATTGTGCTGTGAGCGAACCTTGGCGAGATACAGTTCCAACCCCTGCAGAGTTGTAGATGCTCTCTCTCCAGACGTAAGTGTTCCAAGAACAACCTTTTAACACCCCCCGCATCCCGCTCGAAAGATAGGTGGCGTCATAAAAATATCTGGCCTATTATACGGGTGGAAGCAGCTTTAACATGGGCTAACCAGGAAATGCTATGGGCCCGATCAAAGGCCTGGCAGTCCCCTAGGACCAATTGGTTTAAAGACAATTCCGCCCTGCTCCAAATCTTCACCCAACACAGGAGCAGACTCGGAGATAACAATTCCGTCACTTGGTCAAGCTCTGCCTGAACGGAAAAGGCTGGGGTAGAGTGTGGGTCCTAAACCATTTAGCAAAGAGAATTATTTTTGACCTCTTGGATTCTATCCAGCTTAGCCTCACTACTATATCGTAACTGGGAAATACACTTGGCCTGGTACATTTTTAGCAGATCCTCTGGCACCCTAGAGCAAACTCTCTGTGCAAAGCTAAAAACCGCCCCCACCGCTTTTAAAAACTCCGCTCTCTTAGCCTCCACCAAAGGTTTTCAACAATTCTTTACATGAAATAGAAACTAAATAGGGGGTTGCTTCTGAGGGCAAGCTAAGCCCTTCCACTCACTTAATGGGATGCCCAGAAGGCCGGCCACTCACGTCAGTAACAGCACCCCAAGACTCCACCCCATTCCCCGGTGTAGGAGCAACAAGGTTCGGATCCGTGGGTGGGAAAACATGGGTTGACCTGGGCTTCCTCTCCTGACAAGAGGGCTCAGGTGGACCACACTCCCGACTGGTCCCACACCCATCCTCCCATTGTTAATCGAGGTATCTCTACGACCCTCTCTTCAATGTGTGATAATTTCATAAAAATGATGTCCAATTTGTTATTTGGCATTGGCTCCAAGTCTTTGAGCGATACATTCTTTCAGGACGAGCCCCCCTCCTCATCCGTTAAAATAGTATTAGACCTCCCAGCTTGGGCTCAACAAGAGGCTGGGCAGTTTTTCTTCCCTCTTGTGCCTCGGGCTGGCCACTGGTGTGGAGAATTATGGAGTTACCTTCACCATTCCTGTTAGTGTCCCTCCTCAGATCTACCTTCTGCGCCCCCCCTCCCAGATGGACCAAATCAAAAAGAGGCCCCTCCATGCCAGGACTTTCCGGTGTCCAAGTGGGGAGAACGAGGGACCTTTCCCTGTCCAGAGAGAGTCTCCTTTCGACCAGCTCTATTTCCTTGGCTACAGCCCCCACTGCCTGGTGGAGGAAGCATTCTATGGTATTGCCACAAGGGGGTGGAGTTTTGGTGGGAGGACCTTTCTTTCTCCCCATCTTCACTGCACCTTATTGCACCATTAGCCCAGTGGTCAAGTTAATTCCACTCAAAAATACCAGTGCACAGTCAATAAGATGGCCCAACGGCCGTGTCTACCCAGCCAGGCACAAAGAGTTAAGCAAGAGAAACAGTACCTTATCCCGGACGCAAATATATGGCTCTAAAATCATCCACTAATTCATGGTGCTCAAAAATTGGACCAATGGGGTGGCCCAGCCTGCCTCTACCTGCCGCTGACTGGCACCAACAGCCCGGTCTTGGCCCACTGTGGGAGCCCAAACTGATAAAAACAGGTGGCTCCAGGGGTGGACGCAGTCATAGGGAGCTTCCTGCCTCAAAGGCAACTGGGGCTTGTGATCTGCCCCTTGGCCTTGGTCTCGGTCACGCTCTTGGCTCTATGTCATCAGCACTTCCTCAAACTCGAGGGGCAGGGCAGGCACTGCCCCTGCACTGGCCGGTCATTCCATCGAGCTCTGTGGAAGTCTCCATTCAGTGTCGGGAGACGAATACAGGAGCTCTCTGCTCGTCCATACCCAGGGCTGGCTTTAGCGCTGGTGGCGCCCAGTGCGACAATCACTTTTTTGTCCCCACATCCCATGACCACCTCCTCGGATTCTTTCCCAACCACCTGCAAAATAGCCCCTCATCACTCCTATCATAAGATATTGCTAAACCCAGCGCCCTCCCTGAGGTCACAGCACCCCCCTCCATAGGTCGGTGCCCAGTGCGGCCGCACAAGTCACACTGCCACACCAGTCTCATGGCACTGTTCTCTGCTGGAGCGCCAGGCACATTCGGAGGGAGCAACTTTAATTTCACAGAGAGGGCCTACCACTCTTCTATGGCAATCTCAACGGCTGGGTGTCACAGCACGTCTTCCCTTGAGCACACATCTTCATTGATTAAAATCCAAATTCTATCGTTTGCTCTCTTCTTGGAATGTTAACATCTCATTCCCAGCCTTTATATTCTCATATATGTGTGTATACATATATATACACACACACACACACACATTCTGGCTATGATTGTTAAAACTCGATATTTAGCCACTAACCGGAGAAGCAGTCCTCAACAGTTCAAAAGTAGACTGTGCCATTATTTGATGGGTGTCTCACTGTTGAGCTCTATAAAATGCAGGAACATTATGAAGAGCACAGAGCTCCGTCACATCTTCGATATCATTAAATCAGGAAGTAGATACGCCAATTTACAGAAAATGGAGTGCTCTCTGTAAACCCTCTTACTACCATGCAGGCGTTTCACAGTTTCTTTAAGATGGAACACCACACTTTGGCCCAGTAGGAGTCGCTATACATTAGTTAGTTACTCATGCACAGGAATGCATACATGTTTAACACTCTATCCATCAGGTCGTCATTTAAAGCAAGAGGCAAGATAGGGCATGGGTTTTGCCTATTTACTAATTTCATTGGTTTTACTTCCAGAATATGTATACTTGTTTGACATAGGGTCTTGCTAAAGAATGAAATGTTATTCCTATTCAATATCAACGCATATGAAGCTTATTTGCCCGGCGTGTGTCCCTCTTTGCCAGGTGTAATGTTTTTAGCACCATAAGTAACAGATATTCTCGGTCTTGCCAGAAGGCACTGCAGGTAGCAAAACCTCAGTTTGTGTCTTTATTAGAAAACATCTTAAAATGTTCTTTCTGAAATAAAAGACATATTTTGTGGCACGTTTTCGCTGTAATAGGAACAGAGATGTGCCAAAGAGCAGAAACTCTGCAGCTAATCTCATTGAAAGTGCAGAAAGGGCAATTCACTTCAAAACTCGACGCAAATTCAAACCAGCAAAATATATTATTAAATTATAAAAATCCATAGTGGTAGTCGCTGCTACAGGTTACTGCAAATCTTGTTTTTACATTCTAAATCAGCTCCATCTGAAATACATTTAAGTACAACTCGTCTTGATGCTTGTGATATTTGGAGGGTGAAACTATCCATTTGAGTGGCAAGAAAAAGCGCTTGAGATGAGTGCAGATGAAGGGGAGTCGACACCGCTGAGACACCTATAAAATGAGAGAACGACTGTTGTAGAAGAGCGCGGGTGCCCCTTGAGCTGGCGGCAGTATGAGGTCAGTGTACTTGGATCGTCGACTCAATAACATGATCAGTAAACCTTTTACCTGCTCTGCAACAAAGGGTTTCACCATTATTATAATACATGGGATTCTGTAATCCCTGTATAAACTGTAGTTACTAAAATCAACATTTTGTGGGTGAGTTCTGAAAAAGCCTGTTGACGATGATGCTCTTAAACAATTGTCTTTAGTTTAACACTAATTATATATGCATTGTGGATTTTATCATAGTGCATTTGAATTGATTATTTTAACTGTTCTACCTTTCTTGGCTGGTATCATCTTGTTCGAATGCACTGCTTGGTTTTACTCTTTGCCCCTGTTCGCCAGTTCAGTTGCAAGGTGCTGTTGCACCCATATTACTCACAGCAGGTGGTACATGAAAGCGTTACTACAGGTTGAAAAGGGAATACCACGTGAATCACCTGCAGAAACAGTTTCACACATCATTCCTTGGGATTAACTCGGAAAAAGTAAGATTCAGACCTGGAGATACCGGACGGAATCGTAAATTCCGGCCTCGCGGTATCTCTGCATCGAAATCTACTCCAATACTAATTGGGCCTTTATGTCTAAGCCACTACATATGATTAACCTTCACTGTGTGTGGTATACGAGTGAAAATCTAGTTTTAAACTTTATACTTTTGTAGCAGCAACTTATGGTTGTTGGTACTAAAGCTCATGAAGTACCTCCTGGTTCAAGCGCCACTAAAATCACAGCTTTTTGTGTCCTGTGCAATAACCAAATACAACCAGAAGCAAGCACTGGCAAAGTCAATCGGTCTGGTGCTCGCTGCCACCCTTTTGGCTTTGTCAATGATTGTTTTGTATTGTCATGGGTTTTGTAAAACCCTATATTTGAGGAGTTACCAGGCCCTCATCAGTATAAAAAAATACGCACTGGCTAAAAGCAAAATATTTATTGGGACTCACAAAGCACACCTTGCAATAGCCGGACCTGGTTGAGAAGGAAACCACTGTGTGCTGATGGGCTCTTTGTGAAAAAGCAGAATGCCATTGCTCACAGTGAAGTCAGGCAAAGGCTGAAGTGACTGGGCCATTCCCCCCTGGTGTATGCTGTAGTGGGTGGAAGAAAAATGTGAATGACAAAACAAGCCCCTAGAAGTAAGTATATTATATAGATATAATTTTAGTACAATGAAAAGGTCTCGGCTAACGGTCAACCTAATGATAATGGCACGAAACATAATGTGACAAAGGAAATCATCACCCCAGAGTCACTTCAGAATTTGGCTATAATTTAAAACAGCAACAATAATTGTTACCCAAATGACAAAGTTTGTATATCGATATTCCTGATCCCTGTTAATCTTGGTTTCAGTGCTGCACTAAAAATGAATCAACGCTGCTACAAAAGATCTCTTTTTGGAATCCGGCCCAGCCAATAATCTCATTTCATGTCTGATGCAGAACGATTAGGAAGCCAGTGGGCCTCACTGTACGACAAATGCACTTTGCATTATTGAATTTGTTTATTTGTATGCACATCTGTGTTTCATGTCTGTCAGTCCTGGTGAAAATCCATTCCCCGAGCAAATCGGATTAGCCTTGAATCAGATTCGGAATTTACCCCTGCTACATGGAACACACAGGTCAGTAAAATGTCAGACTATGAAAGGGGTCCTTGGTTTTGATATTACAGGCTTCTCATATTCCATTTATTAAGCAGTAGCTCATAATAAGCCATGCGCTGCTTAAAAAGAGAACCTTGGATCTGGAAAAAGTTGAACTAGTCTCCATCACTTTCTTCTCTTTCCACTGTTTTATTCAGCCTCCCTTGGTCTTCAGGAGTGTGGCATACCCTTAAAAAGTTCGATTGTAAATTAAATATTTCACCATAGACAACAGTGCTGGTCATTACGTTTATATGTGGCAACATGTCGTTTCCGTTTGCAATATAGGGAATCAATTTATAATGATAGCAATTATCACATATGTCTAGCGAATGAAGCAGACTATGCACATCAGTCTTGGTGGGAGGGCAGGTTGGGAATGCCCTGGTGGAAGGGGAGATGTAGTTGCAGGTCCCTATGCTCTTCCCAAAGTGGTGTGGGTGTACATTAAAAATCAGTTTTTTAAAGACCCATCGGCCAAGGTGATCAAAACGGTCTCTCTTGAGCCCCCTTCTCTCTGAGCCATGTAGTGTGTGCAGATACCTACTGTAAAACTGCAGTAATGAATAATACATACCCCCTCTTGAGGCGCAGTCTCGTTTACATATGGGCATGGCCCATGCAAATGTAGGAATCCTTTTTGCCTGGGTGCACGTTTATGTAAAGAAGGTACCAAGGGTTTCCAGAGAGAGGAGCAATAAACCTGAATATATATCACCGGGATGGGTCAAATCTTCTACCCACATGAAGAGCAGTTTATAAACTGGCGGTACGGAGGGTCCCATATACTGTCAAAAACCTTAATGGAGGGGCAGCTCCTCTGCTTTGGCGGAGGAGCGTCGCCCCCCTGCTAGCAGGAGCAGCTGCACAACTTGAAAAATAAAACAATAATAAAGCATCCTTATTATCGTTTAATTTTATTCCTATCAGGGAGTCTTGGGGGCGGGGCCAGGAGATGACAGGCACTGAGGGGGAGTGGTGGGTACTGTTATTAGTGCGCAAGATGGTTTGGCGGCCGTCTCAGGCCGGCCAAACCGTCATGCGCACTGAAGCGGTCGCCAACCCGAGCTGGGTTGCCAGGTTGGAGACAGCATGCACAGGCTCCCATCGCAAATCTCAGGCGCTCTAGCCGATCCTAAAGCTGATCTCAAGCTTGAGAGCAGAGTCAAGATTGGCAGCAGGGCAGTCTGAGAGTCTGTGCCTGTACTGGAGCCAGAAGATTGGCGATGCAGCGGGATTCAGGTAAGTTTTTATTTATTTTTTGACCCACCCCCCCCTCTCTGCCTCGACACCAGCTGCGACTGCTTCTATGAGAGGGCGCAGTTACAGTTTGCACCCCTTTCTCACGTGAGGGAATGTTCCAGGCCTTCTTTAACGCGTGGTCATGGAATGCACACCTTCAATAGCCGTAAGGCGTAGGCCAGCGTCAATAATAGGGGGGTCCCCATGTAAAAAGACATTGAGCAACAAGTTTGCTTGTCCCCAGTGAGTTATGCAGATACTCTCAATGTCTGTGAGTATCTCTGCAAGGAGTATCCTTTAATTACTATGGTCTTCCCAGTGCCCACAAGTATACACCTGGATCTGTAGCATGAATAATTTACATTTGCGCTCAAAAATTGGTCTGTGCAAATGTTTGCACATGTGCAGCAGTGTTTCTAAAATGTGTATGATGAATCGTTACTGCACACATTCCCCCTGTAATTCGTGCAGATGCACAACTTGCATTTTTCAGTAGTTCTGCACATTTTATTACGTTTTTTCTAACTGAAAACATTCGAGAAAATGCTTTGCATTAATTGAAAGAGATGTGTTTTAATTATGCCTGTTACAGTTCTCAAATGTGTGTTTTAAATATAAAACGTTATCCTGGATGGAAACAATCAAAATGTATTTGCCGATGACAAGTACATGAATACATTAATTTCAGAGTTGTTTTAAATATATGTTAAGGTGTTTTAACCATTCCTAGCCGTAACTTCACTTTTACCTTATTTTTCCAGTGAATATATTCACTTAAAAAACACAGTTAAAATGAAGATATGGTTCTAAAACAAATTCTACAAAGCCACTGAAATTCACAAGTTATGGTTAGCTC
Organism: Lissotriton helveticus; assembly: GCF_964261635.1. Taxonomy (NCBI): domain Eukaryota; kingdom Metazoa; phylum Chordata; class Amphibia; order Caudata; family Salamandridae; genus Lissotriton; species Lissotriton helveticus. The sequence goes on from NC_136071.1 coordinate 1,026,367,671, forward strand.
TACAATGCGTAGCTCGAACACCAAAACCTTTGTTCTGCAGCAAAAGGCAGTGAATGGAATTGCACCAACCATGGCATTAAACTGGACCTATTCTAAGAGAAGTGCTTTTACTTGGTTTGGTGTAACCTCTTCAGTAATTATTGAGAAAAACGCCATACAAAAAGATGACAGAAAGCCTTAAAGGGTCAATCTGAGAAAGACGTTTGCATATCTTGACATTAGTTTTCAGATACTTTGAGGATAAGACGCCTTGTTTACAAGAAGGATATTTTCGTAAAATATAAACAAATCTGATAAGAGACCGTGTCTTTTACCTATGCACAAACTGGAATATGGGGTACTCTGAGGACTTGAGAATCCAAGCAGTCTGATTGGCTGGTAGGAAATATAAAAATAAGCAGTGTCAAAGCCAATGGGTTTGACCTAGGCAAGCTGGTGCAATGGTTAAGTAAAAATTAAAAAATGTATTGCCTTCAACTGCACCAAAAATAAAGGGGAAAAAAGAAAACAGGCCAACGCCTAAACATGGTTGTCATAAGCTTACATAAACATTTTTAAATAAAAAAAAAATCACTGATATGGCTAAATAACTAGTGATGTTTTTAAACAACAAGCCTCTCAGTTGCCCCATGAATTTTAATATTATTTTATGAAGGAGACAAAAATGACCTATGCTAGACCGGTCAGCGTCAGGGTGGTCTTCCCTCAAACTTGTTGCCTTCCTCATTCATATTTGCCGATCTCTTTTTTTGCTGGGATTAGAACTCTGCACACTTAACCATAGCTAACCAGTGATGAAGTGCATGTGCCCATTCCTTAAATCATGGTATGATTGGCTTATTACTTATACGTCCCTAGAAAAGTTGTACTACTTGTACCCAGGGCCTGTAAACTAAATGCTACAAGTGGGCCTGCAGCACTTATTGTTCCACTCACTTAAGTAGCCATTTAACCAGGCCCGGATATTGAAGCCTGTGTGTGCAGTTTTAAACTGCCATTTCAAATAGGCAAACTAAACCTTTTGCCAGGCCCATACCTTCATTTTAATACATGTAAGTCATCCCTAGTGTAGGCCATGGACAGCCCATAGGACAGGGTGCAGTGTATTTTAAAAGTTTGGTACCATAAGGGTTTGTTAAAAGAACCCTCACACCCCAACCTAGTTGGTGTCATGCTTCATCATCGGGGTCCCAGCTGAGTAGCCGAATGCTACTCAGCTGTGCTGCGGCACCTGACTACAGTGGAGCTATTTTTTTTATATTTTTGTGTGATAGTGATGAAGGGGCATGGTTTAAAAATACCTCTGGGAAACTCACTAATAGTTACTTTATTCCCAGTGGCCCAGGGTATGTTAAAAATAACGAGTGGATAATATTGTAAGACTTGTAATTTGTGTCTTAATTATCCTTGGTCTACATGTTTCAGCTCTCATGAAAAAAAATGAAAGGAGCTTTCTTCAGGATCTCTCTACAGTAAATATAGGTGAAAGTGAAAAAAAGTGAGTGGTAAAAGATTATTAACCACTTGTTAATGCATTTTTTGCACACGCACTAAGGTGTGCATTATATGCTTTGTGGACTGAATGTAAATTTGGTCCACTGCTGTGCGTATACATTATTTACGCTAGATTCATTGCTGATCTGTGCCCGGGAGGGGTGTTCCCCTATTGTCACACATTTGTCAAAGTGCTCGCCCGCATTGCCACCTACTCCGGGGTCCTCAAGAACAGACAAATGCATGAAGCCCACAGACCAAAAAACCCTTTTCTATCTGTGCAGTATGTATAATTTAGTTTGGAAAACTACAGTCCGGAGAGACGCTAAATCTATCTCAAAGCTAAGACCTGAAAATAGATAGGAAATAAATCATCGTCTGATTGGGAAACTGACTCAAAGAAAAAAAAAGAAAAAATACTGAAGAGAAAGGTGCTATTTTTAGGTATAGGTGGGCAATGTGCACAGCCTTTGTGCCATCATGTGGATGAAGGCGCTCACCAAGAGGCTATCTACATATGTATATTATGAATGATTTGATCTTTTTTTTTAAACCAAGAAGCTATAGCTATCTACAGGTGAGACTTAATAATGTTGCAGTAGGTATTACTGGTTGCAAGGCACTGAAGATTGCATTTTGAAAGAGGAATAGAGGCAGTTTAATGGGTTGCTGGGCTAACACCCTCTTTTCCCACAGAGGATGTGATGGTCCCACTGAGGTGAAAAAACAACCCCCACATGAAAAAACACAAAAATCCCTGGTTTTTCTTGCAGGATTTGCGGATTCACTAGCAGGCCTGAAGAAAATTCAAGGGTAGATCCACAAATAGTTTGAAAATATTGATATTCTATTTTTAATTTTAAAAAATCACAGTCCAACTATGCTTGGCTCAGAGAAAGCACAGTGAGCACATGGACCACAGGGCTGGGTGTAGTCCTTCTGCCCTGAGTCCACTGTTCATAGCCAAAGGCCATACAGAGCTGTTCCACTAGGCATGGCCCAAGCCATATTCATCTGATTTGGTAGCACAAAGGCTAGCATGAGGCCTGTTTGCAGGCCAAGTCCTGAACTCAGAGTATGAGGTACACTGCTGGATGCCATATTCAGCTGGGTTGGTGGCATAAGAGCAGCAGCAGTTGTATGTGGGCGAGGTTGGTTATACAGCTTGTGGCCAACTCCACTGCACAGGGTTGTACATAGCGAGATTTGATGCGCAAGAGTTTGATTGTAGTACATGGCCAAAGGCCTTGCCCTGCTGCCAATCACGGCTGCGGCCTTGTGCAGTCGGTATTGGATGGTAGCAGCGGTATGACATATAGGTTTGAAAAAAGCAACATGCACTGAAAACATTTTTAATGGTTAGGTATTGTCACTGCCACTGAAATTATGAGGCATTGGAGCGTCAAATTATGAGGCAGGGTTCACTAAATTATGTGGCAAGAATAGACAAATTATGCTGCATAAGGCAGCACATTTTGTGAAAGCATTACTTCATTATTTTGTCCTTTCAAAACTTCTTGACTCAGTCTGGGCATTGGGCGCACCTCGTTAGTGCAACACAAAAAGATGATGGACGGAATGTTGAACATTGTCAAACATTCACCCCCAGTCACAGATCTGGGTTTAATCCGTTGTTATTCTGCTCACCACGCCACCCCAGTCCATATGCAAATCAGTCTTGACCCTGTGCCTCATGGGAAGAGTCCAGACCGATCTGCGAGGCCATGTCTTCCCTGGACCAGAATCAAGCATCCTAGGACCGGTTTCGGGCTTTCAGCCCTCATCAGCCAGGATAGCTTGACTCCAGTGGCGTAGTGAGCACGGGACCCACGTCTGGGCATACTCTTCCCACTTAGGGTGAAAATGCAACACAAAAAGATGATGGACGGAATGTTGAACATTGTCAAACATTCACACCCAGTCACAGATCTGGGTTTAATCCATCGTTATTTTGCTCATCACGCCACCCCAGTTCAGACATAGCCATATGCAAATCAGTCTTGACCCTGTGCCTCATGGGAACAGTCCAGACCCAACTGCCAGGCCAACATTCCGTCCATCTTTTTGTGCTGCATTTTCACCCTGTAGAGTCCAGGACAGGGAAGTTAGCCGGCGTCAGCGGTGAGGCGTTGGTTCAGATGAGGTGATGCGACACAGAAGAGTACATTAAATTTCTCTCGATGATTATCAGTTCCGCAATACCGTGATGCTGGTGGTCACCGCATTGGTGTGAGTACTGGCGCTGGGAAAGCCGATAACTGCAGGTATCGTCAGGCATTCAAGGGCAACGGAGCTGCATTGTAGGCGGGAGGTGAGTCATGCACTTCACAAGCAGTTCCCCCGGCTTCGGTGCAGGGTGCGTCGTCACTGTTGGCTGCGGAGTTGTTTTTCCTGCTTTGCAGCACCAGCCACATCATTCTCTGGGCCCATGAACAGGAATTGGCCCGCTTTGAATACAGGAGTCCACAGAGGAGTCCAGATGCTGGTCAGTGGGTGCAGGTGAAGTCTTTGTGTCCCTGAGACTCCAGAACAGGCGGCAAGCACACTCAAGCCCTTGGAGGTTCTTCTTCAAGCAGGTTTACAGCAACGTTCCAGTCTGTGTCCTCAGCAGAAGCAGCAACTGCAGGCCAACCCAGCAAAGCACACACAGTAAATGGGCAGTACAGCACAGTACAGTAAAATACCTCTCTCTAGCTCTTCTCCTCGCCAGAGGTTCCTCTTGAGTCCGGAAATGATCTAATTCTCTGGGGTTTACGGACCAATGCTTTACCCCATTTTTTCTTTGTTCTCTTTGTGGCAAGGGTCTCTGAGCCCAGTCCAAACCAGTTCTGTCCTCTCTGGTGCAACATGACCACAGGAGGTGGAGACCGCATTGTGTAAAGGAGACACAGCCAATTCAGGTGCAAGTGAAACCCCTTCCTCCACTCTAAATGCAGCCAAGGTCTATCAGCCCAGCCATGAGTCACCCAGAAAAGAGAGGACACAACTCAACCACCTTGTGACTGTCTACAGTGAATGCACATACCTAGCTCTTGTCACTCCAAAACCAGACAGTCAATACACAAACAGCAGAGTGACACAGAATGGTTAAACAAGAAAATGCCTACTTTCTAAAAGTGGCATTTTGAAATACACAATTTAAAAACCATCTTCCTAAGGAGTTCCGAGAGCCTAAACCTTAGTTCTACATCTTGCCCCAATGGAAAGTTATACTTGTAAGATGTTACAAAGCAACTCCCATGTTAGCCTATGGGACAGATTTCATTTCATTAGAGAAAACCAAAATTGGCAGTATTTCACTATCAGGACATATTATGCACACGTTCTACCTTTCACATACACTGCACCCTGCCCATAGGGGCACCTTAAGCCTTCCTGAAGGGCACCTCACATCTAAGAAAAGAGTAGGTTAGGGACTGGCAAGTGGGTGCACTTGCCAGGTCAACATAGCAGTCACAAACTGCGTGCACATACACTACTCTGGCAGGACTGAAACAAATTTACACAGCTACTCTTGTAGGTGGCACAATCAGTGCTGTAAGCCCATTAGTAGCATTTAACTTGCATACCCTGGCACACTCAATGCACTTTACTATGTACTTACCAGTAAATCAAGTATGCCAATTATGGATAACCAATCAAAATAACAATTTACAAAGGGAGCACTTGCAATTTGACACTGATCAGCAGTGTCAAGGTGCTGAAAGCATCTAAGCCTGCAAAAATGAAATCTAGCATAACATCAAAATACAGGAGGAAGAGGCAAAAAGGTTAGGGAAATCACACCAAGGATGCCAAGTCTAACAGGAGAGAACAGACACATTCCATTAAATGGTAATGATGTATGCCTAAAAAATCATGTATATTTTAGGGAATTAAACATGTATAATCTGCAAGCATACGTATGATAGAAGTGTGCGTAATTGTACACAAAGAATGTGTATATCGTACAAGTCACGTCTTACTGGGGTTAGAAAAGTATGAATATCCATGGCAGTGTCCAGAGACATTTAATTTAAAAAAAATGTAGTTGATACTCATAATGCCACATCTTTTGGAATAATTTGATACAATCATTTGAGCACATAACTTGTACGCGAATGGATCTGACATATATTGTTCAGAAAGTTGCATACATGTTTCTCGTCTGTCCAGTGTCACAGGGGTATCACTGAACCGGTCTTTCAAAACGAAAAGTAAAAATATGTAGCCTTCATACTATGCTGAAATCAGCTGATCTGTTGGCCCTTTGAAGAAAAATAAAAATGAAAAGGCCAAATACGCCTGAAAAATATTTGATTAAAGTATTACAGAAAACGGATCACTCTGCTGATATTAGAGAACCCTATTTTCATCCAACCTCTATTTAGCCTCTCATTTCTAGTGAGCATTTCCCTACCGAACATATATCGGAGTACAACAGGAGCAGCATGCAGAGACAGAACTAGAAGAAATATGCTAAAGGGCTGAATGCCTTTGTTCTTCAAAACATATAGCTCTATGAGCACTCCTTTCATCAATCCCAAAATGTATATTTTGTCTCCATATGGCAAAGACTGTATAGAGGGAGCCTGGCCAGCTTGCCAGGATAAACTATCAGATGCCATGGGCCCGAGCATGGAAATATTTGAGGCAAACAATAAAGTCAAGGAAGGATCCTAACCAAGGGACCCAAACAAATTGTCTAACTGGGGGCACCATAGTATAAACTTTATTAACAGCACAAGAGAGACGAAAATGTATATTCGAAACTGTATATTCATAAACATAGAATTAAAACCCGGTGTCTAAGCCTTGTCAGAAGAGAGACCAACAAGACTTGCTCCTTGAAAATACTTCTATGAAAGACTTTTCCAACTATCCTCATCCTTTTCCGATACTCGAATGCGTCTAAGAATCGTATGGTAGAAGATGGAATAAAAAAATAAAAAATATAGTTAAAGACTCGTTCTTCGAATGTGACCAACAACCAATGCATGCATCTAATTACAGATGTGCGGTAATGTATAACACATCTGTAACGCTATAGGTGATTACAGCATACAAAACTATACTTTTGGATTTTTTTTTAGCATAAGGCTCGGTCTTGCACGTATTTAAAGTAAAAGACTTCTGTGATTTTTGACCTATGTTCCAAAGGCGAGGTGTTGGTCTATTGTTCACTGGAACCCTCCCCAGTGCTAACTCATACAGGATTTGCAATTTCCCCCTCAGTTGTGGGTGGGTGGCGGTGACGGGGTGGGGGTTTAGTCATGGGGAACCTTTTAAACACGTGAATAACAATGCAGTTCTGCGTGTGATCATGCCTGCCTCTCTTAAGAAAAAAAGTCAGTGCAACCTCACGACCAAAGAGCGCATTTGTGTACTGGGGGCGTAAACATGTAGGCGACAGAGTAGGTGTGTGCGGCTGTGTGGGTCGAAGAACAAACCAAGTCTCGAGATACCCACGGTGATTACATTTTTGTGGTTTCTTTGAAAAGAAAACAAATCTCCATGGGCGAGTTTGGAAAAAACACAGTATGTCGGAAGGCTAAAAGAATCAGAGCGCACATACTGAGTAGAAAAGACGTTTTTTTTCCAAGAGTGCCAACTCTCGTAGGGCGTGTGTCTGAACAGACGACGCGGCAGATGGCACAGAGGGGCGAATGACTGGGGCGGTTTGTTTGCTAAGACACCTGAAGATTGTGGGCGTCAGACAGACGGCCAACGGTTGGGCTTTGTTAAGCTTCTTAACTGCTTTTAGAAATCTGCCTGGCTGCTGCAGGTACAGACAGACTTTACTTCAGGAACAACCAACTCTTTCAAGTTCTTGCCCACCCTCACCCAACGCCCCGAAGCAGTCCTTTTGTGGCAGCTTTTCCGGATGATAACACAATATTCCCTTAAAAGTTCCTCCCAGAGATATTGCTGGCCCCTTTTACTGAAAATATGTCTGGAGACATCAACATGAAACACTGGGAACAAAGTTACGAACTTCAGGCTGTAGTTCGTAACTTTGAATCCAGGGTTTTTTGTTGCTGCCAGTGGACGTCGTGAGGTGCATGGAGAGAAAAGTGTAGTGCTTAACTTCTGGGAGTAAGAAGGGGTTAGCGAAAGGTGCACAGTGGCACCGACCTCTCCCAACGTGGGCCACTGACAGCAGCGTTACCACTGGCCGGAAAATGTACACTTGTGACTGAAAGTGCCTGTTTATAGTGTGCATACAACGTGCGAGTGTGAAACAACATACTTATACTCATTACCACCCTTTATGCACCATAGAAAGACATAAGGCAGATAGTTGGTCTTCACTGCGTAGTCCTTTATTACACCTTAAAGCAGAGTAATCTTTTATTGTTCTTGACTGAAACACTTGACCATTTATTCAAGGCATAGATAAACCAATCAACACACATGTTAGCCAAAAGAGGTAGGTTATTTCCATTCCAAGGAATACATTTTTGCAAAAGATATTATTTACATCCTAAGCATGGCCTTAGCCATTCGGATATCAATACACACACTTCGGAAACGAATCGCCCTGTGCTTGCTGTGCCAGCAGGCCCCAACTTGCACTGTTAATCCGTAGTAACTTTCAGTCCTCCATCCCAGAGAGAGGCACTACTACCAGGGTACTGCTTACGCCTTGGCCCCACCGGGGTTCCTGAACACCAGACACCCCCTCCAAAGTTTAACACAAAAACACCGGCATCTCGGGTAGGGCAGGAGAGTCCAGGACCACCAGCAGGTCAGTCCCCCCTCCTGCCAGCCCAGAGCCCCCATTGAATACTCTCCCTGTTCCAGGGTCAGACAGTCCATGTCAAAAAGGAGTCCACACCAGTTTTCTTGCCCGGGGCCCCGCCAATCTAGTCCTTATTCTTAGGGATGGGTGGGTGGGTAACTTGTTGCTGATCCACCGCCTCGGGAGCTGCTGGAAAGGACAAAGAGGGTTTCCTTCCCTCTCCGAGCTGCTTTTATCCTTGTTGAGGGGCAGAAAACAACCACCTGCCCCTTTAATGACGTTGAATGGTGGCCGACCACAACACTCTTCACTTCCGGCCCCCATCATGTCCCACCTACTGGAAAGGACAGAAACAATACCGGCTCCCGCCCGAGAGTAAGAAGGGGTTAGCGAAAGGTGCACAGTGGCACCGACCTCTCCCAACCTGGGCCACTGACAGCAACGTTACCACTGGCCGGAAAATGTACACTTGTGACTGAAAGTGCCTGTTTATAGTGTGCAAACAACGTGCGAGTGTGAAACAACATACTTATACTCATTACCACCCTTTATGCACCATAGAAAGACATAAGGCAGATAGTTGGTCTTCACTGCGTAGTCCTTTATTACACCTTGAAGCAGAGTAATCTTTTATTGTTCTTGACTGAAACACTTGACCATTTATTCAAGGCATAGATAAACCAATCAACACACATGTTAGCCAAAAGAGGTAGGTTATTTCCATTCCAAGGAATACATTTTTGCAAAAGATATTATTTACATCCTAAGCATGGCCTTAGCCATTCGGATATCAATACACACACTTCGGAAACGAATCGCCCTGTGCTTGCTGTGCCAGCAGGCCCCAACTTGCACTGTTAATCCGTAGTAACTTTCAGTCCTCCATCCCAGAGAGATGCACTACTACCAGGGCACTGCTTACGCCTTGGCCCCACCGGGGTTCCTGAACACCAGACACCCCCTCCAAAGTTTAACACAAAAACACCGGCATCTCGGGTAGGGCAGGAGAGTCCAGGACCACCAGCAGGTCAGTTCCCCCTCCTGCCAGCCCGGAGCCCCCATTGAATACTCTCCCTGTTCCAGGGTCAGACAGTCCATGTCAAAAAGGAGTCCACATCAGTTTTCTTGCCTGGGACCCCGCCAATCTAGTCCTTATTCTTAGGGATGGGTGGGTGGGTAACTTGTTGCTGATGCACCGCCTCGGGAGCTGCTGGAAAGGACAAAGAGGGTTTCCTTTCCTCTCCGAGCTGCTTTTATCCTTGTTGAGGGGCAGAAAACAACCACCTGCCCCTTTAATGACGTTGAATGGTGGCCGACCACAACACTCTTCACTTCTGGCCCCCCATCATGTCCCACCTACTGGAAAGGACAGAAACAATTCCGGCTCCTGCCCGAGATGCCACTAAGGGCACCACGTCCATAGGTGCGGGTGACGCCGCTCATTCATTGGTGAGTGTGGTGTCGTGGCCTGCGTGAGTGGATTAATGGAAGCATGAGTGAAAGCACAATGAGTTTTGAGTGGCCAAACTCAGGAATCAGTGAAGAGGCACTTCCATTTATATGCCAGATAATTGAAGGTTGTAATGAGAGCAGCAAGGGACAAAGACACGGAAGTACAAATAATGGCAAAATATAGCTTGACCGAAGGTTCATAATGAAAAAGTTGCTAGCCTTAGATCCAGGGCAAAATGTCTGACATCCTAGTGTTAAAAAAAAACCCAGCCATTATTCTTCACACACGCTTCCAGTTGAAATAGTACTGTGAAAAATGGCGGGTACAACCATCCCATGTCACGATACCCAGAAGATGTACCATGGAGCTGGGTTCCCCATCATCACCTCGGAATCTGAGACACAACTGCCCCTTTAACCATGTTTGTGGGACTTGTTCATCGCAAACCATACTCCAGAGCAATGGAGTGCTGTACATTAGAAGGATCATGAGGAAGGACGGTCGGGGAGTGGTGAGGAAAAGAGGTAAACAGGCCCTTAGAAGGAGCAATGATTGTGTGCCACGAAAATGAGGTGCAATGCTAGTGCTCCTCCTGAAGCAAGCCCTCTAAAGTTGCCACCTGCACAGAGAAACACGTAGCAGCTTTAAAGCAGCCGCTCTGTGTTTCAATGAATACACTGCTTCCAGGGTAGCTCACGTTCATGGTTGCAATGAGGGCAGCAAATTCATCTTAAAAGGGACTCTGTTCCTGATTGTGCCTGGCGCACCTGTTTAAAGCAATATGTGCCCACATGTCAGAGCATGGAACATGGTGTGAAGTGATGTACCTCCATCACTGTCATCTGCCAGAGCAGGTGAATAGGCCATGTCACCAGCATTATCCCATGTCCTCTTCCTATACAGTGATGAGGCTGTCCCCAAACTGTAGCTAGGTTAAAACCTTCTCTAGATACTCTGTGGCCATAAAGTGGTGATGTAGGACATGGTAAATTCACTTGGTTTATCAGTTGGGTGGGAATGGTTGTGCAGTGGACCATAGAGGAATGTGTTGACCGTATACCCATACATTAAGGCAGATTTACATAAGTGAGTTATGTTTAGAGAAAGTGGATCTAATTTTCTGCTGATTTGTTGTGTCCGCCAGGTTGTACTCCAGGTTGACGGGTCCATGGAATCGGAATCGCCACCTGTTGCCAGGCTTCTCCTGCAGTTTTTGAGAATCTTTAACAAAAGCTGTTTTCTCTCCTTTAGGTCATCAACATTTTGAGGGTAAGTTGATACATCCAACACTGTGTGTGTTGTGCAGCACCATATTCTTGATCTTGTTGTTGAGTGTGTTTCGGAAGCAACTAGTAGAGTTGTTTTGGTCATAAATTGAGCAATTACCCATGAGCATTCTTTCACAAGCTCTCACTCCAGCACCACAAGCTCCTGGTCTGAAAATGTGTATTTGTGCTGCCTCCCGATAGTTGGAAAGGTGTGTTAGCAGGCAGTGGTGAGGGTCAGTTGGATGTATGGCTGTCTCATTGACTTGGATAGCATAAGGTGGTCTCTGGAATGTGAGCCGTGCTTGCAAACTCGGTTTCCTTATGGGTTGGACTGTGATTGGTTATGGCAGTAAAAAAATCAGGCCGAGAGTACAAAGTGCTTCTGGTTCTATTACTGTATCCGTCATTTTCACCTGGACACTGTTAGTAGCATGGTGATCTGTAAATTACATTTGCTGATTTGTTTTGAGGGGGACTGAAATGTGATTCTTGCAGTTCACACTTGTTGGAGCTTCTGCTTTAATAGGTGAAAGAAGAAAGTCCTATGTCCCACAGAGATTTCCAACACACCTTTTGTGACTCCACAGAGTGGATCATGGGGCATAGATGCAGGTGATAGAAAGTGTGGAGGGTTGAACCTGGATTCAGTTCTGCACCTGCTCAGCCTCTGTGACACTCCTTTCAAAGGAGTCTGCCTCCTAGTACCAGCTCCCAAAATCAAGTTAGATAACTGTACCATCCTACATCCAACGTGGAATGGTAACAATAGTTACAGGAACAGTGCATTCATCAAGATGCGTTCTGCAGTGGTCACATTAAGATGCTGTACATTGCACCCTGGCCCCACCTTCAGTAGCTTGCATAATTAATCTTCACCTCAGCACCGCCCAAGGGGTTAGCGGGGTACACGTAGATCATTTTATATTTTGGTGAGGCAAATAATAATTGTTCCAGCAGTGCTGTATATTTCGATCAAGTATTCATCAGAGAACGAATGCCAGAGTGCCACAATTTCAGTGTGTTGGTGTCATTGCGAGTGCACCAGAATAACTCCCGTTAACTTCCTACCTTCCGCTTTCCCATTATTCTATGTTATGGGAAATCCTTGGCATGACAAATAGATCGGATTACGAACTTTTGGACAGTCATATGCAGGAAATTGTGTTTTATGCCGTTTCCAGCATATTTTCCCCCAGTGTTTCAAAAAGCGAGTTATGCTTTTAGCAGAAGACCTCTCCATGCAAAACACCACCAACCCCTGTTACTGCCCAATCTGGATTACCTGGGGCACTCGTAATGAGGCCCTAGGCGGCACCATTACTAGAGCTGGACGTACCTGTGAGTTACCTCTGTCATTGAAAGAGAACATGCACTGTATATCATGCTTTAAAGGAGCAAGCTTTGGTGATTCATCTGTAACATTTCTGATCATGTTAATAAATGTGTGCCTCAGGAGTTTTGCACATTTCAAAAACAGCGTCAATAATTAACACTTTGGAGCTAGTGATTTTTAACATTTTCTGATAGCTACTGTGATGCTTAAAAAAGGAAGGCGAGAGGTCAGCTGCAGGTATATTACAATTACATCATGACTTCTGCATTTTTTTTAAAGTGCTAGTTAGCAACACATTACCATATGCCTAGTTGGCAGTCTCTGTTGCTTTGTTCTAGGGTTTTTTTCCCTTTGATTTGCAACCATACAAAACGTTAGGGTGTATTTTAGGCATATTTTGGAGGCATGTAGGGAAATGTTTATACATCTAAAAGAAGATTTGCTCTGCAACAACTTTAAGCTCTCAGATACATTCTGCATATGTCCCAGCATCCTCCTCCATTCCCTCATGCTAATAGTTCTGGACCAATTCACTCACTATGTGTGCAAGGAGGAGCAGGCAGCTGCAGTATTCTGTTGGCCTGGTGCTGATATGGGCATTCATTGAACATGAAGGTATTCATTGCTTTTAAATTATCCATTGGTCTCCTGCTGGGTGATGTGATGCAACGCAACAGCTCTTTTAGAAGAAAGATAGAGATTTGTTTTTAAGTACTAAGAACACGAAAATGACTGATTACAATGGAACACATGACCCATTGTTAGCACGATGTCTGAAATTACAGAAGCTTTCAAAAAATTTTAATTTTTGATTCAGGAGTCTGGCAAATGGCTGGATATTTGACATTCTGTTCAATGGCAGTGCCTTATGTTTCTGTGTATGAAGCTATTTCTTGACAAAAATTCCAGCCTGCGTAAGAATAGATGAGGATTTTCCCAATATACAAGCAATAACTTAACCTAACCATCTTAGTGAGGCTTGGAAGATTCTAGTGGAAGTCTAGCTTGGGCATAGAGGTTGAATGGATCTTTTTACCCTCAGTTCAGCATCACTGAAGTTATGGATTCATTGCAATTGCCAACAGTGTGGTTTACCAGTAGAAAACTTGTTCTTGAACCTTTTAAAGCCCACAACTTGAAGCAAGGAACACTTTTTGAAGAGCCATTGTGTGCTTATTTGAGTTTGCCAATGGCAACGTGAAACTCTGGACAACAAATTCTGATCTCCGTGTACTGGTATATATTTTCCTGTGCTGTAGAATCACGTCCAGAGATGAGCAACAAAAATGAATGATATTGTTCAAGTGCACTGAGGAGGTTCAGAAATAACAATATGTCCTGATTTATAGTTTGCTGTTAGTCAAGAATGCTCTAATTTCTGTAAACAATACTAAAAACAGAGGAAAATCCACATGGGAATGTTTCTCCACCAAATGGGATAGAATTTTGAATAAAATTGTTTTATGGCAATGCAAACAATGCAAGACTAGAACACGTCAGAACGAAAATCCTTACTTGTTCTATTCAGTGTTCCCCTTCACAATCAGTAACTACAAAATGGCTGCTTCGAAGAGGAGTTTTTACTGACCTCTTATATTTTGTTTCAGATATCAATATAGAATACAAATATTTCTACAAAGACCTCCAAAATCGGTGTGAAAAACATGAAATACTTTAATAAATGTGTGTCCTTTCTAATATGTTAATGTTCATTAAATGGCATCCAGGCCAACTCACACAGGTTGGCATACAGTGGATGCAGTATTGTCACCTCAGAGCACCAGCACAGTGACAGAGAATTCTGATGTCGCCTTGACAGACTATCACATAATTCCCTTCCAATACTTCATAACATCCTTCCTTAAGGAAACTACCGACTAAATCCAATAATAAATATTAGAATATAAAATCAGAGGCAACAGAAACTAAAATGTAGCAGACAACAATTAAAACACAGGACTAGAGCAAACAAAAGGAGTCAGTTTTTTCTTTATTTGTTCCATGCTTTTTCAACAAGCGCAGCCAACATGTTTTGCCTAAACATAGGCTTCCTCAGGGCACATTCATGTGAAAATGTTGTCTATACCCTTTGTCCGAACCACATCTTTGCAATCTATCACAGTGTTCTCCTAAATATAACCAGCGTGTTGCTGTTTCACTGTACCAAAAGGCAAGCTCAATGGCGCTTCAGTCCTGATTCAGAGTAAGCACGGTAACAAAGTAATACTATGTGTTTTGTACAAGGCACCGTGGTCTGGGAAACTATCGTTACTTGATCATAGCATTAACTAGGATACTTTCAGTTCTATGATACTTTGTAAATCAGACCTGTCCTTCACCTCTCAACCACGAAACTCTCCAATCCTATAAAAACTGAAGAAGTTCATTTTGTACTAATAAAGGTACATGGTGATCTAACCACAATCAAGACTGCACCACATTTTAAGAATCACTGGAAAGTTGACTGAATGATGCTAGGACTAAAATCCTGAACATCCAATAAATGAAAAATAGAAAGATTCGGGATAAAATTTCATAACACCAACAACAAACTCACTCTCCAATGACATACCAGAATCTCAAAAGCCACTGACCAATACAGACAAAATGATTTTTGAATGAATTGCAGGACTGAGGTTCGAAAGTGACTATTTTTCATTACCCCTTTAACTGATAGGGCTTACCCCACCCTCCCAGTGGTGAGCCTTTTTTGCCTATTTGGGGTAGTTTGCATTTAGAGCTCCATAACGTTTTTTCAAAATAAAGAATCCACGCCAAATTGGCGTCCATTTTTCCAACATCCTAGGGATTCTAAAGGTACCCAGAGTTTGTGGATTCCCTTGGAGGGTGCTGAGAAAATAGGCAAAATATAGCTAAACTGAGTTTTTGGGGGAAAAATAAGAAACACATGTTCTGGATTAAAGTGTTTTTTCTCTCCTAAAAATGGCATCAACAAATGGTTTACTGCCTTAAAGTCACCATCTTCCCAGCTTTCAGGAACATACAGAGCTGATTAAATTGGTAATACCACATTTTTAGAAATGGGGTCTCTAGTTGGCAATGGTTTTCACCTTTGCCCAAGTAGGGACCCTTCTTCCTAGTCAGGGTAAGGGGGGATACTCTTCTAAAATAACCCCTGCTCACCCTCTTGGTAGCTTGGCACGAGCAGACAGGCTTATCTCAGAGGCAGTGTGTAAAGCATTTGTGTACACATACAGTAATACAGTGAAAACACTACAAATGGAAACCACACCAGTTTAGAAAAATAAGTCATCTTTATCTAAATCAAACAAGACCAACACGACAAAAATCCTCAATATTGTAAAAGAAATAAGACTTTCAAAAGGTAGAAACAGTTCTGTTCAAAGCTAATTGCAGATACAACACTTTTCACACAAAGTACCTTTGATGCGTTCACAGGCACAAACAAAAATCTGTCGCAGGGAAGGTGATGCGTCGGTTCCTTGCGCCCAGGGAAGGTGATGCATTGGTTCCTTACTTCAGGGGAGGTGATGCGTTGGTGCTTTACTGCCACGCCGTTGGAGATCTTCCTCAAGCAGGGGACACAGCAAAGTCCTTATCCATTCCTTGGCAGAAACAGCCACCTCAGGCTAACCCCAGACAGCACACAGCAAAGGGGCAGTACTTCTCCAGCTGTTCTCCTTGGCAAATGTTCCCCTTGAATCCCAGAAGTAATTAACAGTCTGGGGTCTGGGCCCCACTTTTTATAGCACAATGTCCTTTGTTCTCTGGTGGCACAGAAGTTCTTTGCCCAGCCAAAACCAGTTCTATCCTCTCTGATGCAGCTTCCTGGCAGGAGGTGGAGGCAGGATTGTCCAAGACAGACCAGGCCCATTCAGGTGTGAAATAAATCTCTTTCCCCCTACTCTGAATGCAGCCCAGGTCAATTCAGCCCAGCCCGCTCACCCTGGAAAGGCAGGACACACCTCCCTCCCCCAAGTGCCTTTCTGAGCAGAATGCACATTCCCAGCCCCTGTCACTCCAAAGCTAGACAGTCAATATACAAACCTAGCAGAGGAACACAGGATTACTAAGCAAGAAAATACCTACTTTCTAAAAGTGGTATTCTCAAACACAGAATGTAAAAATCATCCTCAATAAAAGATGCATCTTTATATTCGGAGTTCAGGCATACTAAACTCCAACTTTCTATCTTGTCCCAATGGGAAGTTATATTTATATGTTATAAATAGACTCCTATTCTATTCTATGGGACAGGTAGCCTTTCAATAGTGAAAAATGAAATTGGCAGTATTTCACAATCAGGACGTGTCAAACACATCAGGCGTTATCCTACCTTTAACATACACTGCACCCTGCCCACAGGGGACCTTGGGCATACCTTAGGGGTGACTCACATATAAGGAAGGGGAAGGTTAGGGCCTGGCAAGTGGGTACACTTGCCAGTTCGACATGTCAGTACCAAACTGCACACAGACACTGCAGTGGCAGGTCTGAGTTACATTTACAGGCTGCTCATGTGGGTGGCACAATCCGTGCTGCGGCCCACTAGCAGCATTTGATTTACAGGCCCTGGGCACACACAGTGCACTGTACTAGGGACTTAACAGTAAACCAAATAAGCCAATTACGGAAACACTAAACAATGACGACAATTTACAGAGGGAGCACTTGCACTTTGGCACTGAACAGCAGTGGCAAAGTGCCCAAAGCATCTAGACCAGCAAAAACAAAGTCCAACACCCAGCAAAAACACAGGAGGCAAAGGCAAAGAAACAGGGGAAACCCACACCAATGTTGCCAGGTTTAACACAAATATTCTACTATTCTATGCACCCACACGTCTTCCGATAAAAATGGATCCTCACTTGTGAGGGCTGGCCTAGTGCTTGTGAGAGGAAAGTACCCAAAACACAACAAAGGCACATCACATTTTTCCACTGAACACGGACCCTTTATTTGCAAAGTGTGTAGCTGTTGATTTTTGGCCCTAGCTCAACTGGCACCCAGGGAAACCTAGCAAATCTGTATATTTTTTAAAACTAGACACCTATGAGGATCCAGGGTGGGATAACTTGAGTGCTTCTCACCAGGTTTATTCCTCCCAAATCCCTTGCAAAAGTAAACATTTTCCTTACATTTCTGTGATGAAAAGCTTTGGAATCTGAGGGAACAACAAGTTTCCTTCAACCCAGCATTCCCAAAAGACTCCCGATAAAAATGAGACCTCACCTTTGTGCGTAGGCCACGTGCCTGTGTCAGGAAACGGTCCAAAATGCAACATGGATACATCAAAGCTTTTCACTCAAAACTGAACCTGTGCATTTTGGGGCCTAGCTTAGCCTGCACCTTGGGAAACCTAGCAAACTTGCACACTTGTGAAAACAAGACACCTAGGGGAATCCTAAGGCTCCCATTGACCGTGGTTTGATCCGTTTAGGTCGCAGGCACGAGTCCCAGCCACACAAGTGGCGCAGCATTTTATTGGCACAAATGGATAACACTAGAGTTAGGATTTTTGAGGATTCCTGCAGATTCCAGAAGCTTCCATCACAGAAATGTAAGGAAAATGTGCGATTTCAGGCAAAGTTTGAGGTCGGCTGGGCATTGTGGGTAGAAAACCTCATGATATCCATGCAAGGTACACAATCCTGGAATCCCCTGGTTTTCCAAAATGTCTGTGGTTCATAGGTTTCCACGGATGGAGGACAAGCAGGGCCTCAAATTCCGCAGCTATTCCATTCACTGATCTATGGGCATTTTGTGTCAAGGTCTCTTGGCCCAAGAACACAGGTGAGATACCATTGTTATCAGGTGACTTGGGGGAATGCTGGGTTTTATGTTATGTTAGTGGAATTTGTAGAGCACAAAATGAATCACCGCTGAAGGGGTCTGTCAGCACTTTGGTGCATGAACAAGAAGACAGAGTTAAAAGAGCCAAGTCTTGAACAGTTTTTGGAAACTAGCAAAGTCAGGCCTGGATAGAATGTGAAAACGTAGTCTGTTCCAGTGGTAGGGTGCAAGATAGGAGGGAGAGAGCACACCATATTGTGGAGGTAGGAAATGTATGACTCCCCACATATTCCAGAAGTTTTATTCACAGACATGTGTTTTTTGTCATAGTTTGCGGTCTCTAGGGAATTGTGATTCAGAAAAGGGGGTGGTGATGAACAGAGTGCCTGAATTAAGCAGACCACTCTTACCCAGTCCAAAGATCAGGGCTTGATCCATCACCGTTTTTTAGCTCACTGCACCATCCCAGCTCAGAACTTGGCTATATGCAAATTAGTCTGTTCCTGTCCCAGTGCATGATGGGAACAGGGCAAACCAAACTACCAAGCCAATTCTTATACTGGGAAGGAAACAAGCTTCCGGGGACCGGTTTCTGCCATTTCAGGCGTCGTCGGCCCGGCTTGCTTGAATCCTGATGGTGCAATGAGCAAGGGACTCACATCTGAGTATACCCTTCCACGCATATGGTGGACAAAATGATTCAGATAAGGGGGTGGTGATGAACAGAGTGCCTGAATTAAGCAGACCACTCTTACCCAGTCCAAAGATCAGGGCTTGATCCATCACCGTTTTTTAGCTCACTGCACCATCCCAGCTCAGAACTTGGCTATATGCAAATTAGTCTGTTCCTGTCCCAGTGCATGATGGGAACAGGGCAAACCAAACTACCAAGCCAATTCTTATACTGGGAAGGAAACAAGCTTCCGGGGACCGGTTTCTGCCAGTTCAGGCGTCGTCGGCCCGGCTTGCTTGAATCCTGATGGTGCAATGAGCAAGGGACTCACATCTGAGTATACCCTTCCACGCATATGGTGGACAAAATGATTCAGAAAAGGGGGTGGTGATGAACAGAGTGCCTGAATTAAGCAGACCACTCTTACCCAGTCCAAAGATCAGGGCTTGATCCATCACCGTTTTTTAGCTCACTGCACCATCCCAGCTCAGAACTTGGCTATATGCAAATTAGTCTGTTCCTGTCCCAGTGCATGATGGGAACAGGGCAAACCAAACTACCAAGCCAATTCTTATACTGGGAAGGAAACAAGCTTCCGGGGACCGGTTTCTGCCATTTCAGGCGTCGTCGGCCCGGCTTGCTTGAATCCTGATGGTGCAATGAGCAAGGGACTCACATCTGAGTATACCCTTCCACGCATATGGTGGACAAAATGATTCAGAAAAGGGGGTGGTGATGAACAGAGTGCCTGAATTAAGCAGACCACTCTTACCCAGTCCAAAGATCAGGGCTTGATCCATCACCGTTTTTTAGCTCACTGCACCATCCCAGCTCAGAACTTGGCTATATGCAAATTAGTCTGTTCCTGTCCCAGTGCATGATGGGAACAGGGCAAACCAAACTACCAAGCCAATTCTTATACTGGGAAGGAAACAAGCTTCCGGGGACCGGTTTCTGCCAGTTCAGGCGTCGTCGGCCCGGCTTGCTTGAATCCTGATGGTGCAATGAGCAAGGCAGTCACATCTGAGTATACCCTTCCACGCATATGGTGGACAAAATGATTCAGAAAAGGGGGCGGTGATGAACAGAGTGCCTGAATTAAGCAGACCACTCTTACCCAGTCCAAAGATCAGGGCTTGATCCATCACTGTTTTTTAGCTCACTGCACCATCCCAGCTCAGAACTTGGCTATATGCAAATTAGTCTGTTCCTGTCCCAGTGCATGATGGGAACAGGGCAAACCAAACTACCAAGCCAATTCTTATACTGGGAAGGAAACAAGCTTCCGGGGACCGGTTTCTGCCATTTCAGGCGTCGTCGGCCCGGCTTGCTTGAATCCTGATGGTGCAATGAGCAAGGGACTCACATCTGAGTATACCCTTCCACGCATATGGTGGACAAAATGATTCAGAAAAGGGGGTGGTGATGAACAGAGTGCCTGAATTAAGCAGACCACTCTTACCCAGTCCAAAGATCAGGGCTTGATCCATCACCGTTTTTTAGCTCACTGCACCATCCCAGCTCAGAACTTGGCTATGTGCAAATTAGTCTGTTCCTGTCCCAGTGCATGATGGGAACAGGGCAAACCAAACTACCAAGCCAATTCTTATACTGGGAAGGAAACAAGCTTCCGGAGACCGGTTTCTGCCATTTCAGGCGTCGTCGGCCCGGCTTGCTTGAATCCTGATGGTGCAATGAGCAAGGGAATTGTGGGCAAGAAAATGTTGTGGCATTCACTTGACGCGCACCACCCTGGACTCCCCCACGTGTCTAATTTTCAGAACTGTCTGGGTCTGGTAGGTTTTCCCATGTGACTGCCTACCCAAGCGCAGCAAGTGCAGCGATTAACCATGGCAAGTGGATGATGTTGGGAGTTTGCCACACTCTCCTGGTCCATATTTAAAAAGAACACCTAAAGGAATCAAACATCCTCTCATTTGCCATTGGGATGGGTTGCCTAGTGCACAGGGGAGCAGAAACACTGTTAAGGCTTTAGCGGTGAGGGTGGGGCAGATGCTAGGCTGGCCAGAGCCATTCCATTATTTTATTTAAAAATATATTCCTGCCATACAGTAGGCCTTCTGGCCCTAATGGGCAAATTAGGGCAAACCTTCTGTCGACCCTGAGGGCAAAAGGACTGGTTTGTTCCTTGTTTGGGGGTGGGGTTGTGGCCAATGCAAAAATGCAACACCCGCAGCACTTTCTTTTGCTGCAAAGGCAAAATCCCTGGTGTCAGAGTATCAGGTGGACTTTCTACCCCCGGGGCGTATTTGGAGCAATCTCCACAATTGATACAAAACACCTACCTGCCCCTGGGAGGCAGAAAGACACTATAGCCCCTTCTGAAAAGGGGGTATGACTTGATGCCACTGGAAGGTAGCACCCTCCTTTTGTTCTTTTGGCTCCATTTTGAAATGCCTGGTAATTAGTGTGCATGTCATCTGGGGGAGCAGTTTGGGGTGCATACCTTTATCCACCCTCTGGTGGGGTAGAACGTCTATTGGGCCACGTAGGAGAGCATGGCCCATGCCCCGGGGCTGTCCCTACCTGTGCCACAAAAATACTGCATAAAATGTAGTCTTTGGTGTCTAATGGGCTTTCTGCCACTGGGTGACAAATTGGGTTAATTGCCTCAATCCACACCAGAAGGAGGCAAAAACATGGTCTACGCCCTTTTGGGGTGGATGCATGGCCATGCCCATGGCGGGCAGTCCCCACCCCTATGTTTTTTCACCAAGTGTCTAGGATGCTTTCCCCCTCCCCGAGGAGTCAGATTGGGGGTGATCACCCCATATGCTCTCCAAGGGTAGCAAAAAAGACTGTCACCATATATTCTGGTGGGTGGGGGTATGACAATGCTCATAGTAAGCAGCCCCCACCCCCTAACTTTTCTTTTATATGTAACCCTGTTGTCTAGTAGGCTTTCTGCCCCCACGGGAGGCAGATCCGGGGTAAAAAAAAACATTTGTCCCTGGTGGGTGGGAAGAAAACCGGTCTGTTCTTTTTTTGGGGGGCGGGGTGGGAACATGACCATCCCCTTATTAGAAAAACATTCCCTGGTGTCTAGTGAGGGCAGAAAGACAGTCACCATATTATTTTAGGGATGAGAGCATGGCCATGCCCAAAGTGGGCAGCCCCTACCCCTATATTTATTGTTCTTTATTGACCCTGGTGTCTAGTGGGCCTTGTGCCCCCCACGGGAGGCAGATTGGGGGTAATTATCCTGATCTGCCCCAGAAGGGTAGGAAGACAGTCTACCCTCTAGTTGGGATGGGGGCTGTCCCTGCTCATGGTGGGCTACGCCACCCCTATAATAAAAAAAATACATTTGGTGGTGTCTAGTGGGTTTTTAGCCCCCTGAGAGGGGAAAATGGGGGCAATAATCCCATGTGCCCTCAAGGGGGCAGAAAGACTGTCAACATTTTTTTTAGGGACGAGGGCATGGCATGCCCATAGTGGGCAGCAATGGCCCATATATTTTTGTTTATTGACCCTGGTGTCTAGTGGGTCTTCTGCCCCCATAGCAGGGTAGATCGGGGGTAATTAGCCCAATCTGCCCCCCAGGGTTGGGCGGGAAGACTGCCTTTTTGGCATGGGGGGATGGTCATGCTCACGGTGGGCAACCCCACCCATACATATATTTAGGTCGAGCTATTTATAGCTCTGAACCTATTGCAGGGGAAACAACACTCTTGAACAAGCGGATTCCTCCCCGGATTCCATGCAGTTCATGTGAGAAATGCGCGTGCACAGAAATCCGCTCCCCCACCAAGCAAGACAAGCCAAAAACATCAAAGCGACCGGCCGCTTTGAGTCCATTTGCCACCAGCCACCTCACGCGCTCCGCAGGTCATAAACAGGACCATCTGCTCGTGAATGCTGGCATGCTTGCCCAGCCCCCTCCCAGCGCTCGAGGCACATGTAGTCTTT